>NC_090823.1:103586236-103898597 GCF_000390325.3 Nicotiana tomentosiformis | reverse complement strand
ATGACGCAACACGGACCTACTCGAGGCCTCAAATCACACATAACAACATCGAAACGATGAATCGCACCTCCAATCGACTTAAATGAACTTTCAACTTCCGAAACTTGCGCCGAAACATATCAAATCAACGAGGAATGAATCCAAATTTTGCACACAAGTCCCAAATGACATAATGAAGCTATTCAAATTCCCGGAACCAAAATCTGAATCTGATATCCTCAAAGTCAATTTCCGGCCAAACTTATGAACTTTCGAATCTTCAAATTTTTGACTTTCGCCATTTAGTGTCGAATCCTTCTAGAAATATCCAAATGCAAATTCGGGTATACGCCCAAGTCCAAAATCGCCATCCGGACCAAACGGAACCATCAAAACTCCATTCTGGGTTAAATTCACAAAAGTCAAACTTGGTCAACTCTTCCAACTTAAAGCTTAAACCATGAAATTCATTCTTCCAAATCGATTCCGAATAACCTGAAAACCAAAACCGACGATTCGCATGTCATAATACATCATACAGAGCTACTCATGCTCTCAAACTACCGAGCAAAGTGCAAATGCTCGAAACGACCAGTCGGGTCGTTACAGTGGTATTCGAAGGAAACATGGTTTAAAACATACGAAGAGCATGTCAATATTGCGGGAGATCAAATTTCATGGGATATACCACAAAATGTAGAATATCAAATAATAAAATCTCCCGATATAGAGATTCTACAAGGAAGAATACAAAAGAAGAGGTATATCCCTGCGACTGAATTAGTACTACTGAAGTCTACCAAATACAGTTGCTCTAAACGAATTGCGCATAAAAGAACAACTTGCTTGTCTTCTCCACCACCTCATCCATATTCCAAGAAACACGCTGAAAAATACTCCAATGTTCAATAATCCTTGGGAAAAAAATTATTCAAAAAGAAAATAGATATTCTGAATTTAGACTTTCATTATTGATTGATATATGTGAAATATGATTATTTTCATAAAAATAAAAATAAAACTCTTGGATTGAAAAATACTCGTTTATATATTGCTTGAAGTACAAACCACTCATTTTTGTTAGCGGCTTACAAGTTTGGTTGCATTCTAAAAAAGTACGCAATCACTTCAGCGAGAAAAAACTATAAGTGAAATACATATCTTTAACACACACATACACACAAAACACACATATATATATAATAAAAACTACTGATCTTTCTGCATGAAGTATTCATATATATAAAGTAATACTTCAAGCCTAAAAGGATAAGTCTGAAGTTTCGCAAAAACTCATTAGAAAAATACATACTATAGGATAAAACTTCATCGTTTTTAGTTTGAAGTTTTAGCAAATGAACTAAAAACTTCAGCATGTTTTCTCTGAAGTTTCGGAAAAACTCATTACAAAATTTGCAGACTGCTGGACAAAACTTCAGCATGTTTAGTATGAAATTTTAAGAAATGAACAAAAAAACTTCAGCATGAATAAGTCTGACTCTTAAAAGATATAGTTACATCCTTATATATGCCTATTAACATGTAATGTTTGCAAAAAAAATTCAGCCTATAAAGTGTGACTATCAAAAGCTATAGATGATAGGATAGCTTCCAAATCAATTTCTCGATATATCACATCATCATCCGAATCATAGATAATTATAGGATACTAGGGCAAAAGACCACAAAGTCTTATGAGATCGCACTTCAACTTGTTGATTTGATCACACAACTGATTTTGTTCAATTATTACTCTGTCCATAAGATAAGGAAGACTCTTTAAGTTATTTTCCATCTTGGCATAGTCGTCCCTAATGGAAAATTCAAGAGAATCAAATTGCTGCATAACCTTGTCGAACGAGGTTGAATAACCTTCACAGCTGTGTTCGAGGTTCAGCCTATTCTGGAATGATTCATCGGCAAATAACTGTGGTCTGATTCTTTCCCAATCAACCTTTATTTGCTCCCACTTCTGCATAAGATTAGCCATTGCTACGTTACTATTCCAATCAGACTTTAAACTCTCCTATTTCTGCATAAGTTCATCCATTGTAAGCTTCTTGCTTCCCCTAGCATAAGACAATATTTCTTTAAAAAAGCTAAAAGGCTATGGATGAATATAAATTTAAAGAAATATGATAGAAGTCTATGGATGACTATGAAATTTTCAAGTGAAGAGATTATTAATATAGCCAAAGTGTGCACCTAATCAATTTAATATCTATAAATGCAAAGGTAACTTTTCAGGTCTATTTACTATTTTACGTTCAGAGAAATTAAATGTAACGAGATAAGTAGGTGGTAAAAGACAACAAGTAGGTGGTAAATACAAAAAAAAATGTAACTTCAGCCTAATAAGTCCGCAGTTTTTCTATAGTAAAAAAATAACTTCAGGCTAAAAAGCCAAAGTTTGCACATAATGAAATTGAAAGACTTCATTCACTATTTCTTAATGCAAAAGTAACTTTTCAGGTCATTTACTATATGGTCAGACAAATTAAATGTAAGATGAAGTAGGTGATAAAAGACAAAAAGTAGCTAGTAAATACAAAAAAGATAAGTTTGAAGTTTTAAAATACCAACACATGCTGAAGTTTTGTCCTGCAGTCTGCAATTTAGCAATGAGTTTTTCCCTAAAAACTTCAGACTAAACATGTTGAAGTTGTTTAGTTCATTTGCTAAAACTTCAGACTAAACATGCTGAAATTTTCTCCTATATTATGTAATTTTCTAATGAGTTTTTGCTTAACTTCAAACTTATCCATGCTAATAAAATTTTGTTCATTTCCTAACACTTCACACTAAACATGTTGAAGCTAAAACTTCATGCTAATATAGCATGAAGTTGTTTCACGTTGAAGCTAAAATTTCATGCTAATGTAGCATGAAGTTATTTCACATTGAAGCTAAAACTTCATGCTAATATATGCTGAAGTTATTTAGTTTATTTGTTAAAACTTTATACCAAAATATGCTGAAGTTTTGTCGTGCAGTCTACAGTTTTGTCATAATTTTCTAATGCATTTTTGCTAATGCATGCTGAATTTATTTAGTTCATTTGCTAAAATTTCACACTAAACATGCTAAAGTTTCACAAAACATGCTTAAGTTCATGATAAAAGAGACAAAGTTATTTGATACAATCCAAGACAACTTCAGACTAATAAATGCGAAGAGAACAAAAATTTAAAAGATAGATATCACATAATTCACAAAAAATAATATGTATTCTCAAATCCAATTTTGTTTTCACTTAAATCATTGAAAAAATAACAAAAAACAAATTGTTTTTCATTTACAATTTATTCTCTATAAAACAAATTCACATAGAGTGTCTTCATATTCTCAAATGTCATGTCCTAGTTGCTCTTCTAGAGTTTCATAACCGCTTTCTTCTTTCCATGAGCCCAAAGATTCACAATCAATTCTCAATTGAATGTCAATGCATCACTTTGTTTGGATCTAAAGACATCTTGTTGCTTCAACCGCATCTCAAGAAACTTAAGAGCAAATATACCACAATCAACAATACAAAAAAAATATGAAAATAATTGAAGATTAATTAACATAATAACACAACTCTAGAAATAAAGAAAAAACTATAAAAATAAGATGCATGGTAAATATATGCCTAACACGTACTTGTCCTACTGTAGGGGTGTGTTCATCCACTTAATCGTAAAACCTTTCGGAGCATTTTCCCCATAAGTTTTATTTTGTGTGCCAAACTTCAAGCATTCGAGAAAGTGTGGATCAACCAGGCATAATTTTGGACATGTTCCAACCCACTCTAATATGGTGAATCGCTCACAGAATCGTACACATATATAGTTTTATTTTAAAAATGCAGAATTTCACGAAAGTAGTGCGTAGATGACTGGCCAGCTCTTGGCATAAGTCAAAATGGAAAGAATACCTTTTTGACAGATGCCCATGAGATACCACAAGAAAGGTCAATGCCTCTTACGTAGTTGGCCACCTTTTCACTGGTTGATTCTTCAATAAACTAGGTAAACTCGGTAAATTCCTCAATCTCCACTTCTTCTTCAGAATCCACAGCTTCCTCAATCACCTGTTTTTTGACAGCCTATTTTCTCTTTAATTTGCTCTTTTTCTCTTCCATTTTTCTTTTCTCCTCCATTCTCTTTTCCTACTTAATCTAATTTTCTCCTTCTGTTCATCTGAAGGATGAACACTAGCCAACGTAGTCATATACTGATCAAAAAGTAAATTTGTTACTGCACATTTTGATTCTAGATAACTTGGAAGGTGATAGCAATATTTTTTGTGCAAGAAATATACGGCCACTTCAATATGCTGCAAATGAACAACAACAAAAGATAATATGTGAACTTAATCACAATATAATTCAGAGTAAAAAATAAGTTTAGGGAATGAACTAAAAACTTCAGCATGCATAAGTATGAAGTTTAGAAAAAACTCATTACAAAACTACAAAATGCATGACAAAAACTTAAGCATGTTCAGTATGAAGTGTTAGGAAATAAACTAAAAATCTTCAGCATGTTTAATTCAAAGTTTAGAAAAAAACTCATTACAAAACTAGAGACTGCAGGACAAAAACTTCAGCATGTTTAGTATGAAGTTTTAGGGAATGAACTAAAAAATTTAGCATGTATAAGTCTGAAGTTTAGAAAAAAACTTATAACAAAACTACAGATTGCAGGACAAAACTTCAGCATCTTTTAGGAGTTCTTGGGATCATTTCTTGCCACTTGCGGAGTTTGCCTACAACAACAGTTATCAGTCGAGCATCCAGATGGCACCGTATGAGGCTCTGTATGGTAGGCGGTGTCGGTCTCTAGTGGGTTGGTTCGAGCTGGGCGAGGCTAGATTATTGGGTACAGACTTGGTTCAGGATGCCCTGGATAAGGTGAAGGTGATTCAGGATCGACTTCGCATAGCCCAGTCTAGACAAAAGAGATATACTGATCGGAAGGTTCGCGATGTTGTATTCATGGTTGGAGAGCGGGTCTTGCTCCGGGTTTCGCCTATGAAGGGCGTTATGAGGTTCGGGAAGAAGGGAAAGCTGAGCCCAAGGTTCATTGGTCCATTTGAGGTGTTGCGGCGAGTTGGAGAGGTTGCTTATGATCTTGCCTTACCTCCAAGTCTAGAAGGAGTTCATCCGTTATTCCACGTTTCTATGCTACGGAAGTATCACGGTGATCCATCTCACGTGTTGGATTTCAGCTCAGTCCAGTTGGACAAGGATCTATTTTATGTTAAGGAGTCGGTGGCTATTTTGGACAGACATGTTCAAAAGATGAGGTCAAAGAACATTTCTTCAGTGAAGGTTCAGTGGAGGGGTCAGCCGGTCGAGGAGGCAACTTGGGAGACCAAGCAGGATATGCGCAGTCATTATCCTCAGCTTTTCACCACTTCAGGTATGTCTATATGCTCGTTCGAGGACGAATGATTATTTTAAAAGGGGGAGGATGTAATGACTCGGGTGGTCGTTTTGAGAGTAATAGCCCTGATCCCCTATTAACTGCTTCCCCCGTATCTTTTTCTGTTTATGTGACTTGCCGGGAGGTTTTTTTTGGGTTTCGGAGTATTTTGGAACACAGTTCCTAAATGGAAGCTTAAGTCTTAGAATTTTGACCGTAGTCAGAATTGTGTGAAGACGACTCCGGAATGGAGTTCCGTCGGTTCCGTTAGCTCCGTTGGGTGATTTTGGACTTAGAGGCGTGTCCGAATTGTGTTTTGGAGGTCTGTAGCTCATTTAGGCTTGAAATGGCGAAAGTCAAATTTTTGGAGATTTTGACCGAAAGTGGACTTTTTGATATCGGGGTCGGATTCCTATTTCGGAAGTTGGAGTAGGTCCGTAATGTTGAATATGACTTGTGTGCAAAATTTGAGGTCAATCGGACTTGGTTTGATAGGTTTCTGTATCGGTTGTAGAAATTTGAAGTTTCAAGTTCATTAAGTTTGGATTGAAGGGTGATTCGTGTTTTTAGCATTGTTTGATGTGATTTGAGGGCTCGACTAAGTTCGTATGGTGTTTTAGGACTGGTTGGTATGTTTGGTTGAGGTCCTGGGGGGCCTCGAGTGAGTTTCGGATACTTAACGGATCATTTTGGACTTGTGAAAGATAGCAGATTTTCTGGTTTTCCCAGTTGCTGGTTTCCTTCTACGCGTTCGCGAGGGATGTTCCGCGTTCGTGAAGAGGAGCTGGAGGCAGGAGGAAGATTTTTCTTCGCGTTCGTGAAGTGGGGGTCACGTTCGCGAGGGGGTTGTTAGGCAGTGCAATGCGAACGCGAGAAGGCATCGTGTTCGCGTAGAGGAAGTTGAGCGGTTGGGCCCCCCGGGCCTTTTTGCCTACGCATTCGCGATGTTGGTCCCGCATTCATGTAGGGTTGAGCTGAGTGGTCTTCACGTTTGCGACAAAGGTATCGCGTTCGCGATGAAGGGATTCTGGGATAAAGTAAGTTTGTGCTTCGCGAACACGAGGGTCCTTTCGCGTTCGCGAAGAAGGATTTGTCTCGACAGAATATAAGATTTCAAAATTGAGGGTTTGGCCATTTTTATCAAAATTTGAGTTTGAGAGCTCGGATTTGGGCGAGATCTTGAGGGATTTTCAGAGACATCAATTGGGTAACGATTCTTCACTTATTTTTAGTTATATCCCATTAACACTAATTTCATCTTTTAATTTCGGATTTGGGTGAAACATTTGGGGAAAATGGGAAGAAGTTCTTCAACTAAGATTTTGGGTTTTGATTGAGATTTTGACATCGGATTTGAGTAATTTTGATACGAATAAACTCGTGGGTGAATGAGTGTTAATATTTTGTGACTTGTACCACATTCTGAGACGTGGGCCCCGAGAGGCTTTAGGGTAATTTTTGAAATTCTTGTTAAAGTCTTTATTTCATTAATTAAATTAGTCTATTATAGTTGTATTTATGGTATGAAATTGTTTTTGGCTAGATTTGGGCCATTCGGAATCGGATAATCGAGGAAAGGGCATTCTTACTAATTGATTGAGCTTGGTTCGAGGTAAGTGGCTTGCCTAACCTTGGGAGGGGGGGGGGAATCCCCTTAGGATTTGGTACTGTTGTGATATGTGAGCGCCGTGTACGTGAGGAGACGAGTACGTACACAGGCTATTTGTTGTAAAACCCGATTTATTTTACTGAGTAGTAACCTGTTTTTCCTTTAATTTGAGTTATACCATTTAAATGAGTATTAGTCTGTTTTCGTTCTTAATTGAGCTACTCCAATATGTGTAGTTATCCTGTTTAGTCTAATATCGCATGTCTACTTTCTTTAACTACTTATTTGAACTCTGTGAAGCGTGCCTAGTTGATTTTCTGCTTTTTTTTGTTCTTTATCAGTATAACTGTAAAAATCTTGCTTTTAACTGTCGTATTTAACGGTTTGTGTTGTGTGCTTACTTTTTAGACTACGAGGCGGTTCCTCGGGAGTTCTCCCTGCATATTTACTTTTGAGACTACAAGGCGGTTCCTCTGGAGTTCTCCCTGCATATTTACTTTTGAGACTACGAGGCAGTACCTCGGGAGTTCTCCCTGCACATTTACTTTTGAGACTACGAGGCGGTACCTCGGGAGATCTCTTTGCTTATTTATTCGGGACTACGAGACGGTATCTCGAGAGATCCCCTGTTGTGTACCTCATATGTTGTACTGATATTTTTGCTGTGTTTTCCTTTTGTTAAATTCCAATCTCTTAATATACCGTTATATTCCCCTGCTTTATTTATTATATACCAGTGGGCCTGACCTAACCTCGTCACTACTCGATCGAGGTTAGGTTTGGCATTTACTGGGTACCGTTATGGTGTACTCATGCTACTCTTCTGCACATATTTTTGTGTGCAGATCCAGGCACTTCTTATTAGCCCCGCTATTAGCTGAAAGTGCTTGCTACTGTACGGAGACTTCAAGGTGCATCTGTCGCGTCCGCAGACCTAGGAGTCCCCCTCTATTCTCCCATATGTCAAACATTTCCTGTATTTCTTTTATTAGACTCTGATGTATAGAGATGTTATTTTTCCTTATGTAGCTTGTGACTTACGATGTTTCGGGTTTTGGGAAGACTGTGTATTTATAGAGTATTTGTTATTTTACATATCGAGCTTCATTGTTACTAGTTATTCAATTATCCATTGTTGTTAGTTGCCAAGTTTTATTTTCGTTTTGTTATTTTTCGCAATTTGTTAGGCTTACCTAGTCGTAGAGACTAGGTGCCGTCATGACGTTATACGGTGGGAGTTTGGGTTGTGACATCCAATCTTGTCCCCTTGCCTTTTGTTTAGGAATGATTTAAGGAGATTTCTACCAAATACTCTCCTTACGAATCATTTTCCCTACTTTAGTTGGGGGGTTTTCTCCTTGATGTTCCTGCTGCTCAGTCACAACTAACTGTTGCAGTTCAGCGACAGGGGAAAATCCACAGCCATAGGGACAAATACTTCTCCAACTCCCTGTTGTTCATGATCTTTTTGTCTCTTTTCACCAACAACAACAACATCAAAATTAGCTTCTGAGCCAGTCTCTTATGTACTACCCAGCGAAAATGAACATAAATTGAAGTTAGGGATATCACTGGTGTCACGCAAAACATTAGGAGAATTGGACACCTTTCTTCTCTTAGGATTTGGAATAAGTTGTGATGCATAAGATGAGATCTGCAAAAAACAAGGAAAATATATACATAAATACAACTTATACAAACACACATTAGGCAAAAAACAATGCCCTGTAAATGAATTGCAGCAAATAACTACCTGGTCTAAGTGTTACGACACAAATGGTGTTTGCATACCAACAGATCCGCTTGCATTACCCTCATATATGCCTATATCTTCATAAAAAAGGCACTTCACACCTATTAAATAATACTAACTAAATTTTAAAAATACTACAAAGACACTTCACACCTATCTGTGAGCCAACTAATAGAAAATATTTATACTTGTAGTGACAACTTCCTGTGTCTCTGCACCTAAAATTTCTTGGCAAATAGCTAATGCTTCGGCAAACGCATTTCCTTTCCCAATAGGAGTACCCACATCACTCGATGCATGTTCTTCAGTACCAACAGGTTCATCATCTGCATCTACAAACACATTGCTGTTTGCAATAGGAGTACCCAAATCACAACTTGGTACATGTTCTTCGGTACCGACAACTTCATCATCTGCACCTTTCTTGCTTCCTACATTCTCGGATGATAATTGTTCATCATATCCAGCAACTTTGCTCAGTCAATCTGTAATGACCTGACAGATCATTTTGAGCTCTAACGTGTCGTTCATCGGTTTGAGGCATTGAGTAGCTTCACTTCGGGTATTATGACTTGTACGTGTGAAAGGAATTGAACTTAGGGAAGTTCGGAGTTGGTTTGGAAAGAAAATTCTAATTTCGGAAGCTTTAAGTTGGAAAAATTGACTAAGGTTTGACTATTGAGCAAAAGACCTCGGAATTGGGATTTGAAGGTTCTGATAGGTTCGTATGATAATTTCGGACTTGGGCGTATGTTCGGGTTGAGTATTGGATCACCCGGGAGCAATTCGGCGCTTATTGTGGAAAGTTGGCATTCGGAAGGCTTTAGAATTTCCTAAGTTTGGTTTGAGGTGGAATTTGGTGTTGTCGATATCCGTTTGAGATTTCAAGCCTTGGAATAGGTTCGTATTGTGATTTATGACGTGTGTGCAAAGTTTGGCATCATTCCAAAATGTTTTGATATGAATCGGACGCGTTCGTCGAAGTTTGAAAGCTTGAAAGTTTAAAAAAAGGTATCGATCGTCGATTCACAACTTTGATGTTGTTTGAATTGATTTGAGACCCCGAGTAGGTTCGTGCCGTGTTTTGAGATGTGTTGGTATGTTTGGAAGGGGTCCCCGGGGCCTCGGGTTTGAAATGGATTAAAATCCGATTGAAATTTGGGTTTAAGTAATGCTGGAAACTGCTGAAATATGGTGTCACCATACATGCGATGGTTTGGTCGCAGGTGCAGACACACAGGTGCGATGGGGGTCGTCGCAGAAGTGTAGAAAGTAGGCCAGGAGAAGGGCCGCAGATGCGGAGCTTTAGCCGTTTATGTCAAAAATTCATACCCAAAAATAAACATTTGGAAGATTATATAATTTACAGATTTACCCCACTATCGTTGTGCACTTCATATCTGTTATGAATTATTATATTATTTTATTGGACCTCTAGTAAATGTTGATGTCGACCCCTCGTCACTCCTTTTCCAAGGCTAGGCTAGATATTTACTGGGTACGCGTTGATTTATGTACTCATGCTGCACTTCTGCACAAAATGTGCAGGATCTGACAGGTTCATCTAACGATCATCTTGGCGCGTAGGCGCACCTGTTGAGGGGACCTTACGTGAGTTGCATTCCAGGCTATGCATCGCAGTCCACCGAGTCTCCATCGTACTATGTATTTTATCATATCTATTTACATTTTGGACAGATTTTGTATTATAATTATTGAACTCCTTAGAAAATGTTCATGCACTTGTGACACCGCGTTTTGGGGTTACACTAGTTGATGCTTATGGTATGTATATTATTAACGCCTTTAAATTCTTTATTAAACTACAAATGTTGTACGTTTCTCGTGGATTTAGAAGTGTAAAACTCCTTACTTATTAAAAATCTATGATTTCGGAAGTAATAAAATGAGTAATTAAATTGGTGAATCACTGTTGGCTTGCCTGACGGTGGCGTTAGGCGCCATTACGACCTATAGTGGATTTTGGGTCGTGGCAGCTTGGTATCAGAGTGTTAGGTTCACTTAGGTCTCACAAGTCATGAGCAAGTCTAGTAGAGTCTTGTGGATCGGTACGGAGACATCTGTACTTATATTCGAGAGGCTACAGGGTTGTTATGAGCACTTCCCCTTCTTGATTTCCTCATCTTGCGGTTTGATTCCATTGAGGTTTGTACCTTTATTTCCTTCATACTCCATCTTACATGACGTGGGGTGCTCGTTGTCAATTGGGTGCCGAGAAGTTGTATTGGTACTACACACGTGGTGCAGGATATTTTTCCCTACATATTTGAGAAGGCTATTATCGCCGCCTTGCGGAAGGATGCTCTTTGTTCCAGCTCAGTATCTGTATTCCCTATGGTTTTTAAACTATGCACGGATGGCTATGATGTCTATGTGTTGTTATCATACAATGTTGGTGTGATGGTAGGGTGCTTGTTTATGTGTCGAGGTAATGAATGACTTGAAAGTTGGATTCCTCAGTGCATGATTTAGAGGTTCAACATTCAATTCCAGCAAAGGAAAGGCACTTAGACTATGGATGTCCAGGCCTTGGTTGATGAAGAGACGAGACTTGGTATTTTCGAGCGTGGTTGACTTCTCATTTGTGATGTGATGTCGTCGTCCTTATTTGAATGCATTAAGGTTCACCGGTATTATGGTCTTCTTCAATTTGCCTTCGGGGCAGGGTGTTGTGAAATGGTGCCTGAGAAGCGGTTGTCAGAGATAGTGGAGTGTAGTGGTCTCATAAACAAATTGGTATTTCTAATATTGATGGATCGAAAAAGAAGATCTTCTAGGAGGCTTAGAGTTGGCAGCAATTCTTTAGTTTAGGTGCTAGAGGTATAGATTTTATTTGAGGCAACATTTTGGCTGGGACGTATGAGGAAGGACATAGCGGGAGGTGTCTTGCGGTGGTTGGATTACTAGTAGGCCAAGTATGAAAAGTGGAGGTCGAGAAGTTTCTTAAATGAGATAGTTTGACCGAAGTGGGAGTGGCAGAGTAACATATAGATTCGGTGGTAGGATAGCCACGTACCTTGAGAAAGATTAGAGCGATTTGGGAGGCATGGTGGAAAGTGACTAGGTGCACGGATTATAATTGGAATGGTGGTTATTGTACGGAGAAAGATTGAATATGGCAGAAAAGGGTTTGCTTGAAATAAAGAGGGGTGTGAAGCTTTGATTATCGTTTTGGATGCAACATGACTTTGAGTTTGGAAGGTATTGTTGAACTTTCAGTTGACGTCAATAGGGAAGGAACAAACTTGTACAGCTGGTGGACGAGAATGGGTTCAAGAGGGTTTACTGATTTCATGGTAGTTGCACCCAGTGCAGCATCGTTGGGAAATATCGGTAAGGAATTCCACAAGGGTGCTATCTCATATGGACATGTCGACGGTTGTGCGATTTTGATGAAATTTCTGCGAAGAATTATACTTACTATGAAGCGGAGGATCCAGTATACGATTATGATTGATAATTCGTAATGTTCATGAAAAGTTTAAAAAGAGGCTACAAGAAATTTGGCAGTTAAAAGTGCGAGATCATGGTAATTGAGAAGGAGGAATCGTCGTGGGCTCTACATTATCTGATGATAGCTTAAAGCTAAGTGGGGGAGCCCACCGTCTACGATTGGATCGCGTGGTCGTCTGCTTGTGCGGTTTCTGGTTATCGATGCATTAGTGGATTATTTATGACTAAGAACAAAAAAAACATCAGGGGTAATTCGAGCAAGGAACTTGATGAATATGTGCTATACTTCGCCTTATCGATTCAAGTGCAGGTTTTGGGAAGACTCAGAGTTTATGCTTCTGTGGGTGTAATGTACAAGAAAAAGAATTCGTCCGGTTACTTCTTTGAAAGGGTGTTCATGTGCTAGCAGAGCATTGGGGTTTGGTTATAATCGGGACCAGGTCAGAGTGGGTGACTCTTAACAACGGTCCTAGTGGGTTCAAGAATATAAGTGCAATGCCTAAGGATTTTGGAGTCCATTGTGTGGTTAAGGATCGAGTTTTCGCAGTGGATTACGAACGGGACTTGGAGGGTCCTATGTTATCATCAGTTGTGCGGTGCAGTATTGGAGGAAAGGAAGAAATAGCTTCAGATTCGTGGAAGGTCTTGCAGAATGGGTGTACTAGTCGGAGGTGCTATTGTGCGTATGATGAGAGTATGAGATGGTTCAAGAGTATTGAGACGATGTGGTCTTGTGATGCGGGTCACTCGGGATGAGTGCGTATTTGGTTCGTTACATTTGGGAATGGAGCTACTATTATTTCTAAGGCAAGTCAATAGTAAATTGGAAGAAGTTGGGTTGATTAGTAATGATGGAATCAACAGGATTGTGGCAATGATCAGTTCCTTCACCGTGTGAAGTTATACATGTGGTTTGTGGTTGTACGCACGCGCTTGACAACCACCACAACTTGATTGATTTGGGAGGTATTTGATTCAAATGGCCTTGCGGTGTAAATGAATTCTGGAGGAGTCATGGCGGTTTAGATCACGACTCGAGGTTTGTATTTTCTGCGGTTTGGGAATTCAGTTGCGTGTTACATTGGCTCTTCTGAAATGAGCTGAGTGAAAGGTTTCTAGCCAATGAAGTGTTTATTCTACTGGTAGTTCAGGGGTTATGATGAATTCGTGTATTCTCAGGTAGCGACATGATAGGTGCAGTGAGCGGTATGAGAACTTGAAAGTTAAGGATCAAGGTTGCGGTTCGGTATTGTCAAAAATGTCACGAGCTCGGATGAGAAAGGGAAAATTCAAATGTTCAGCGTAGGCTGGCATTTTCTTTATTGTCACCTCAGAACGGCGTTCTATGTAAGAGGCTTTGTGTATTGATTTGTAGATTCTTGATCTACTTTACAGAATTAGTGCGGTTGGTGGTATAGATGTGCAGACTTTGCTACCTAGGCAGAAGGTCATGGGAGCGTACGCCACAGGGAAATTATATGAGTGTGACATGTTAGTCACCTGATTGTTAAAGATTGAAAGCAAGTACGGAGATTTCTGGTACTATCGTGAATGTGAGAGTTTATGCCTGGAAGGCGCTTTATTTCCTTGGTTGTGAACTGTGGGAGTTGTCCCGGAGTGGATGGCTGCTCGTGCGTGTCATGAATGGAGCCATTGTGGACCCTTAGAAGGTTATTGGCCAGTATGGTATGATCAAAATCGGTTTGAGGTCCGTTGGTGGGTCTAATGTGAATCTGTGCTCTACGTCAGGTCGAATGTGTTCATTCATCATAGCATTGCTACGGAGGAGTCGTCGGGCATTGGATGTTATTCACGTCATCAGATATTCTGTGTAATCTCTATTGTGCCATGTGGGTTGTGAGACGACTTGATTACTCGCACAGGTGTTGAGGTCCGTGTAGCTTGTGGTGTTATATGAGCAGGATGGCTCCCGAGATGCAGATCATATATCGCACCTTAGTTGTTCTTGGGTTTCGTAACGTATGGCGCTATCCGTCTCCCTAGGATTTGTACTATGCACTTCTGCTTATGGTCGGTATTCGGGCATTTCGTAAGTATAAGAGTTACGGCTTGTTATGTATGTTTCCTTCTTGATTGTTATGTGCGGATCGAGTGGCACGCCGCCACGGGCAAATTGTTTGGATTGGGTGGCATGCCGCCATGGGCATGTTATGTGGATCGGGTTGCACGCCGCAATATTGTCATGATTGGATCGGGTTGCACACCGCAACAGTGTCATGTTAGATCGAGTTGCACGCCGCAACAGCGAGATGTTGAGCATAGTTCCTTACACCTTTTTTTGTGACTTGTTTTTCATCCCTACGGTAGGTTCATAGCATTTATTCGGCCATTTTATCTGTTACGCAGGCTGGGTAATTCCCTGTCAGAGTTCGTTCTTCCTTATGAGTTATATTCGAGTCGTAGCTTGTTAGATCTTTGATGGTGCTGCATAAGATCTTGGTCAGTGTTTGAGGTGACTCATTTCATGAGCAGTTTGACCTTGGTGAGACGAGATTATTGGACCTGGAATTAGTGCAATCAGATTTATAAAAGGTACATTAAAGAGAAAATATCGTTATTTAGTTCAGAATAATGTAACGGTTCTTGTCAGGAGGAGAGACTCCATGATTTGTGATTCGGCAAGTGGTTATGAGTTTTATTTTTACACATATCTTTCGTCATGGCGGTATTGTGAGAATTGGAACAGGGCTCATATGTGTTATGAGGCGTATTGCGGGCATCAGATTCGTGAAATTTCAATTGTTATTGTCGGAGGATGTATTATGGGTAGGGGTGTTCAAACCCGAACCGAAACCGAAGCTTAATGGCTTATTGGTATCGGGTTAGCGGTTTAACGGACGGGGAATTGATTGAAATTTTTTTATTAACGGCTAATCGGTTTGGGGGCGGATTATTCAATTTTCTTCCCGTTAATATATATATATATATATATATATATATATATATATATATATATATATATATATATATATATATATATATATATATATATAATTTAGCAGATGCAGAAAGAAGGGGTGAAACTAGATACTTTTCTTCTTAACAACATGCTCAACTTGTATGGTCGTCTTGGTCAGTTTTAAAAAATGGAAGAACTCTTAACTGTCATCGAAGTTGGACCTTATGTAGCCGATATTACCACCTACAATATCCTGATCAATGCATATGGACGATCATGATTTATCAAAAAAAATGGAAGAGATTTTCCAATCACTTCCTGCAAAGAACTTGAAGCCAGACGTGGTTACTTGGACTTCCAGACTTGGAGCATACTCTAAAAAGAAACAGTACCAAAGATGCTTAGAAATATTCGAGGAAATGATCGATGAAGTTTGGTATCCAGATGGTGGAACAACAAAAGTGCTCCTTTCGTCTTGTTGGAGTGAAAATCATATTGAACAAATTACAAATGTAATTAGATCAATGCAAAAGAATGTGAAGACAGTACAATTGGTTTGAAATAGCTCATTTAATTTCCAGCAATATGTACTGCCCAACACTGTGTCGAATTATGTTAAGTTTCAATCAACTGAAACTAAACCGATAACCGCCCGATAATAGCTAAACCGATACCAATCCGCCCGATATCTTATCGGGTGGCTAGCGGATTAATACATTTAAAAATCGATAACCGATAAGCCAAACTATTAAGAGTAAATAATCGCTTGATCCGCCCGTTGAGCAACCTAATTATGGGCATGTGAATTATGCGGTGCATAGTGTGAAAGCAACAAAGGTGTACGATCATGTTTTTGTACAGTGTGTAGTGATTGATACGGTGTTCTTATGTTAGACTCGGGTTTTGTAGAGAAATTCGAAAGTTGGAATTTGGTTCTAAAGATTGTTAGCTAAGGTTATTGGGAGGATCTTCAGTCTGAATCGAGCTAATGGCTCAACTGGGTAGTGGTGGCACAGGCAGGTGCACTAGGTATTAAACAGTGATTTTGGAAAACTCTGGAGCAGTCCTTAGCACGTTCGAGGACGAACGTATGTTTAAGTGGGGGAGAATGTAACGACCCGACCGGTCATTTTGAGCTCTAGCGTGTCGTTCAGCGGTTTGAGGCCATTAGTAGCTTCACTTCGAGTATTATGACTTGTATGTGTGGTCGGAATTGAATTTCGAGAAGTTCAGAGTTGGTTTGGAAAGAAAACTCTAATTTCAGAAGCTTTAAGTTGGAAAAATTGACTAAGGTTTCACATTTGAGCAAAAGACCTCGGAAGCGGGATTTGAAGGTTCTGATAGGTTCATATGATGATTTCGAACTTGGGCGTATGTTCGGGTTGAGTGTCGGATCACTCGGAAGCAATTCAACGCTTATTGTGGAAAATTGGTATTTGGAAGGCTTTAGAATTTCCTAAGTTTGGTTTGAGGTGGGCTTTGGTGTTGTCGATGTCCGTTTGGGATTCTAAGTCTTGGAATAGGTTCGTATTGTGATTTATGACTTGTGCTCAAAGTTTGGCCTCATTCCGGAATGTTTTGATATGAATCGGACACGTTCGCCGAGGTTTGAAAGCTTGAAAGTTTAAAGAAAGGTTTCGATCATCGATTCACAACTTTGATGTTGTTTGATGTGATTTGAAACCCCGAGTAGGTTCGTGTCGTGTTTTGGGATGTCTTGGTATGTTTGGATGGGGTCCCAGGGGCCTCGGGTTTGAAACTGATTGAAATTGGATTGAAATTTGGGTTTGAGGTAATCCTGGAAACTGCTGAAATGTGGTGTCACTGTGCTTGCAGTGGTTTGGTCGTAGGTGCGAACACACAGGTGCGATGGGGGTCGTCGCAGAAGCGGAAAAAGCCGGCCAGGAGAAGGGCCGCAGGTGCGGAGCTTTGGCCGCATCTGCGCAAGCGCAGAAGAGAAACCCTGGGCGCAGAAGCGGAAGAATCTCCCACTTTCGATGCTGTAGAAGCGGGTAATGTTTCTGCAGGTGCGAGGTTTGTGTTGGGGGATTTTCCGCAGAAGCGGGGGACTGGTCGCAAAAGCGACGCCGCATGTGCGGCGTTTTGTCCGCAGAAGCGAACTTGGCTGAGCTTAGTGGGAACCACACCTGCGATGAGAATTTTTACAGGTGCGGAGCCGCTGAAGCAACTAATCGACCGCAGGTGCGAAGGTCGGGCTGGGTAGTGTGTTCTTTTAAAATGGGGGTTTGGCTCAATTCCACTTCATTTCGTCCATGGGAGCCGATTTTGGAGTGCCATCTTCATCATCTATTATGAGGTAGGTGATTTCATCACATTGTGAGTTGAATACATGGTTTATATATGGATTTAAGCATAGGAATTTGTAGAAAATTTGGTAGAAAATCTAGAAATTATTTTTAGATTTTGACCACGAAATTGGACATGGAATTTGGAATAAATCATATATTTGGGTTCGTAGTGTTATGGGTAAAGTTTATCTTCGAGAAATTTTGGAATCCGGGCACGTGGGCCCGAGGGTCGACTTTATTGACTTTTCGAGCGGAGTTGGGAATAGTTATAAATTGATTAATTATGGGTAATAAAGTATATATTTATGGATTTGCACATTTGTTTGACTAGTTTTGGAGAGACTGGCATAGGGTTGAGGTGTTTAAGTGGCGTTGGAGCCTACTATGGAACTTTGGAGCGAGGTAAGTCTCATGTTTAACCTTGTGAGGGGAAACTACCCCTTAGGTTATAATTATTGTTATGTGCAACTAGTTGTGGGAGCTACGTACGCACGAGGTGACGAGAGTCCGTACGTAGCTAAAGCATGCTTATGTCCGGGTAGACTTAGGACTTTATCATGTAATAATTGAATTATTTGAACTCGTTCTGCTGGTTTAATTAATTAAAGTTATAACTAAATTTGATTTAGAAATAAATATATGTATAATAGGCCAAGCTTTAACACTTTGAGTTGTGGGCGAGTTATTTGAGAAATGGTAAAGATCATATTCGTTCTGTGCTCATGTACTGTATTGTAAACAAGTGTCTCGTAATTCGGTAACTTTCTTCCTTTCTTGTGGAGCGGGCCAAACGCCTCAGAAGTATAATAGATGCATCTATGGTTTGTGTCGCTCGACCCTCGGAGTGTACACATTATTTTGGATCGGGCCGAATGACCTCAACAGAATCATGCATTATATCGCTAGTACTCCGAATATTCACGAGATAATCTTTCCACTGATGCCCGACATTTTATATTATATTCCTTATGTATTTGATAATGGAACTTGACATTTTTTGAACTGTTAAGGTAGAATACAATATCGAAAATTCATACCCAAAAATAAATATTTGGAGGATTATATAATTTACAGATTTACCCCACTATCGTTGTGCACTTCATATCTGTTATGAATTATTATATTATTTTATTGGACCTCTAGTAAGTGTTGATGTCCACCACTCATCACTACTTCTCCGAGATTAGGCTAGATACTTACTGGGTACGCGTTGATTTACGTACTCATTCTGCACTTCTGCACTAAATGTGCAGGATCTGACAGGTTCATCTGGCGATCATCTTGGCGCGTAGGCGCACCTGTTGAGGGGACCTTATGTGAGCTGCATTCCAAGCTACGCATCACATTCCACCGAGTCTCCATCGTACTATGTATTTTATCATATCAATTTACATTCTGGACAGATGTTGTATTATTATTATTGAATTCCTTAGAAAATACTCATGCACTTGTGACATCGGGGTTTTGGGTTATACTAGTTGATGCTTATGGTATGTATATTATTAACGCCTTTAAATTCTTTATTAAACTAAAAATGTTGTACGCTTCCCGTGGATTTAGAAGTGTAAAACTCCTTACTTATTAAAAATCTATGATTTCAAAAGTAATAAAATGAGTAATTAAATTGGTAAATCACCATTGGCTTGGCTGACGGCGGCGTTAGGCGCCATCACGACCTATAGTGGATTTTGGGTCGTGACACTATCAACACTAGAACATTCCGCTTCAACTTGCCGTTCAACACATTGAACTTGCTCGAATACTTGAACTTGGCCTTCAACAACTGCTTGCTCACCTCTTACATTTTCATCTGCGACTTTATGCAGTCCGTCATGACCATCATTAATATTAGATTGAGGTACGGAGGAGTCGTTCATCCTATCATATTGTCGGTATTTCATGAATTCAAAATCTGCATCGTCATCATCTCTTCCTTTTGACTTGTCGACAATCTCAAACAACTTTTCAAACTTCTTATCAAAATATTCCTATAAATAATTACTAACAATGATTATTATGAATAAAAGAATAACATTAGCAGGAAAAAAATCTTCTCTGTAAATAAGCCTACCTTGACTTTTTTCACAACCTCGTCCATAATAACAAATCGCTCATCCCGTCGAAACTCTTGAACAACTTCTTTCGCGATCATGCACCTTTCTTCTGTTGCATGGTTTCTAACCTCCCTCGTTACCCTCTAGTATAGAAATAGAAACATAACAATTTAAGAAAATACAAACACATAACAAAACTTCAGCTCTAAGAATGCTGAAGTTTAGCAAATATAGAACAAAACTTCAGCTCTAAGAATACTGAAGTTCAACAAATACTGAACACAAACTTTAGCCAAACATGCTGTAGTTTTACAAATACAGAACACGACTTCAACTCCAAGAATGTTGAAGTTCATCAAAATCAAAACAAAAATTACAAACAAAACATGCTTTACTTTTACAAAACACAAAACAAAACTTCAGCTCCTAGAATGCTGAAGTTTATCACAAACAGAACAAAAACTACAGACAAAATATGCTGTAGTTTTACAAACACAGAACAAAAACTTCAGCTAAAAAAACAATGCAGAAGTTCAACAAAATATAGAACAAAAACATCACATAAAATATCCTATAATTAAGCAAAAAATAGTATGAAAAACTTCTGATTAGACACAAAAAAAACTTACACAACATATTGTGTTAACTAATTCATCATCAAACGCCATTGTAGAACATTTAGAACGACTCTGGGTACAAGGTGATTCTCCAATTACAGGAGTTCAATTGGTTTCTTTTGATAAACTCCGACTACGTGGTGATTCACCAGTTGAAGGAACCTGATTCAGTACCTTCGAACAACTGCGGCTGTAAGGTAATTGTCTAATTAAAGGCATTGAATTCAATTCCTGTTCGGTAGGAATTATCTCCAATACCCTAAATGTCCGATATTTCTGTTTAATACAAAAACGTATATTAGAAAAAATAAAATAAAACTGATACGTCAATATATTAACAAAACTACAGAAAAAAGGAAAAATAAAGAACATTAAATTACACCATGATTACTGAAGTAATCTGTATGAAGTTCTTTAAATTTAGGCTCTCCCAAATATGGATAACGTAACATCCTAGGAACTTGAGGGACATCAAGGTAGTCCTCATCTTTTAAATACTTGTCTCGAATATCTGGAAAGCGCTCATAGAACCAAACACATAATGGATATGAAAATCCGCCTACATTATACTCAGTTGCATTGGTTTTGTCCTTGTTGTCCAAAGCATGTTTCATTGAGGTAATAAGCTTCTCATAAGATGTATTACCCCAAGAATAATTAAGACAAGCCTCATCGTCTTCAACAATAGATACATACTCCTCCAACACAGTTGATTCATGCTTTCTTCTGAACAAAATATACTCCACAATAAGAATTTTTATAAGCTTCACAACATCTTCATCACTCTCGCATACGTGTTTGAAATTCACATCATCCTTTTTAATTTGATTCTGTATCATATACTCCCAAATGTCCTTCAATGTCACACCCTTAAACTTCCCAAAATAGCGCTTCAGAATCTTACTCTCTCGTTTAATTGGTTTTTCAACATTATGTACTGTGATCCTCAAACCGTACATAACGTGAAGGTCTTCAAGGCTGAACAACACATCACGGCCAAAAATCTTGAAACTAATGGAATCTCGATCATTGGTGAATACGCGAGAAAGAATCAAACAATGAACCAACTTCATGCTCCAATGGAAATTCTCCATATCCATGATATACCGAAATGTACCATTATTCAGATTCTCCTATTGTGCAAGAGTCAAGAAAATGCAATTAAATCCTTCAAATCGTGGTTCCCCTTCCAGTAAGCAGGACAATTAAACCAATCTCGAAACTCATAATATCTCTCCTCTAGTTTCGTAGGTACAACAACATGGACTAAAAGAGCTTTACGTATTCTAGGTGCTTTAGGTGCCTTAGGATCTTTAGGTGCTTTGGATTTCCCGTATGCCATCTGTTCAAAAAAATTACAGGTGGGAAAAATAACTTCAGAACATTATCAAAATAATCATTAAAAACTTTAGCATAATTTGGCTTAAATTATATTTTAAAGCCCTTTAACTTCAGAGAAATACAGAACAAAACTTCAGCTCTAAGAATACTGAAGTTCAGCAATTACAGAACAAAAATTTCAGCCAAAATAAGTTATAGTTTTACAAATACAGAACACAACTTCAACTCCAATAATGCTAAAGTTCATCAAAAACAAAATAAAAACTACACATAAAACATACTTTACTTTTACAAAACACAAAATAAAACTTCAGCTCCTAGAATAAGTTATCCTTGAAGTATTATAAACTTCAAGCTTTAATAGCATCATCTATTTGAGTTTCAAAATTTATAAAAAATTTAACGTCTCTAACAATCACTAAAGAATATATAGAATTTTCATCAAAAACACAAACACATTTTCAAAAAGCCTAAAAACACAAATCGTAAAAGTAAAACCTACAAAACTATGCACTGATCAAAGTAAAACCTAGGAAACTATTTTAGGACAAATAAAAAAAGAAAAACGATTCAACTAAGATTACTATCAACAAAAAACCCAAAAATAAAATCATAAAACTAATTCTAAATTAAAATCCCATACACAACTAATGCAATGTACAAAAGTAACCATTAAAATCGTACCTGTGATTATACTTAATTTTATTGGAGAAGAAACAATTGCCAATCAAGCAGAATGCAATGACGAAAATCGTTTGATTTAAGAGAATAATCAAAATCCGCGAAGAAGGAAAGAGACAGTGACAAAAGACAATATGCCATATACTTGGAGAGAAAGTAGTCTCTTATTAAAGAAGGGCAAAATCAACTTTTTAAAACGCGTACGAATGCAAACGAAAAAACAAAACAGATACAACTTAAAAAGGGGCGACCAAATAGGGCACCCCATGCAATTTTTACTGAAGTAAGTTACACTTTATCTCTTAAACTTTAAGTGTTGGAAAATAATACCTTCTAATAAGGGGAGAAATTAAAAAATAACCAGATTTATAAGTAGTCATTCAAAAATAGCCACACTTTCAAAAGTAATCGAATTTTAGCCACTTTTCATGTAAAGATAAATCTGAACGAAAACACTGTTCAAAATCCGAAAAATACTCCAGTATATTATACCGAAGATCCAGCATAAGTATACTGAAACATTATACTGGAGTTCCAGCATAAAAACTAGCTAGCCCAAACTATTTTTACTCTAATAAGTTATTTTCCCTTCCTTCAAAATTAAGGGTAAAAAATGAAAATTTACCCTTTCAATTAATCGGACCAAAGAGTATCACACTTTTTTTGGTCCAAAAATAGGGAATCACATTAGAAGTATTAAACAATAGATAACAAAAAGTAAAGATACTTCAGTTGGGTTAGATATTTCCTTATACGACTATTATGACTACATAAACATTAAATAACTCCACCAAATCTCTCTCTCAGTTTCGTTCATTAGCTCCTTTTTCTATACTGTCTTTCAGAAGATTCGAATTCCTTCGTTTTGGACTCTTTTTGCTGCGATCATCTTCTCGGAATCTAATATTACCTTTTGCTAAACTTTTCAATCTCGTTTTTGTCAAGCAATTGTTTAATCCAGAATTCTGGATATAGCAGTCGTTTTTTCGCTTCAAATAAGATTATTTAAACTGGCAAATTGAATTTGAGTTTTACTTTTGGTTGAAAGATCTGATTTATTTCAGTGAAAAATGGATACAGTCGCATAGTGTTCATCGAACTGGCGGAAGTGAGGATTCAACTCTAAGCTTCCGGATTATCTGACAATTTTATTTAGGTCTTTTATTGTTAATTTTAAGGGATCAGAGTATCAAAAGTTTGAACCTTGTGGATCAAAGCGAAAAAAATATGTCGAAGGTCGTGTATGACGGGTGGATGGTGAGGTATGGGCGAAGGAAGATAGGCAGATCCTATATTCATATGCGCTATTTTGTTCTCGAGACTCGATTGTTGGCCTACTATAAGAGGAAGCCTCAGGACAATGTGGTTAGTTTCCTCAATTTTGAATCATTTGTTTTGAATTTTAAATATATTTGTTAGTTTGTTTTGAGATTTTGTATGTTAGCGGAAAATTTAAAGAACATCTAGTGTTAGAGAACTCGGAATTATTGATTTATTGGATGAAACAAGTAGAAAATGGAGCTAACATGTACAGTGAGAATGATTTCATATATCAGGCCCGTGGTGAAACCAGGAATTTATACTGGGGGGATTCAAATGGAGATTTGTATCTCAGTAGAAAGTTTAGAGAACCTGCAGAAATCCAATGTATTGATTATTGGATAAAACAACTCCAAATGGAGCAAAATGTACAATGAGAATTCATATATCATTCTAGTGGCGGGGCAGGAATTTATACTAGAGGATTCAAAATAGAGATTTGTTTACAGTATAAAATTTAGAGAACCTCTAGTGTTAGAGAACTCCAAATTCTTGATTATTGGATGGAATGAGTTGAAAATGGAGCTTTGTTGAGTGAAAATTCATATATCAAGCCAGTGGAGCCAGGAATTTATACTAGGGGGTTAAAAAATGTTACACCTGGAGTTTGAACCTTTGACCTAAAGAAATTTTTGAACCCTCTTTGCAACTTTTCCTTTGTCAAGGGGGTTCAACAACTTATAAATAACCGAAAGCACTAGTTTTTATCCTATGTGCACAACATAATTTTTCAACGAAGGGGATTTCAGACCTTGTATCGGATCCGAACAAGCTTGGATTCCTTGGAATTGATCCATAGCTGGTATTATTAGTTTGGTCATCTTTTTGTTGATGTGTGACTTTGAACTCAATTTACTTGACCTTTTGATTTGGGAGAGAAGGATTTCTGAATTGAATTATTACATAAATGATGTTCTTTCAGGATATCAGCTTTGCTTAGTGTAGGATGTTGAAATGTGAGTTGAGGAACTTTGATTGGATTGTTGTTTCTAATAGTGCTGTATCAGTGGAGAGACCGATATTCTTTTAACCCTTAAGAATAGATTTATAATGTTTCTATATTATTAGGTACCAATCAAGACCCTTCCCATAGATGGCAATTGTCGGGTGGAAGACCGAGGCCTGAAGACTCATCATGGACACGTGAGTTCTTTACTGTTGTTATTTACTTTCTGATCCGTATACATGCAGTAATAGCTTTCTTTGAGAGAAACTGATCAATTTAATGGAATTTTCTAGGTGTAAGTGTTAAATTGTCATTGTTCATAAGCATTTGTTCGTCTGGACTTCTAATATGCATGAAAAATTAGGTAATAAGAAAATCTGAGCATTGACGGTAATAGTTTGGTTTGTTTATTCACGCTATTTGTCTTTGCGTTATATGTGAGAGTGTAGTCCAGTTAAGAATGTATGATAAATGCTTTTGGCAAAAAAATTCCTTTTTTACTGTTTGATTTTTGCTTTAATTAACACGAGCTGTCCCACCACCATGGGTGGTGAAAGCCAGGGTGGATGACTAATAAAAAAAAGTAAACACGAGTTGTGTTTGTTATTTAATCACCAACTGTAGTTACTAAGAGCCCGTTTGGCCAAGCTACCAAAAAACTGCTTATTTTGAAAAGTGCTTTTGTTCAAAAGTGCTTTTTGAAAAAGTACTTTTGCAAAATAGCAGTTTGTGTTTAGCCAATTTGTTTGAGTAGTACTTTTTGCAAGCTTGTTTGACCAATCTTTTAAAAAAGCACTTTTACGAATCAAATTACGAAAAAGGACAGTAAAGGTTCAATTTGCGATTAGTATCATTTAGAAAAGAAAAATAAATTTAAATATTTAGTATAAAAGAATTCAATTAAAATATAAAATGTAAAGTAAAAATATAAATTAAAAATTCCAATCAATATAAAATATAATTATTTCAAAGCAATAACATTGAGTGTTTGGTATTACTTATTGTTTACATGATAATTTAAATATATCAAAATATATCATTCAATATAAATTCAAAATCTACTCGTAAGAATAGGAGAAAGAGAATAAAAGTATGACTAAAATAAAAAGTGAAGAAATGTATAGTAGAAATAAAAAGAAAAAGGAAAAGGAAAATTAAAGTATTTAATTAATGAGGGATAATTTGGAAAATATAAATTTATTGTAAGTTATTTTTGTCTTGAACAAATTAATTTTCTGCTTCTGCTTCTTGGAAGAAGCTAGAATTGTAGCTTCTCCCCAAAAGCAGAAAAGCTGCTTTTGCTGCTGCTCAAAAATACTTTTTCATTTTGGCCAAACACCTTAAATTTTTCAAAAAGTACACTTTTGGTCTCCCAGAAGCTTGGCCAAACAAGCTCGAAATATAACAATGCAAAGCGGCACAATATGTTTAAGATGTATAATGCTAGTATTGTTTAACCCATCAATAGTTGAACTGAATTGTTGTATGACCTGGATGTGTCAAGTATTAAGTTGCACTGTGACTTGTGACAGATTTCTAGAGTTCTATTTATTGCATATAAAATTCTTGGAAATTGTTGGGTTAAAAAGGATTTTATGATGGATAAGAGCCTAGGGATGCTTGAACCGTTGTGGGGCCAAAAAAGAACATGCTGTATTAAAGCTGGGAGATTGATGATAGTTTTTGAGAGGGAAGGGGAAATGACGGTGGAGATGTTCTAGGAGTCCATCTTACATCCCTTAGTCGAAACAGCCTAAGGTAAGAAGTGCATCATACAATTAAAAAGCAAAAGAAATCTTCTGATTAAAAAGTAGCCTAAATTTGCCTAACTTAAAACATTTGAAATGTTACTCAGTTATAGACTCCATGAATTCATCCTACTCCATAAAGAATTCCACAAACTGCACCCTCTTACATATCGTTCAATTGATTCAGATTACCAAAATAATAGGCAGACCGAAAAGAGAGATGGGGTATGCGCCATGCAAACAAATTCTTCATATTTTGAAGTTACTTCTCAAATTAAGAAAGGTTAAATATCATATTCCAGCTCCTATCTTTATGATATAAAATTGATCTTCACCGTCAACTTTAAGTTGTAAACATTCCCTCTTCCTATTTCAGTATACAGTAATTGAGTTGGTTTTGTGTGGACAAAGTCTAGTTTATTCTTTAGATTATTAAACTCCCATATATGTAATTCTTTTAGTATTTCGTAGCTAAAGGGTCTAAGTCCAAAGTCTATTTTGCACTTTAGATTATTAACTTACCCCGGTATATAACGTTTTAGTATCAAGTTCCACTTTCACACTGGAGTAAAATAATTTATCCAAATAATCAGGAAATACATTCATTAAATATGACACTGCATAACAAAAAGAAAAAGCTTTTTGGGAAAAGAAGAAAATAAGTAAAAAGGACATGCACATCTATAACCTATTTTACAAAAATTGTGAGCTTGACCAAAGTTAGAGAAAAAAATTGATGGAATAAAAAAAATATAAATTATGAACATTCAACCAAAATCTCAACTAGGTTCCCGAGTTATTAGGAGGGCTGTAGGTGGTGGTTGTCGCTCTGGGATGTTCTTTGTATCTTTGTGTACCATCTTGGTACCTTAATAATAAAGTTTTACCTAATCAAAAAAAGAAGAAGAAGAAGGTTCCAGAGTTAAAAGAAGCACAATTGCAGCTTTTCTCTTTTCAAAATTAATAATTGCACTTTATATATTTATTTATGCATTATTATCTTTATTATAAATGTGAATGCATATTCTTCCTCATCATGGGTTTTACGGGGTTTGGCATCATGTTCCTATCATGATATTTCGTGTACTTCATTTGTCACAGCTTACAATCTTTTAATTTTGGGACGTTTCTTGTTTGACACAATTTCATGTATAATCTCATTTTATACAACTTTTAAAACATTTGAGAATTCAAATTGATTTAGCTTTCTACTTAGATTAAAGAAGGTTATAGATGCGATGATATCAACATCGAAAATGCCACTTTTGGAGGAGAGATTAGTACTTGATGCTGCTTTGGTGTCCTTCAAAGTGTGGAACTCCAAGATAAAAGGGAGGGACCCAGGAATCTTATGTATGCTTGTCCTAGAAAAGTCGTATAATCATGTAAATTGGGGTTTCTAGGATTATGATATGGAGGATGGTTTTCATAGAAGGACGAATCGAGAAGGTGGACTGATTATTGTATATGTACGGTGAGATTCTCCATTCTAATCAATGGGAGTCCTTCAAGCTTCTGAAATAGTTTCGGGGGATTAAGGCAGTGAGACCCACCATCACCTATATATCTTTCTGGTGATGTAAGCTCAAGGCAAGGTGATGGATAAAGTGGTCACAGGAGGATTTTTGAAGACATTTGATTTAAGTTTTGTGTGAGACTGCTAAATTTTGCTACGGCTAGAATTTTGGATGGCATTTCGGAGGTATTAACAGGGACAAGGTGGGTGTGGCTCCTATGGAATATAAGTTGCGGGAATCGAGGCTAAGATGGTTCGGACATGTGAAGAGGAGAGACTCAGATGCCCCTGTTAGGAGGTGCGAGAGGTTGCCCATGGCAAGTTAGAGGAGGGGTAGAGGGAGGCCTAAGGGGTGAGATGATTAGGCAGGACATGGCTTTGTTCCAGTTTATCGAGGACATGACCCTCGATAGAAATGTGTGGAGGCTGAGAATTAGGGTGGTGGATTGACAGACAGTCTAGAGTTTCGCCTAGTCTTACCAGTAGTAGTAGTACTAGTCGTGTATTTTTCTATTCCCAGCCCCTTGTTTTTATACGGTGTGTCATTATTATCAGTAGGATTGACACTATTCTTGTAGTTTCGTATCCATGGATCTCTGTTATTACTCGTTGTATTATTTGCTTCCATTGTCTTATTACCTTGTTGTTGCTATTGTTTCTCTATTGCTTCATTTTTACTGTTTTTGAGCCGAGAGTCTTTCGGAAACAGCCTCTCTACCTTCATAAGGTAGGGGTAAAGTCTGCGTACACACTACCCTCCCCAGACCCCACTTGTGAGATTTCACTGGGCTTGTTGTTGTTGTTGTTGTTGTTGTTGTATTTCGGAGGTATTAACAAGAAATGACTTTTATGACGTATGCATGAGACCTTTTTTTTGCCGGTGCAATTATTGTGTACTTCCCTTTCCATTTGTGAGGCAGCCTTGAGCTAAATCAATCGAGCTGTTTAGGGTAAAGAATACCATTCCATCACCTTCCTCTTCTGTTCCTCCTCTCTAAATGAATGAATTTGGTGGTAGTTCATTGTTACATGAATCAAATAACCAACCATCTTTTGAGTGTTGGGATAAGAAATACTTGTGCAGGCAATGATATATCTCAGTTGAATTTTGAAATTTTGTATGATGTCCTACAATAATGTTTTTGATCCGTGTTATGATATATGCTTGATGAAGAGGCATGCTTAATTTTTCTCTTTGATATTAATCTCATGTATATCTTGCAGATGGTTTATGTCTTATCAGTTTACAACAAGAAAGACAAGTATAATCGTGTCACGGTGCGTGATCTTTCGCTATCCTCTCTGTTCTTGTCCCAAACAAAAGGTTTTATGTCATATACATCCTGGAGATTTAGCCAGATCATTCCCTATATATTCTTGTAGAGATGCCAAAAAATCCAATCCAAGAATCTATATCAGATGCATCCTGGAGATTGCACTGCATAGCTAATTGATTCACGCCCCTATACTTGTAACTTATATGCAAAGTCATCCTTTCATTCAAAGCATCTGTTGTCCATTCTTTCCAGAGTGCCAACAAAGCACTGAGCGGAGTGGTGCTTCAGATCATTTTTCTCTGAGCAATTTCCTTGTATTCCAACATAATAGAAGATCTTTAAACGACTTCGGTATTGTCCAATGTGGTCAAAAAATGTTTAAGAATTGGCTTCACAGTTGTAATGCTACTAGACAGCAAACTAGGTGATCAGTATTTTCAGTAGCTTCTCCACACAGGTTGCATCTGTTGCAAAGTGATAAACCCTTCTTTGCGAATTGGACTGAATTATACATTAAGTGTGAGCAGCTATCCAAGTAAAGCATGCTACTTTAGTTTCCATATCTTTTTCCGTTTCCAATAATTTCTGATGTGGGAAATCAAAGTGTCGCAACAAACCTAGACTGTGAAATTTCCACCTCTGGTTCCGATTAAAAAAAAAATTCCACCTCTCTGGTCAGTTCATTTGAGGGAGTCAGGTTGCTTGAAGGTTGAGTTGCACAGTCTCTAGTTTGTTTAGAAGGTCAGCCAAACTGACCAATTTTCCAGTCAAGACACTGCCTTCTGAGATTGAGAGCCCAACAATCAGTGGGTGTATATTTTGCTACTGTAACTTCAGAATTTGTTGCAATGGAATAGAGGTCTAGATGTTGGAAAAAATTCATTTATATTAATCATTATCTTGTTCCAGATGGCAGCTTTCAACATTCAGGAGGCACTTATTTGGAAAGAAAAGATTGAGTCAATCATTGATCAGGTTGTTTCCTCTTGTGCATTAGAGATTCCCCTAGATATTCTCTCTTCAGACATACAGTTCTTCTGTTTCTTCTTGTCTTGATATACTTGGAGGTAGTAATGTGTCTTCAGTTTTCAGCATCAGGAGTCGCAAGGAACTAATGGTAATAAGTACGTTTCATTCGAGTACAAATCTGTGATGGACAACGGGAGGAATGCTTCCTCATCAGATCATGAAAGTCAGTAAGTATCTGCTTTTGCCTTCTGCGACTTACGGGGATGTCGGTGTGTTCGAATCAGAATGTAGAAAAATAGTGCATTCCGCTATTTCTTTGTGCTCTATTTCTGTTACATTCATCTTTTGAAGTTAGTTTTACTCGTGACTAGTCACTGCAACAGTAAGTTTGGTTTTTAATCTAACTGTGAAAAAGAAAACCGTGCAGAGAAAAAAGTGAGTTTGCTAAATACTTTCTAATGTTTGCTGATATTTGTTCATTAAAGAGATCAAGTCCACTACTAAATAGGATGGTCAAAATCAAAAAGTAAAGGTAAATTTACTAAGATCTGTCTTTTCCTTTCCCATCCAGCCTTTGGGGTCCTTAAAACGGACTGGGTCTGGCTGCTCTCAATTTCAAACTTAATGGCTTTAATTGGCATTGTTAAGCTTTAGAGAGTCAAATTTGATCTACTCTAATAAAAAATAAATGTTTAAAGACTTTTAAAGTGCAAAAACGTATATCCTGTAGTGTATTCATGTTTCAAGTATCTTATTTTCGAAAGACAAAACACCTTCTGGTTTCGCTTCTGAAAGTGGTCTGAATTGATTTGATGAGTGAAAGAAGACATTTGGTTTGAGAGGACCAAACAACTAATCATGCTTGCTAAGATTGTTTGGAAGATTATGGTTCGGTCCCCGATTGTCCCTTTTACACATACAGACACATGAACATCTTATAAGATTTGGGCGGCAATGTAGCACATATATTTTAATCCAAGCACCTATCTTTCAACTGCTCCAACTACAAAATGTAATGCTTGTCCAATTTTATAGGTTCAGCGCTGCTGAGGATGACGATGATTCTCATCCGAACTTGCTGCGAAGAACAACCATAGGAAGAGGTTGTTAGATTGTGTCTTGTCTTGTCTTGTTTTGCTGTCTAAATGTTTGCTCAACTATCCATTTTGCCTCTTGAATGGACAGGTCCTCCTGAGTCTGTATTTGACTGGACCAAAGAATTAGATTCTGATTTGGCAAACCAGAATGGGAGTAACCAAGCATTCTCCAGAAAGTACTGGCGCTTACTTCAATGCCAAAATGGTCAGTTTAATGTTTTCATCTGTTTTATCTTCCAGTAAGCATGTGTTGTCTGGCAATGATTTGAATCTGTGTTCTTCTATATTCATTTTCGTGTTTTTCAGTATAGTTAAGCTATAGAACATATCAAGTGGTATCTTCGTTGACCATTGACCATTTTTCTCCACTAACGTGTGGCTGCAGGGCTTCGCATTTTTGAGGAGCTTCTGGATGGCGATTTACTAGTATGAGCTCATCTTTGTGTTCTATGCTGGCTCAAACATTGCCTAATTTATAGAAGTACGGTGTTACAGGGTATTTTCATGATGTAGTCCTCTTTCTCTGTGTAGCCAAAAAGCTGTAGTAGAGCAATGAAGGCTGTTGGGGTTGTGGAGGCTAGTTGTGAAGATATATTTGAGCTTGTTATGAGCATGGATGCAACACGTTTTGAGTAAGTAATCTGTACTGTCTAGTTAGTCATCTTAGTTTTCGTATTTACTTTTCCTTCCAAATTTGTTCATTGATAGGTTTATTTCAGGAAATTATTTTTTGACTGTTTTGCCGAAAACTCTCACTTGGCAGTAATTCCTGATGGCTAAATTTTCTCTTGTTTTTATCCCGAATTCGCTTAACTTATGCTTTTTGGTATCCAAAAAATTCTGGTTCTAGGTGTGTAGCAAGTCTAAACAACACCTTTGGGCTTATATTGGTTACTCTATGGCTTTACTAGTAATCTAGGGACTAACTCTCTTCATTCCATTAGGTGATTGTAGAAAAGGTATGAGGTAATAGGATTCTGTGAATGTATGATTACTCTCTCAAGTTATTGAGAATTAAGTAGTGTTTAGAAGAACTCTGGAAAAAATAGCTACAACCCTATAATCCTCCTATTTACATATTTTCTTAATGAGGATTTTCCTAATTACATAATTTTGGGGATAAAAGATCCTTTCAACATTTAAGTGGAGAAGGGTAGAGGGATGGGCCCATTATCCGCCGCGTTTCGAACCTTTCAGTTATCAGAAGAAAAAAAAAGATCCTTTTTATATTTACAATAATAAAATTATGGGTTTTATCATATTTCCTGATTCTTAACATTCTTAATACTCCCCTCAATTTGGGACATGCTTGTTCTATGCTTGCAGTTTGTTGCAAATATGATCAATTTTGGTTTCTCAAAGTGATTTTGTAAGGTTATCTGCTAACTTATTGTTGATTGACAAAATCGGTAACAAATACATTCTGATGTAATAGTTTGTTGGATGAAGTGGAAAATTTATCTCTAAGTGATTGTTTTGTCATGAAACATCAGGTTTGAAACAATTTTTGGTGCGGCCTGGTCGTCACTAGTCGGTTTCACCGATTCATCTCTTTCACATTTTAATACCTGAATAAGTTGCTTAACAGTTTAAACTTGCAGGTAGCTAAAGCTATGAGTAGATACTCGGCTTTCAGACCTAATCTAGCCGCTACATTGTGCTTTTTGTCTCTTCATTAGTTTATTTCCAATTAAAATACAATAACAAATATTAGTCTACTTTCAATTAAAATAAAATATCCTAGAATTGAACTGTTTATGTGAAGCAGATTATGTCTAACTTGCATCAGAACGCCCAACAATAAGTGCATGTCCCTTGTCTTCATAAATAAATCTTGTCCTGGCGAGTCGCTGATATACCTTAGAATTTAAACGCATTCTAGTGACCATCAAAACAAGTTTGGAGAAACTAGGTAATGTAGACTTAGAGCGTGAGATGGCTTGGCAAAGATTAGCTCTAATACTATATTGACTTGTGTGACCATCTCATCGAAATTTGAAGTTATTAGAAAGGGCCATTTTGCTTATTAATTTAGGGAAAATATCCAAATTTGCAACTGTACTATTCAAAATTGCTCAATTTTACCCTCTATTAAACTTTGGGTCCATTCATACCCTTGTCATTAAGATATCAACTCGTATTTACCCTATTACATTGTTGTTGCTTTATTTTCACTATTTCTTGAGCCGAGGGTCTATCGGAAACAACCTCTCTACTTTGATAAGGTAGGGGTAAGGTCTGCGTACACACTACCTCCCCAGACCCCACTTATAGGATTACACTGGGTTTTTTGCTGTTATTGTTGTTTCCCTTGCCATTAGCGGAGCTCTAGCGTAAAATTGGTGGACTCTACAGGTCAAATACTTCGAGAAAAGAGGTCCAAAGTTACTCTTCTATTTTTACTATGGTTTAAATTATCCTTAGGTCCGAGCTCCATTAGGGGTCAAGGGTAGAAATGAGACTTTTCCCTAATAGCCAGGGATAAGATTATACCCAAGGTATAACAGAGGATAAAATTGCTCAATTTCGGATAGTACATAGAACCCTCCCTAGATAGTCCCAGCAAGCAGGCAACCTCCTGTTTGCTTCGATGTTCTGTTTGATTCTGCTTTGTAGGTGGCACACGTTTGACCCCTTTTCCTTAATTTTAAGTCCTCAACATGACCCCTTACATGGTGCTTTGATTATTTTCCTGGGGACAAATATGTCGAATTTATGAGAATGCACGGGAGAAAAATCTATCTTTTAACAATGATACAATGAGCCCTATATATAATACATATTCTACTCCTACTACATATGCGACTAGGACATATTCTACTCCTACTACATATGGGACTAGGATTATTAACACATAACTATCTAACAGTCCCCTTCAAGCCGGTGCATACAAATCATATGTACCGAGCTTGTTACTTATGTAACTAATACGAGGACCAGTGAGGGACTTGGTGAAAATATCTGCATGCTGATCATTCAACTTCACTACGAGTCATATCAAACTCCTAAATAACTATGCTGAACTTACCAAACAAGACTTGAGAAGACTGCTCTAGACCGTAAAGTGATCGGCGCAAGCGACATACAAGGCCACTAGACCCCCTGAGCAACAAAACCAGGTGGTTGCTGATGAACAGAAGTTGGCCGAAAAGTCGTCGGAGAAATATGAAAATAGTGAGACTAAGCTAAATTCCACACTACAAAATAGGTTCTAAAACCCCACCAGAAAATAGAAACTTTTTGGAAATTAATGTTCAATCCGGAAAATCACTGTTCACGCCTGAAAAGTGCACTGTTCACGCCGGAAAAAATAAAAGTTGTCAGAATTTGATGTAATTTATATGAGTAGGCTCGGAATCAATGGACGAGTAATTTGTCTTGAAGAAGTTTGTCAAAAAGTGCCGGAACGACTCACACGCACCGGAAAAGTTACTGTAGCTCGTTGGAAAATTCCAAAGTTCTCAGAATTTGTAGGAAATTGTACTGGCGGACTCGGAATCACCCCACGAAACATCTTTCCTAAAGACTTTTTTGAAAATTATGGATGGAAAGTGCTCCACGCGCCGGCGTGTGTGTCAGACGCTCTCGCCGGAACCCTAATTCTGGCAGCGGCGGCGCGTGAGGGACTTTCTACGGGAGCGATTGACTGGGTTTTTGTCACCTAAATATTCCGAACAAGATGGTAGTGTTGGTTTTCACAGAACACTTATTGATGAGGAGATTACGCAAATCAATCTTGAGTCGTCAATCGGAAAGACGCACGGTGACTGACTTTTCTGTTCCGATGGGACTTGGATTTCTGGGGTTTGGTCGCACAAGGGTTTCGGATCTGATGGTGGTACTGGTATATGCACAGTACCACAGTAGCAGTGATGAACCCTGGGAACAGGACGAAGTTGCCGGAAAATTTCATGGCGACGAGATCTTTCTTCTCGGATGTCGCTGGAATGACGCACAACGATAATTTTTTCCCTGAAACTCTGATACCATGTGAGAATGCACGGGAGAAAAATCTATCTTTTAATAATGATACAATGAGCCCTATATATAATACATATTCTACTTTTACTACATATGAGACTAGGACATATTCTACTCCTACTAAATATGAGACTAGGATTATTTACACATAACTATCTAATAGAATTGATGGGTGTGGTGAGAGTCAAATCAAGGCTCTTCCCTACTTTTATATCACGTGAGAGAATTAGATTATGCAATCCAAAACTAATTTAGCATGAGATGAAAATAGTACACATCAAGGTTAAAATTGATATAAGGTTGCTTGAGATGGTTTGGTATGTCCTGCTTTAACCTTCAGATGCACCGGTCTACATGGTGAGTGAAGATGTTAAAGAGACAAGGTAAACCTAAAATCACATGGAAGGAAGTTCTCTCGAAAGGCCTATAATCTCTTGGAAACCATGTAGACTTAGGAAAAATTGACCTCAAACCGAAGAAAAAAATCTACATAGGCGATACCAATTAGTTAAGAATATGTTTCAATCATACTAGTACGTTTGCTTTTGGTCCTATGCTTTTTATGAGTCTTTTAGTCCTGTTGTAGAGATTATATAAAAGTAGAAAATATAATGTATTTCTAGTTTTTTAATTATAATATTAGCCTGAGATGAGCTTTGTAATGGAGTGACATAGTCAGTGAGGATTCGTATAGCCTATCCCAATTTGTTTGGGCTTGGGGCGTAGTAACATTTAGTTTTCTGTGAAGAAAACAAGGAGTCCATAAATCATTTGTTTCTTCATTGCCGACAGACTAGACAGATTGGGGTCTATTCCTTAATATCTATGATGTGAAAAGGGTAATGCCAAACAGTGTTAGAAGTCTACTGGAAAGTCAATCAGTAAGCAAAAGGAAGAAAAAGATATGGATGACCATTCCCTTATGCATTATGTAGACCATCTGGCTGGAAAGGAACAAAAGATGCTTTGAAGATCAGAGGACCCAGATTCCTACGCTAAAAAATAGTTGTTTGCAGAATCTATATTTTTGGTGTAAGGAAAGGGTAGTAGAAGACTTGGTGCAGTTATTAGATTTTATGGAACTGTAGAAGCTTTATTTGTAATTGTTAACCTATGACGTTTTGCTTGTACTTTGAAAGTACCCCATTGGTACTTTTTTGAAGTTTCTTAATAAGAGTTACCTTACCTGATAAAAAAAACATTTAGCTTTCCATTTACCTATGTAGTATTTGGCTACGATGTAGTTCATCTCTAGTGGCTAAGGAAGAATCATAAGTTCAAGGACTAATTGAAAAATTATGTCCTCTTTTCAAACTATTTTAAGCTTCGATTAACCACAACCTATAGAAACCAGACTGTCTACTGCTTTCATATCTACTTGCATAGGCTTGTGTGGAGATTTGCTTGGTTAGTTTTTTTCTAAAGGTCTATTTTCCTTTTTCAAGTACTGGACCAAAAAATAGTTGGAGTTCTAAACAACTGACTTTCTGGTTAAAGTTGTACGCCCTTTTTGAGGAAATGATGACCGAATGTGTCAAGCAGATTATATTGTTGATATATGATCTTTGTGTTGTGTTGGTTCCTAAGTATTTCTTTGAGTAATTCCTGATATTTTTCTGAATCGATGCGTAAGATGAGTTGGGCGGAGCGACGAGGCCAGATGAAATCCCGGTGAAATTTTCAAAAGAACGCGGGCCGAGCAGGCTTGGAGTGCCTTGCTGGGTTGTTTAATGTTATTTTTAAGACAAAGAAGATGTCCGAAGAATGAAGGTGGAGTATGATGGTTCTTGATATCCAAAATTGCAACGACTATAGGGGTATAAAGCACATTATTGAAGATTTGGGAGAGGGTGGTGGAAGTCAGGGTGAGCGTGTCTATTTCCGAGAATCAATTCGGATTCATGCCAGTGCGTTCGACTACGAGAGCTATTCATCTGGTGAGGAGATTAGTGGAGCAGTAAGGGAAAGGAAGAAAGACTTGCATATGGTGTTTATTGACCTTGAAAAAAGCGTACGATAAAGTTTCTAGGGAGGTTCTATGGAGGTGTGTGGAGGTTAGTGGCATTCCGGTAGCGTTCACTAGGGTGATTAAGGATATGTATGATGGTGCTAAGACTCGGGTGAGGACTGTGAGAGGTGACTCGGAACACTTCCTAGTTGTGATGGGGCCGCACCAGGGATCGGCTCTTAGCCCGTTTTTATTTGCCTTGGCGATGGGCGTGCACATCCACGGGGAAATGCCATGGTGCATGTTATTTGCCGATGATATAGTGTTGATCGACGAGACGCGAGGCGGGGTTAACACAAAATTGGAGGTTTGGAGACATACCTTGGAGTCTAAAGGTTTCAAGTTGAGCAGGACTAAAATAGGAGTCTAAAGGTTTCAAGTTGAGCAGGACCAAAATAGAATACTTGGAGTGCAAATTCAGTGACGGGACTCATGAAACAAACGTGGATGTGAATCTTGATACTCAAGTTATCCCCAAGAGAAGTAATTTCAACTTTCAAGTATCTCGGGTCTATTATCCAAGGTAACAGGGAGAGTGACGAGGATGTCACACATCGTATTGGAGCGGGATGGATGAAATGGAGGCTCGCATCCGGTGTTCTATGTGAAAAGAATGTGCTGCCAAGACTTAAGGGTAAATTTTACAGAGTGGTGGTTCGACCAACTATGCTGTATGGGGCTGAGTGTTGGCCAATCAAGAACTCCCATGTGCAGAAGATTGAAGTAGTAAAAATGAGGATGTTAAGATGGATGAGTGGATATACCAGGAGAGATAAGATTAGGAATGAAGTTATTCCGGACAAACTGGGAGTGGCCTCCGTGGAGGACATGTGGGAGTCGAGGCTGAGATGGTCCGGGCACATTAAAAGGAGAAGCATTGATGCTCCTGTTAGGAGGTGTGAGAGGTTGACCATGGCGGGTTTGAGAAGAGGTCGAGGTAGGCCAAAGAAGTACTGAAGATAGGTGATTAGATAGGACATGGCGCTGCTTTAGCTTAATAAGGACATGACCCTTGATAGGGGGTGTGGAGGTCGAGGATTAGGGTAGAAGGTTAGTAGGTAGTTGAAAGTTTCTCCTTTTCTTACCGGTAGTATTAGTAGCATTCATGTACCTTCATCTTCTTAGATCTATATTATGTCATGTTCTGTAGTTCGCTTCGGTGATCGTATTTCCATGTTGTTACTATTTGGTATTGCTTATTCCTTTCTCCCTCTTTTTCTTCTCTTTTCCTTTTCTTTCTTTTTCTTCTTCTTCTCACCTTCTCCGAGCCGAGGGTCTATTGGAAATAGCCTCTCTACCTTCACTAGGTAGGGGTAAGGTCTGCGTACACACTACCCTCCCTAGAACCCTCCTGTGGGAATATACTGGTTTTTTTGTTGTTGTTGCTGCTTTGAGGAATAGGTCCAAGCTTCTTTTATCCTTAAATGCATTTGTGTCAAAGGATGCTGGATTCATGCATCTAATTAGGAGACTATTTCAGGCTGCATGATGTTGAACTGTGGGCTACATCATGTGATTGTGTTATTTTGTGCTACTTAAAATAGAGCTTGATGCAATACAAAAAGTGAAGTTGGGTGGACAGTAAAAAAAGAAAGCAAATTTTGGGTTTTGTAATAATTCAAAATGAGATAAAATAAATGGATTTTTGGCTTTAATAAACGGCACGGTATGTGCAATATTAATGGTAAATGTGATTTTATTGTGTTTTTTGAGTTTTTCTCTGTTAACTTTTTATAAGTGACAAGATGTTTTTGTGGAGGGAGGGTATACAGAAGATGATAATATGTTCTTTACACTAATAATAAGCTACATCAAACAAATAAGGCTCTGCGATCTCTTGAAGATCGGTTATGTCAAACACTTTTTCAGATGCTTATCACGAAATATGAAGCATTCCTTTTAATTAGTCTCTCACTTTGTTGAACGAAGTCTCTAGACAAGGTGATCATATTCAGCAATTAAAAAAGGGTAACATCTATGTTTACTTAATGGTAAAAGACATTATCATTATATTCTTTGGTTGTTCAGGATCTAACTACTGGCTAAACAGGTGGGACTGCAGCTTCCAGTATGGTAGTTTAGTTGAGGAGGTAGATGGACACACAGCAATACTCTATCACAGGCTTCAACTCGACTGGTTCCCTGCGTAAGATTACATACTTCTTTGTTGTAATGGTTGCTTATCTATTTTGTATTTCTCATTTGACTTCTGTTTTAGTTTGGTTAAATTAGCTCCAGCAGCAACACATGTTGAACGAATGCCGAAAATGTGAATGTGCTTGTTAGGTGCTCCTAACCTGGCTGCTTTTGATAAGCGTGCATATGCATGTATTGTGAATGCTTGAGAAGATATAAACCAGACGTTATGAACATGGGCCTTGCAAAGGGTGTGCTCCAAGGAGAAATTCCTTTTCCTCTGCTGGAAATTGTTGAAGTCACAAATGTCCGCTTATGCTTGCATCTTCTGTTTACGACTTATTTATTTAGTTATGATTATGTTGCTTGTGTTTGAATTGCATTGTCCTTATTTGGGTTCCCCCCTGACGTTATCCACTTCCTTATTCTAAAAATATTATTCTTAACTTCCTGTATTTCTGGATGATAGATCTTGTAAGAATATTGAGTGTTATAACTTAGTATAACAACAATGTGTCCTAACGGTATGTATACATGGTTTAAATTTAGGCTTAATACCCAATTTGATACCTATACTTGCACAATTCTCAAATAGACATCTCAACTTGGTTAGAACACATGTTTTAAACACCTCCGACCCTGTGTGTTCCTCACTTGCCTTGATGTGGAGAACATATCAGATCCACGTCAGGTGAATTCATGCCACTTTATCATTATCTTGCAGGACAAAGAAAAACTATTTGTCTTCTTTTCTCCATTTTTCTTCCTCCAATATTGAAGTTTATGCTTTTAATTTGTCTTCACCATTATTGATTTCTAAATCTCTCTTTCCTCTCTAAAATGTTTAGTAAATCCTGAATTTTACCCCATAGGCAAGTTTACGCAAGATTACATAGAAGCTGCAATTTCCTTTCCCTTACTCGGTTTTCTTTTTTCCTACAGATCTCTCCCGAGGTCTTTCAATCAGTGGGAGATATCCCCAGACTTAAGTAACCTCCTGTTAATGCATAACATTTAGTTTCAAAATATCTGATACAGAATCTTATCTCCAACCTAAAATTAATTACTACTGGTGTACTTTATTAGACACTTTGAGGCTGTACCAATCATTTTCTTCTTCTTAAATAGTCTTCACACCCAGATCAGTATCACTACTGGGCTGAGATCTAAGTTGCTCGGACACGGGTGCGGATCTAGAAGTCGGATCCTACGAGATGTAAATTCTAAGATTCGGGGATACGGATCCTAGTACGGATACGGTTGCGGGGATCCGGCTAAAAGTAATTTACAAAAATAAAAATAGAAAAATATCTCTAAATTATGAGAAATTTTGTGGAATACTTAAGTATAGCCTATAAAATGTGAATTTCTTTTTTATTCTCAAGTTGTGTAGATAAGTAAATGATTGATTTCCTAGATAAGGCATGCTATTTTCTTCAAATTTTCCCTAGTTTTGGTTCTGATTTCGGGAATCAAATTGTATCTCGTCTCGAATTTTTCCATCCGTCGTGGTTAAAGTACCCAAAATTGTTTGACCAGATCCGGTACGGATCCCATACCCACACCCATACTAGTGTCGTGTCGACACGGGTGCGGCAGCTAAACTGCCATGTCGGAGCAACTTAGGCTGAGATCGAGAAGCCTTTAGGCTTTGAAGAAGAGAAAACCAACAACGGGGACCCAAAAAAGAAGTTTTGCATGCGAGCTGAAGCTTCTTGAAAAAGGGAAAAAGGGAGAGAGATACGAAACAGGGAAATTGAGGTTGAAGATGAAGGACTTGCTTCTATATCCAATGTATATGTTCGCGTTTGTTCCTCTGTCTCTAATGTATAGCCCACACTGTTTTGGACCACTACAAAATGGACTCTATCAGTTGGAAGGGTCACTCCAAGGGCATTTTTTCAGTTAAAGGATGTTACAATATATTGGGTTGTAGCAACAGTGAGTTATGGCCTTGGAAAAAAATATGGTACAACATGGCACCTTTAAAGGTTTCTTGCTTCTCTCGGATTGTGGCTAAGGAGGCATGCCTCACAGAAAACAATCTCCAGAAGAGGGGTTTCAAGCTGTGCAGCAGATGCCCTTTATGTGAAGAACAATCTGAAGATGTTACCCATCTTTTGTTGCATTGCAAGGTTACAAACCAGTTATGGAACATGTTCTTTTCAATATTTGGTATGTCTTGGACCATGCCTAACTCCATTTCAGAAATGCTGAAGTGCTGGACCAGGGAGGGTCTATCAAAAGACCTGGAGCACTGTTCCTCAAGTTATCTGGTGGTCTGTCTGGCTTGAAAGAAACAGGAGAATTTTTGAAAGGAAAAGAAGAAATTTACAGTGCCTTAAGCTTAATTGCATTTTGTTGATCGCTTTTTGGTGCAAACTGGCTTTTGCACCTGATGTAGATGATATTTTAGACGCAATTGCTGATTTGCACAACCTGTAATTATGCCTGTTGCACTGGCTTAGTGCAAATAATTATATAATATATTATTTACCCATAAAAAAAAAGAAGAAATCCAGCAAGGTTAGAGCTTAAAAATGGAGTTTCACCCACAGGTTTGACTCGGATGTTCAAAAATGGAGGAATGGTGGAGGAAGAGATATAAAAGGAGCTTTCTTGCTGTTGGTAGCTATATTTATCAGCTTGCTCCCTAAAGTCGCGTATACCATGCACTTTGTCCAATTCATCCATATCAATGCCACATAAGCTCAGTCAATGGTTAGAGGCATTTAAAACAATAGGTTTGTACGGGTTTATGTGTCTGGTTGAGAACCCGTGGAGATGAAGGGCTGAGAATAGAAATCTTTACAAGTACGAATGTCAATTTGGGTATTAAGCCTTAATTTTGTTAAGCCACTGTAACTCCATTTCATGGGCTCTTATCTTTAAAATAATTTATCTCTATTAAGTTGTGAACTCTCTTCTTGAACTCTTCGTCTAGTCAAGTACAACAAAGCAAATTGTTATGGAGCTACTTTCAGGATGCTTTATGAACTGGTATACAATTTACTGGGAAAGGGTATTCTCATTGATCATTTAATTCAACTCCAAATGAGAATATCTCATTACTCATTATTCATAATTTACTGGTTTTAAATCACTGTCAGAGTTCATGCATCTCCTAGTTTGTTTCCTTTTTTTTCTCTGACAAAATGTAATTTACTAAAAATTATGATTTTCTGTTGTGCTCCCTGACTCCCCCCCCCCCCCCCCCAACAACACCCAACCACACACACAAGAAAAAAGAAAGAAGATAAAAAAGAAAATTTCATTGCGAAATTCCAGTCCAATCAATCAAGGAGGCTTCCATGAACTACTTGTACTTGCCTATATGAATCCCTGTAACCTTCTGCTTTATGCTGGCCCAAAAATTTTCGAACTATTGTTAGTATTTTAGATTGAATTTAACTGTCTATGCAGGTTAGTATGGCCTCGTGATCTTTGTTATGTACGTTATTGGCGTCGAAATGATGATGGAAGTTATGGTAAGTATTACCCAAAACCTCTTATTCTTGCTGGTTTATCTTTTCTTCCAGTTTATTTATGACTCTACTTGATTTGTCATCATTATTGCAGTTGTGCTATTTCGTTCCAGGGAGCATGAGAATTGTGGTCCACTGCCTGGATATGTTCGAGCTCATATTGAGAGTAACCTCTATTTCCTTCCACTCATTTAGTTCGCTGCACTGGAGGCATATTAAAACCTTATTATTGACGATTCTATATATATCTTTCGCAGAAGTATTCTGAAGGTTGTGTCTTATATGCTAACCAATTATCACCACTCGCAGGTGGTGGATTCAATATTTCCCCACTGAAACCTCTTAATGGGAGGCCCAGAACACAAGTGCAGCATCTTATGCAGATCGATTTAAAAGGGTGGGGTGTTGGCTATATCTCGTCATTTCAGCAACATTGTCTGTTGCAAATGTTAAACAGTGTGGCGGGTTAGCTTTTCTTATGCTCTACTGAAGTTAACATTCTTGAGAAACTTCAAGTTTGTTATGGCATACATTTTCATTTGCATTAAATTTGCTAGTGCGTCATCTGTTTATGATTTATAGTGTTTAGCGGTGGAGAGTCGCTACTGCTTGTAAGTGATTTCAGGAAGCTTCAGCCTTCCTCTTCCTGCTCTTTGCTTCTTGTTGCAGGTGAGGTAGTGGTTGTATTAATAGCTGTTTGGTCAACAGAAAAGCAAGAAGGAAAAAAGTGACTAAGTTAACAATTCTTTTCCCCTTCTTTGTTCTTTTTCTTTTCTGTTGGTCAAATAAATATTAGTACAACGACTTTGGCTGAAGTGAATATGGATGGTCCACTCGAAGTAACAAACTATATGGGTTGTGTGCGTGGAAAGGGATAATGAAGGGGTTTGGGAGACTTGGCTAAATTAATAGATTTCCTAGTTGGGAATGGAAACCAGATACATTTTTGTCTCGATATTTGGTGTGGGGATTAACATTAAAGGTTTCCCACAGTTGTACTCCATAGCAAGTCAAGAAGAAGCGAGATTGGCATATTTGATAAGAAGGAATACAGGTGGAATATTTAGGGATTTTGCCTTGAGGATTGGGAATAGATGATATGGAAAAGCTCTGCACCGTAATATAGAGATGCAATCTTGGGGAGGGGAAGGATCCAGGGCCAAAGGGGAAAGGATACATTTGATTGCAAACTCCCTACGGGCTTGTGGAGTTTCATTTGTTTGTTGTTCAACATTGAGTGGGTATATTTAAGACAGTGAGAGAGGCCTTTGGAAGAGAAGCAGTATTCAAAAGAGAAAGAAAGGCACGTGGAAGATTGCACTTTATTGTTTTGGATGATTAGGAGGGAGATGAACAAAGGATTAAAAGAATTAAATAGTATTTATGGAGGATCAGGAGTCCTTTGATGTTTTGTTTATACTGTGTAAAGAGATGTTCCTTTTGTGTAGATAGTTCGATAAACTTAGAAGTGTAATGTTGTAGACGAAGTTGTAAATTTTGGCACCATATTGGTGCAATTTAATGAAGTGATTTGACTTTTTAAAAAAAATGAAAAAGAAACTAAGTTAACTGTGTACTTTCTTGACTGATCTTTTGATGATAGCTTAATGTGAACTTATGTTTAAACTTTCCTCCTCCAGGACTTCGTGAATACTTTTCTCAAGCTGATGAAAGGACTGCTGCTCCAAGAATCCCAGTTATGGTTAATATGACATCAGCTTCAGTCTCTTCCAAGAGGAGTCAAAAGTTCCAGGAGACTCTTCATCATCGTACTCGTTCTTTGGACCAAATACGTGCTGCAAATAGAAATGCTTCAATGATGGATGAGTATTCTGATGAGGAAGAAGATTTTCAAGGGGCTGATCAAGAGGTTTGGACTTTATACATATGCATAATACTTTAGGCATCTCCTTCTAAGCATGTGGCTTGAACTTTTTGCAGGTAATGCCACCCAGTCCTGAACATGAAATGAAGAAAACTGGTAGGTGCTGCCCCATATGTATCGTGTTTGTAGTATTCACTAAATATTTATATTGTCCCCACAAATATTCTTTAGTGACAATAATTTTGTACTTTTGAAGCCCTCGAAGAAGAACCTTTGGATCAAATTGATTTTTCCGTCTATTCTGGTAACCTTCGACGTGATGACAGTGATAATGGTCGTAACTGCTGGAGAATATCTGATGGAAATAACTTCAGAGTTCGTAGCAAGAACTTTTGTTATGACAAATCAAAGGTCCTTTAACTGTTTCTCATTTCCTTGATTAGCGCCTGGTTTTTAGATTATTTATGTCACCATACTCTAAAATCACTTTGAAAATGCATGCAGATTGCTGCTGGTAAACCTCTGATGGATCTTGTTGCTGTTGACTGGTTTAAAGATACTAAACGGATGGACCATGTTGCTAAACGTCTTGGTTGTGCAGCACAAGTAAGAAATACATTAGTTTAGTTTCAAGGGGAGGTCTACCCGTTTAGGGTATTATGGGTTGCTAACTGAATGAGTAACCAGCAATAGAAAACATCAAATTGCAGTCAAGATGTTTTCCTCATTTTCTTTTGGTTGCAATAGAAAATGTTGGAGGAAGGAGTGGGCATCATGACGCGCGCGCGCACACACACACACACATTCCATTCATCGAAATTTTCAAGAACATGGCTCAGTCTATGAAGGCTATTATGAGAAATAGGCTATTATGAGAAATAAGAGACACGTTAAAAAAATTGAGAGAAGGAGAAGAATAATGCCTTTGCTTGATTCGTTTTAGGAGCACACTGTAGAATAATGCCTTTGCTTGATTCGTTTTAGGAGCACACTTCACAGTGTGCATAACTGTGTTTTCTTGATGGAGAAGACTTAGACCAAGTATAGCTATTTATACTTTGCTACTTAACTATCTAAAATTCTCCCTCAAGCTGGTACATACAAGTCGTCATACCGTGCTTGTTACATGTAACTAATGTGGGGACAAGTGACGGGTTTGGTGAACATATCTGCAAACTGATCAATTTAACTTCATTGTTACAATGTCTCCTAAAAGTTATTTTCTGTGATGAGTAACAATCGATCTGAATGTATTTAGTTCTCTCATGAAACACCAAACTTGATGCAATATGAAGAGCAATTGATTATCACACTGTTTCCATCTAGCTGATTTCTCCAAATTTCAATTGTTTGAACTGTTATTTGATCCATGTGAGTGCATTTGATCTAGCAAACACATTTTTTCTTACTCGTCCTAGGCACCAATTACCTCCATCTGGAATGCAATATAGAGAAATAGAGCGACTATAAATATATAGGGAGCAACCACCAGGTTTAGGGGAGTTTTGTTCCTGAACACATTTTTTCTCTTCCTAATAAAATCATTCTTATTTTATTCTTCAAAGACAGAGAAGGTTATCTTATGACCTTGGGTTCTCCCAACAAGTGCTTGGTCAAATTAAAGTATTCAAATTGGACGAAGGCTGTGTGTCGTAAAACTTCACTACTCGGAAAGGTGGATATTAGATTGAGTTAGAGGGAAGAAAAAGGAAGATGGACTGTTCAAATACTAATTTTTTGAGACATGGATATGAAGTTAGATGCAATACTATTTTGAGATGCCATTGTCTATTTTATAGAAAAGCAGGATACATACCTTTGTACTTTACTCTTTGATAAATATCGACGAAATTCAATAAGCCCTTTTTTTATCCTTCTAAGTCACTTTAATAAATGAGAACTACATCGTTTTCCTCAATTTTGTTTCACTCTTACGTCAAATCACCACACCAAACATTGCATGTAAGCAGTAGCTTCTGTATAGCTTTATTTCACTGTTCATTATAGTCGTAACAGTGAACTTTAGAAGATCAAATGGCCATTTCTCCATAAGCAAGAGTTTCAAGACCTGGTGATGGCTGTTAATTTTCCCTGGTAATTGGCTTATGTTGGGGTAGGGCACTCTAGAAGACCTGTATGGTTTGCTAGGTTATAGTTTCTTTACCAAAGGCAGAAAAATCATATTCCTAAGAACAGACGCGATCCTGCTTAAGTCTCCAATTCATGTGCTTTAACTTTGTGCATGCTTATCAATTTTAGCTATAGCACTTAACCTTAGCCTATTGTACTCGGTATATTGAGTACAACAACACCACTACTACGCCTCAGTGCCAAGTAAGTTTGGATTAGCTTTATGAATCCCCACGGCTTCATTTAAGCTCAACTCATGTCATCATCATACCAAATAAAATAAAAGTGAAAAATAAGTGAAACATATATAATGCTCCCTCCGTGCCAATTTATGTGACACTCTTTTCTTTTTAGTCAGTCCTAAAAAGAATGTCATCTTTCCTATTTAGAAACAATTTATCTTTAGAATTCATACTTTACCCTTAATGAATTGACTTACGGCCACACAAAATATCTATGGTTTGTTTTAGACCACAAGTTTCAAAAGTCTTCCTTTTTTTTTTTCTTAAACTCCGTGCGAAACACCGCCACATAAAATAGGGCGAAGGGAGTAGTAATAATACTAATAATATTAGAAGTTTCTAACAAGTCTAAAACCTATTCCCAACTAATAGATATCACCTATAAGAATCTTTTTTTTTTTTTTTGAGAAGGTAACATTTGTTGCATATGTATATTAACTGTATCAAAACAGGTATAGTTAACCATAATTACAGAGGGTGATACAGGAAGATTATCTAGTCCTTACAAGGATCCTAACACATCAACAAAAGATTTTGGATCTTCCATGTACTCTTGCTTACACCAAAAATAAAAAAGAGCTAAACAATGCATTTTCATTCTCTGGATAGTACTTTGTCTATCTTCAAAACATTTTTGGTTTCTCTCTTTCCAAACAGTCCACCAAACGCAAGCTAGAACAATCTTCCATCTCTCTTTCTGATTAGGGGAGCTACTAAGTCTGTTCCAGCATTCTAGAAGTTCAATAATACTCCTTGGCATTACCCACATGATTCCTTTCAAGTTAATGAAAATCCTCCAAATTTGTTGTTATCCTGCAGTGCAAAAAAAGATGGTTGATTGTCTCTGCCTCTTCTCCACATAAGTAGCATCTGGAGGCATAGGTGGAAGCCCCTCTTGATAAGATTATCCTGAGTTAAGACTGCTTTTCTGGCTAGCAGCCACGTGAAGCAAGCAACTTTGTATGGAATTTTGACTTTCCAAATTAGTTTCCAAGGCCAACTTCCAATCTGATTATTAGAGGTGTTGTATTCCTTGTAGGCAGACTTGACTGAGAATTTACCTTGCTTATCCCTTTGCTAGAACATACAATCTTCGGGAGTGGATATCCCTTTGAATTGGTAGCATGGCGATCTCCCAGTCATTGAATAATCTTCTATAGCTAAGGTTCCATCCTTGGTTTGACCATACATCTCCCACAGTTGCTCCTTGCTGCTGGTTCAGGCATTAATGCCTGGGAAAGTCTGTTTCAAAGGACATTGGCCTAGCCAGGTGTCCTCCCAGAAAGAAGTTTTCATTCCATTGCCCACCTTGAATCTAGATTTGTTTTTGAACTTTGGCCACAAGTTCCTGATTGATCTCCATAGACTCATACCATAAGGACTGGTTGTAGAGTTGATAGTCCAATTACTTTCCATTCCATACTTCACTCTAATGACATCTTTCCATAGTGAGTGTTCACTCGAAGCAAATATCCAGAGCCATTTCATCATTAGGCTGTGGTTCTGAATTCTTAGGTTCCTAATGTCCAGCCCCCCTTCCTTTTTGCTGGTTACAAGTGAATCCCAATTGACCAGATGAATTTTGCCTTTGTCACTGTTGCCTTGCCAAAGAAAGTTCCTTCTCAATGCATCTATTCTTTTGACTACATTTGCCGGGATAGGAAATAGAGACATCATGTAAGTGGGCAAGGCATCCAGTACACTATTGATTAGAACTAGTCTGCCCCCTAGGGAATGATATTGGCTTTTTCAGTCAACTAGTTTCTTTTCACACTTCTCTAGTACACCATTCCAAATTTCTTTTGACTTGCTCTTTGCTCCCAGAGGCATTCTAAGATACACTGAAGGAAGTTCTCCAATTCTCCCTCCCAGAATGTTAGCTAGGTATTGGATATCAGGGACCTCATTGACCGGATATAGATGACTCTTGCTCCAATTAATATGCAACCCAGATATGGCTTCAAATAGAATAAATATCACCCTCAGAATTTTCAGTTGATCTCTATCAGCTTCACAAAAAATTAGTGTGTCATCGGCATACTGAAGGTGTGTGATTTCTAGGTTGTTGACAGCCCTAGCAGATACATTGAATCCCTTGATCCAGGTTTTGCCCTGAGCAGTTTTCAACATGTCATTAAGACCTTCCATTGCAATGATAAACAAGAAGGGGGATAAGGAATCACCCTGTCTCAGTCCTCTCTGGAATGAGAAGAAGCCAGCTAGGGAGCCATTGATAAGGATGGAGAATTTGACAGTGCTTATGCAGAATTTGATCCAGGAGATCCATCTGTCTCCAAACCCCATCTTCTCCAAAATTCCAAGCAGATAACTCCAGTTCAAATGATCAAAAGCCTTCTGAATGTCCAGCTTACATAGGATGCATGGGACTTTGCTTTTGATCCTTGTGTCTACACATTCATTTGCTATAAGTATGGCATCCATTATCTGCCTCCCTTTGATAAAGGCCATCTGGTGAGCATCCACCAATTTATGTACCACTTTCTTGAGTCTCTCAGTCAATAACTTAGAGATGATTTTGTAGATGCTACCTATTAGGTTGATGGGACTAAAGTCTTTCAATTCCTTGGCACCCACCTTCTTAGGAATCAAAGCCACATATGTGGCATTGAGGCGTTTTTCAAAAACACCTCTATCATAAAAAATTTGAATAGCAGCAGTGACATCAGCATTGACTACCTCCCAACAGTGAGTGAAGAAGGCCATGGTATAGCCATCAAGGCCAGGAGCTTTATCCTCAGCACATGCTTGAACACTGCTCCATATCTCTTGGGCTTCAAACGGACTCTGTAGTATCTGGTTTTCTTCTGGAGTGATCATAGGACAAACTCTGAGGTTTCCATAGGGCCTCCATTCTTCCGACTCAGCGTAGAGGTTTTGATAGAATTAGATGATTTCCATTCTGATGTCTGCAGGATTTCTGATAGGCTCACCTTCAACTTCTAACATGTCAATGTTGTTGTTCCTCTTATGAGCATTGGCGATTCTATGGAAGAACTTGGTATTGTTATCTCCTTGTTTCAACCAAAGTGCTCATGATCTCTGTCTCCATGCGACTTCTTCTTTTCTTGCGATCTCCTCAAATTCCACTGTTAATGTTGCTTTTGTGAGTATTTCATCTTCATTTAGATTCCTGAGGTCCTGAATCTCATCTAATTCACTTAATTGAGAGAGAATGTTAAGCTTCTGCATTTCTAGATTTCCCTGAATAGTTTTGCTCCACTCTCTGAGTTTCCTTTCAGAGCCTTCAGCTTGAAAGCTAGAGTATAGTCAGGTCTTCCTTTACAGTTGAAAGAGTCCCACCATTCTTTGACTCTCTCTTTGAAACCCTCTGTCTGCAGCCACCAATTTCTGAATTTGAAATAGGATTTGATAGGCTCCCAATTTCTACATTGAAGTAACAGAGGCGTGTGATCAGAAGTCACTATATGCAAGGTTGATTGTTTGATACTCCTGAAGCACTCATCCCAATCTTCAGAAATAAGAAATCTGTCTAGTCTCGCTGCAATGTCATGTCTGTCTCCTTTCCTCCAAGTGAACTTACTTCCTAGTAGTTGTAGATCTACCAACTCTATATCCTCGATGAATTCAGAGAAATCAGTCATCGATCTGGAGATTATGTTACAGTTTTTCTTCTCTAAAGGAAATCTAACTGTATTAAAGTCCCCACATACCACCCAAGGACCCGAGAACAAGCCTCTTGTTGCACCAATTTCCCACCAAACTTCTTCTCTCTCTGCCCTGTCGTTAGGAGTTCTGCATAGAGTTGATCTCTTATTGCTTAGCATGGTTGATTTTGACGTGATCTTGGGTATGGATTGGTTGTCTCCATGTCATGCTGTTCTAGATTGTCACGCTAAGACTGTGATGTTGGCTATGCCGGGATTGTCGAGGATTGAGCGGAGAGGTTCTCTAAACTATGTTCCTAGTAGGGTGATTTCGTATTTGAAGGCCCAACGGATGGTTGGGAAGGGTTGTTTTTCTTATTAAGGCTTTGTGAGGGATGTTAGTGCTGATGCTCCTACTATTGATTCGGTTTCGGTGGTGCAGGAATTTTCGGATTTGTTTCCTGCAGACTTGCCGAGCATGCCGCCCGACAGGGATGTTGACTTTGATATTGACTTGGTACCGGGCACTCAGCCCATTTCTATTCCACCATATCGCATGGCACCAGCTAAGTTAAAGTAATTGAAGGAGAAGTTTCAGGAACTCCTTGATAAGGGGTTTATTAGGCCTAGTGTGTCACCTTGGGGTGCACCAGTATTGTTTGCGAAGAAGAAGTATGGTACTATGAGAATGTGCATTGATTATAGGCAGTTGAACAAAGTTACAATCAAGAACAAGTATCCTTTACCGCGTATTGATGATCTGTTTTATGTAGCGACCATATTTGTTGAAGTTTCTCAAGCCGAAGAACTCAGAGAAGTGGTCTTGGGACTTCCATCTTCTCATTGAATTACCCTTCCCTTTCGAAGCTTCTGTTAGTGCATAGCATAACCATTCCATCGTCTTCTGGCTGAAGAAAGTCCTCCTGAGCATGTTATGACCTCGTTCTGTCCCGTTATACCATGTCTCTGCTCCAGTTTCCTCCCTGATTATGTCGTATGATCTGGAACCTACAGTAAAGTAAATTGCATTGTCATCCATTTCCACTGATATGTTAATTCCGATCAAAAGGCTACCGGAAAATCCATTCTGAATTGGGTACAACTGACTAGAAAGGTTGGGAGGTGTTAACCTCGGGAAATGTGCCTGGGAGCACTTTTAGTGGCCATCATTTCCAGCTAAGTCACCATTTGTTCCAAGGATTTGTTGGTCTTTTGAGACAACTTCCTTCTATGTGATTTTAGGTCTACCCGCCCACTTTTAACACTTTACTCACCATAGTTTCACACCTACGGACTGATGCATCTGTAGGACGATGCAGGACATGGCCAAGTTATCTCAAGGGACCTTTTCTCATTTTATCCTAAATGCATGCTACTTGCACCTTGGCGAATGTGGCCTTTTTTAATCTACTTACTAGATTGAGTACCATAATATAATTTGACTTTGTGAATTTGTTTCCAGGTTGCTGCAGAAAAAGGACTGTTTTCTTTGGTTATAAATGTGCAAGTAAGTTATTCCATTGCTATTTTATATTTTGTGTTACACTTCCAAGTGCTTCAGGAAGAAATAAGTAAACATTTGTCTTCTGAAAGGTTCCTGGATCAACACACTACAGCATGGTTTTCTATTTTGTCATGAAAGAGTTAACACCTGGTTCTCTTTTCCAACGGTTTGTTGATGGGGATGATGAGTTTCGCAACAGTAGAATGAAACTCATCCCATCAGTTCCGAAGGTATCTTTTATTTCTTTGAACTCCCTGAATGATTTCCGGTAGTAGAATGTTGATTGATGATGTTTGTGATATTGTGACGAACCCAAACCATACCGATATTTTTAACTAGTTATGGTTTTATACAATTCTAGGACAATTTTGATGGTTTGATTTTAAACGCATCTCTTCAGAATTTTTTTTTATCAGTAAGAGAAGCGAGTAATGTCTCTTCAGAGTACTATGAATAAGAAACACATAACTTGGCTGAAGAGCTGGGTGGGATGAGATAGAAAGTGTTCTCAGGTCCATACAATGATTTGTGGGTAGAGGATGACAACGAAGCAGCATAAGTGAAATAACTCAAATATTAATTTGAAACTTTAACCAATAGCTGAAGAGTAACAATGGAACCACCAATAGCTGAAGAGTAACAATGGAACCAATACAGAATTTACTTGAATGATCAGGGACACACTGTCTTGGAATGAAACGTAGATGACCGCTCTTTCAAGAAGATGTTCTCTCTTGAGATTCTTGTGCATTTCTTTTGTCAGATAATTTATTGGTTGTCTGCAGTGAAACTTCTGTTTCTACTCCCCTATTTAAAGTTGCCAGTGTTTGACCAATCTCTGCAAATAAAAGTAGTTTGATGTCATTTTACAAGTTTCCTTTTACATCATGCATGTGATTATCAAATGCATGTTAAACAGATATGCATGCTGAAACTTGTGGGAGATCTTTGAGAGATATTTTGCCGTGTTCTCCACTTTCTTCATTCTATATCTTTGTTACAATGTATGTGTTTAGAATTGACCACTCTCATGTACATGAAGGGTTCATGGATTGTGCGTCAGAGTGTCGGAAGTACCCCTTGCCTACTGGGGAAGGCAGTTGACTGCAACTACATCCGTGGTCCCAAGTATTTGGAAGTAAAGACTTATGCCCCTTCTCTTTTCAGTTATTTAACATATAGCGACACAATGTGCTGTACATGTATCATACAGGTAAGGAGTTGTAGTCTCGGATTTAATCATGTGCTGTTTATGTTCTGTAGATTGATGTTGATATTGGTTCTTCCACTGTGGCAAATGGAGTTTTGGGGCTTGTGATTGGTGTAATAACGAGCCTAGTAGTTGACATGGCTTTTCTTGTACAGGTATGTGAGTAGACCTTCACCTGCTAGATTTTGTCGCTTTGAATCTGGACAGTTTGTTGAACTCTGTCAAAGAACGTGCGGGTCCAACTATCTTGGAATGTGTGAATAAGTTTGAGTTATGTAGGTACAAGTATATAATACTTCCTCCATCTCATTTTATATGACACCATTATTATTTGGAGAAGTCAAAAACAGATTTTTTATTACTAGGATTTTTGAATACTTCTTAAATACAGTTATAAAACATTGCGACTTGTGGTGCTTTTCAGTAGTTGAATATGTATAAAATTCATTTAGAATATTAAGGTTTGATGACCTAATAGAACCAGATTCAGATGACTTATATTATTCCTCATACTTCTAGATCTATCATTCTGATGGACAAGAGTGGGTTGCTCTAGTGGTAAGCACCCTCCACTTCCAACCAAGAGGTTGTGAGTTCGAGTCACCCCAAGAGCAAGGTGGGGAGTTCTTGGAGGGAGGAAGCCGAGGGTCTATCGGAAACAGCCTCTCTACCCTAGGGTAGGGGTAAGGTCTGCGTACACACTACCCTCCCCAGACCCCCCACTAGTGGGATTATACTGGGTTGTTGTTGTTGTTCTAGATCTATCATTCGTTTGGGGAGGAGAGAGTGACAAAATGAATTAATGAAGTTAGTCTAATACATATAACTTGATACATTCAGCTGTTTTATGTATAGACTTGTAAGTTTGCACTACTAGACGGGAAAAAAGGAAGATGGATTGTAGGAGATATCCCAGAGTACTCCTTTAGTTTTTCCTTACTATAAAATTCATCCCCACCAACCAACATGCAACCCAGCTGCCTAACTACAAAAAGAAGGTGAAAATTATGGATTGATGTATTTGGCGTCATGCAAATGTGTAATTCATTTTCCGTTTAAAACTTCCTTGCACTGTAATCCTTTTTGTGAGGTTATGTATGCCCAATCTGATGATATATTTGGCTATTTGTGTTAGGGCAACACCCCTGATGAGTTGCCGGAGCAACTTATAGGTGCCGTACGTGCGTCTCATATAGAACTCTCATCTGCTATTGTACCAAAGTTGGAGTCTGATACTTCAGAGTAGGTCAAATCATACCCATAGTTAACTTGTTGAAGAAATTGATTTTTGAAAGATATGTATACATAGATGTAGTTCTTTTCTATTTGTCATTCATTATGCTCTTCAAATTCGTTTCAGCTCAGAATGGAGCGAAGTCTTTTTATAGATGTCAACCTTATTAGGTTCAATTTTCTTAGCTCACTAATCAGAAAGAGCAGTGAATATATTGTCTTATTTCCAGGTGCTGATCCGGAATAAATAACAAGAAGTTTATTTGATAGTTTCTTCAAACTGAATTCTGTCTGTACATATATGTGAATTATACTTAGATTTTGTTGTCTGGAATTTTCCAGTTTAAATCACGTCATAGAGGTTGTTTTTCTCATGTAGTTTGCCGAACAAATTGGAAACAAATCATTTGCTTTTTTCTTTTCCCCCCTTTGGTAAAAGGAAATAGGGAAGTTCACAAGAGTGGTTCTGATAGAATGTTCTTGTGCCTTGTCCTCTTTTAGTTTTGTTTTCCCAAATTCGCCATCTTGAAATTTTATGAAGTTATCTATCTACCGTGCTGGCAACCTAGTTCACATTTGGAGCTAATGCCCGTTTTAATTCGGTTTTGGAATTGGCTTAAAAGATATAACTTTAGATTTCGTCTTGGGAAACAATTGAACAAGCTCGGATTTTTTTTTGAAAGACGGTTTCGGAAAAACTTTTGGTATGAATTTGGGTTATAAATTGCAGAAGATATATCGTTGAAGCTCTAAATCATTGTATATATCTTCGTATGTTTGAAAACTACGACGAACATTAATACTACAAATTTTATTTATGCATAGTTTGAAAGCGAAAGAAGAGGGGTTGCGTACAATTTTATGACTATTCCTGTGACGAAATAAATTCCTCGTGCTTTGTGTTCTTCCAAGATACAACATTAGTTTACGTTCAATTAAAGTACAGATATTAGTTTACTTCCAATTAAAATACAATACCCTAGAAGTTAAATGTGAGGCTTGTCTAAATTGCGTCAAAATGCACAACAATAAATGCACGCCCTAGTTTTCATAAAATAATTATTGAGAATCCTCATACCTATAATTTGAGTTTCTGCATTGTATTGACTATCACCAGGAGCTTGGAGAAAACTTAGAATTGTGTGACATTATGAAACGTTTAAGCTAGTAGAGATGGTATTTTTCTTTATTAATTTCGCTCTTCAACAAAACCAATCACGTGCGAGTTTGATCTTTCCTTGCATTTAAGAGAAATTGTTAATTTATCTTCCCTTTATGTTATTATGTTGAAGAATATGAGCCTTCAACTCAAAACCTTAAAACACCTTTATATGCCCTCTTCTAACCATTAAGTGACAACTATGTAACTCGAACATATATTTCCTTAACTATGTTACAATTTCAGCCTACCTTGAAACTGTAATGTGTTCGGCCAAGCTCCTCAAAACACATTTTCAACACAAAGTACTTATAGTTTTCAATTTATGTGACTTATCTTACGTTTATAATATACTTAAATTTGAGATGCTTTTTTTCTTTTGTCTGGTATGCTCGTTGAGAACCCTTACTTATTTTTTTTCTTCTTCGGTTAAATAACATGATCCAAGGTTTCTCTTTGTTCCATGTAAACCAAATTAATGCATTATACAGTCCTTTTCAAATTATTTTGCCTCATAGTTTTTTTTAAAGAAATTAGAGAAATCCTAGTGTCAAAAACAAAGTTAGAAATAAGAAAGTAACTTTAATATTTTCATTAGATTTAACTTATTTTGATTTTCCATCCCCGGATTTTCAGACCCGTTTTGAGACTAGACTAATTTAGATTTGTGTCAATTGGGACTTTTCCCCTTACATGAAACCCAATTGATCTGTTGACTGAATTTGTTGACTTTCAGTCAACTCTTATTTCACACAAAAACCCTTCTCCTCCCTTGTATTAAAACCTCAAGCAAATTTCGATACACCTCTAAATTTCATTCTTTTTTCCTTCCCTCCAAGCGCGCGCGCGGGGATAATCCATTTTTGTGTGTCGCAAAATTAGTTATGGAGGGAGGTCAACAATACAATCCTCGAACAGTGGAAGAAGTATTTAGAGATTTTAAGGGTCGAAGAGCTGCACTTATTAAAGCTCTTACCGCCGGTAACCACTCTCTCCAATTTCACAACTTTTAACCCATTTATATTTTAGCCCTTTTATTTCGTTTTATTTTGTGATTTCTTTTGTGTGGTACTGCACCAATTTTTGTTGTCTCATGCAAATATATGGCTTTAAATTAATGTTTTCTTCTGTGGGTTGTTGCAGATGTTGAAGAATTTTATCAACAATGTGACCCAGGTACAGTATTGTCTTTTTATTTTCAGAATGTGTGTCATTTATTACTATATATTTTTCAAACATAATTGTACAGAAGTCTTGCTTCCAGTACCTGTATGGATGCTGGCTGTGCTCCTGGTGCAATTTTTCCAATGATTTGGCTATTAGTTTGTATATTCATGTTCCCATTTCATTTTGTAATTATTACATGTTTTTTATTTTATTTTATGAAACCTTTTAAGAGCTTTCAATTTCCTTTTTTTTTAAAAAGGAGAAAAAAAAAACTTTTTTAGTACAAATTTGCTATGTAATTTTCTGTCCCTTTACAATAAATTATGCGCAGTGGCTTCACATATTAAAAAAAATGTTTCTTTATATTGAAATCTGAGAGTATTGAGATAAATAATTGCAAATGGGAATCCAAGCTATGTTAAAAGTTTGCGAAACTTTTCATCTCATTCTTGACAAGATCGCCTTTCTTCGTGTTCAATTCCTTCTTATTTTGAGTTATAGAAAGTGGAGCTGGAGTTATGTTGAGAGAAATATATACTTGCAGACAGAGGTGGACCCAGGATTTGAGCACTACGGGGCACCACCGTATGCTAATCACTAGCGATAAAATTCGGCGTGCAACTCTTTGAAAATTTAACGATTATGATAACTTATCATCCAAGTATTATTAAAAAAAAAGTTCTGAAGAAAAAAAAGGAACCGAACAAATATATATATATATAGAGAGAGAGAGAGGGAGAGAGGGAGAGAGAAAGAGAGATTTCTTCGCAAAATGGGTGTTATGGGAAGAAAAGGAATAAAATTAATTAAGTTGACTATTGTGTATTAGTACTAAACTATAAATAAATTCAAAAAAAAAGATAAAAGTAAAAAATAAAGCAATTTGCTATTAAATATAAATTACATTGTATTCAAAGAACTAAAATATTAATTAAGTTGACTATTATATATTAGTACTAAATTATAATTGAATTCAAAAAAAAGAGATAAAAGTAAAAGATAAATCAATTTGCTATTAAATATAAATTACATTATACTCAAAGAATAAAAATAGAAAGGAGGAGGAAAAAGTTGAACGTGGGTTTCGAACTTGCGTCACCAGCAAAGTTGGGAATTTAAGTGCTCAAAGCAACCAGTTCGCCCATCTACTTCTTTGTTTCTGGGGGCACACTTAAAACATTTAAGGGGTCCCATATAAATGTACATATATATATTATACTATATACAGGCTTTTTGCCGAGGCTAACGGGGTCACGTGACCCCTCAACCCTTAACGTAGGTCCGCCTCTGCTTGCAGACTAAATGCACCAAAAGTCAGCTAGAGTCAAGTTGTTTTTAAGTTTGATCCTTGTTGTTTACGTTTTCACTCACAACACATGTTTAGAAAATTTGCATAGCATGAATAATTCTTGCTAAACTTGAGTTAAATTTTTTAATGGACTTCGCAAATTTTGACAAAGCACTCCTCCAATGAGAAAAGAAGCTGATCAAGATTTCCTTCTTCAGTTTCTTCCAATATCTTCATATGCCTTGAGTTACACTCTTGTGGTTTCTACATAACCCAGTCAGAAGCTGAAACTATTTCTTTATTCTCATTTACTTGCAGAGAAGGAAAACCTTTGCCTTTATGGATTTCCAAGTGAACAGTGGGAAGTCAATTTACCAGCTGAAGAAGTGCCACCGGAGCTTCCCGAGCCTGCTCTGGGAATAAACTTTGCCCGAGATGGCATGCAAGAGAAGGACTGGCTCTCCTTGGTTGCTGTGCATAGTGATGCATGGTTACTTTCCGTTGCATTTTATTTTGGTGCTAGATTTGGGTTTGATAGAGCTGATAGGTATGTTTTCTGTTTTCATTCTTTCAAAATCTCTTTAGCCCAAATGAAATCTTTGTCTTTCCTAAATGCTGTTGCAACTTGGATCCTGAGCAAAGTTTATAAAGTTATGAATTAAAAGGTGACTTTTCTACATTAATTGCTAATGTACTTTCTTGCCTTGTGATATATCTCTACTGATTCATCTGTTATGATGTATGGCAGTGTAGCATCGATAAAGGAATAATTAGAATGTGGCATGTAACATGTGTTATTTACCTTTATCTTGTAGCTAGTTCCTTTCCTATGTCTTTTCTCTACTGTTTCATCATATGATGTAGTTAAACATATGCAGTTTATTACGTTTTCATAATTGTGTGTCTAAGTCTTAGGCAGATGTGAAAAATCACCTAGCGTCTTTTGTCTCCGTTGGGATTTGAACCCCAGTCTCAAAGTTTTTCGCCTACTTCAGTGACCACCAGGCCACACCTTTGGGTGCGATACAACTTATTGTTTTTATTGAGCAAAATTCAGATTAGGATCCTGCTCTGTTTTTCAGCTTTATGGTGTAGGATGTTGGCACGCTCCAGTCATTTCTTGTTATTACTTATTATTATAAATATTATTGACCTCTCGTCCTCCTACTCCTGGTAGTTCTTTCTGCTTTGTTTTATGATGACTGTACTGCCATTATTTTTCTGCTTCTCCGGATTCACTTCATTCTTCTTCATCTCCTCCTCTCCTCCTCTTTGTCGTCGTTGTGGTGGTTGGTACCTTTGCTTCTCTCTTTTGCTCTCTCTTGCTGTCAACATTTCTTTTTTCCCCTTTTTCTTTTGCTTTATTCCATTTTCTACTGTTAAATTTTTTATTTAACTGATTGTTTCAAAAGTAAAAAAATGATTTGCAAATAGGAAATTGAACAGAACAAGTCAATTCTTTTTTCTTGCTATGGTGAAAATCAGTTTGTGGCTACAACTACCTTTTGATTGCCATGTTGAAATAGTATCTAATGATGTTTAATTTGAGTTGTTTGGATAAGTTTTACATTATATATTGGATGCTGAACTTACTTTTGCTAATTGCATTTTGATGTAATAAATACTAAATTCGTATATGTTAGGAAATTTTTGTTTCACTAAGTTTTGCGCTTTACTTCATGCTTAAAGAATCGGGATCCTTGTTGCTTTACCCCACTCCCCCACCTGGGCTTTTCTCTTTTCAATGCGCTGATCGAGTACTAGAAGTAATTGCCCCACGGTTGGAGTTGACCAAATAAATGCTCCCCAAGTAACTTCTTCTGATGACCGGCCACTAACAGTACCAACTGTGCTAAGCTAAAAAGTAATATATGTTGGGAGTGTGAATATGTCCAAATCGGCAATTCTTACATCTTTTGTTTTGACAATAACAGTGAAATTATAATCTAGCAATGCAGTATAGGTTGAGTCCAAAGCTTGAAAACTATAACATTTTCAATATCTCGGGGGTGGCCCCACAAGTCCAATGAAGGGATAATAGTTGATTTAAGTGGAGTTAGAGTGTTGATCTTGTTTCCTTAGTTGATACACTAGATAAAGTTTGTCATTTGCTTGGCATTTGTTCTGATAAGAAAGTGCCAGCCTTTTTCCTCTCTTTTGCATAACGTTTGGGTATTTACTCTGAGCTAGTTGTTGTTTTATTTTGAAACACTAAAGTATTTTCTGGGAATCTAAAAGAATTGGGGACAAAGAAGAAAGTTCTGGAATGGAAGGGCAACCTGAGCTAGAGTAACACTCTTGTTGATACATGCTTTACTCAATAGCAGACTGTCGTACCTTTTTTCAGCTTTGACATGTTCTCTAATTAGCTCTTTTTATCTTGAGTTTCAGGAGAAGATTGTTCAATATGATGAATGATCTCCCTACAATTTTTGAGATTGTATCTGGGACAGCCAAGAAACAATCAAAAGAAAAGTCATCTGTGTCAAATCACAGCAGCACCAAGTCTAAGTCAAACTCAAAGGTAGTGATCAATGGTACCTTTGTTCCATGTTCCCTTCATCTTGACAGATGGAAGTTTTGCCTTTCTAATTTGTTTTTGGATTGAATGCCTTAGCTGAAAATATTCTTTATAAGTTCGTTGTTATGAGGTGATTACAAAACTCTGTATTTTCTAGCATTAATATTTTGATATTTTGGCCTTTTAGGTTCTTCGGTAACAGGGTGTTAAGTTAGTTCTATTACATCCGGCTGATTTAGGCAGCACTTCTTCTGTTTCAAATGGTTATATTTAGATTCTAGGCTTCTTAGATTTTTGAATCATGCGGTGTGAATCTCTTCGGCATGTGTACCTCTCAGTTAAGCATTGTACCCTTTGCTATCTGATACCTTAGTTTTTCTTTTATGAAATAGCAAATGCTTCAAGTTTTAGTCCAATACCTGATATTAATAACTACAAATTTCCTTTTCGGTCTTTGAGATGTTGGTGGACGTTATTCTGAATTAACTGCACTTCCTCCAAATATGTATAGGTTTGTTCTAACTCGGATCTCATTGGTAGATAGGCTGCTTATGTGTTTATTTGTTTTTCAACCGAAACTGAAGGAAGGTTACATAGACTAACCTGCACACCATTCTCCTTCAGACTAAATAGATAAGCCATCTGTCTAGGAAACCTGAACAGCCTGTTTGAAATATACAGAAAATTTGACAGCTCACTGACTCCTTAAGTTGAGGTATTTTGCACTTGTTAGCTTTTTATGTCTATAGAGATGTTATTCTGTAAAAACAAAAAAAGCTGTAAGTGGAATTACTGTTTCATGTGCCAATTTTAACCTTATTCAATCTGATCATAGGTGACACAACGTGGATCTGAATCCCAAGCCAAGTATTCAAGACCACAACCAAAAGATGAGGATGAAGATGGTTTGGAAGATGACGAGCAAGGAGAAACACTATGTGGGGCTTGCGGTGAAAACTATGCATCTGACGAATTCTGGATCTGCTGTGACATATGTGAGATATGGTTCCATGGGAAGTGTGTTAAAATCACTCCTGCTAGGGCAGAGCATATCAAGCAGTACAAGTGCCCATCTTGCAGCAGCAACAAGAGAGCACGTCCTTGATTGCACTTTCTTTATTGGGTCACACTTCGTGGACTTGGGAATTGTTAGCTAGATCTTTGTCCAGTATGAGAAATGGAGTTTTTTCGAGAGGCTCTTGAATGTCAGATTTGTTTCTAGGTTGTCAGTCGAGTTTCAAGTATGTAGTTGTCTAGTTTGAGTTATGTAGTCCGGCGTGCTGTTTATTATTAGGTTGCACATCTGAATTGTTCTGTAGGTTTAAAGTTATGGTATCAAAACTGTTCAGTGTGTATGCTATTAACGGAAGCTGTTTTTTCTCAGCGATATGGCAAGGATACATTGCTCTTCAAAATCTTGTTTCATGACCTTTTCTTTTCCTGCTGATTAAGCTTTCCCTGCATGAAATGGATGAGAATGGCCTATGTTTCATGTTTTATGTGTTCTGGTGACTGAGGTTACCAACACCATTCTTGAGCATTGGCTGCCTATCCCTTTATTCAGAGACGTGTTTTAAAATGTAGTATGAGGCTATTTTATTTCTATACAAATTTTATAATTTTCAACAATAATAATTCATTGAATTGTTCCACTTATCTCCTTTCAATTGCTCCTACTATATTAGTAGTATTTTCCTTGCATATCGCTAATTGAATTGTTAGTACTATATAATATGTTGTAGTATTCGATCAAATAGCATCACATAAAATAAAACATTGGAAGTAAACTGAATAGAAGCAGCCTGTAACGATGAAAAATATCTTTGAAATTATGCACCCATACAGGAAAGCAACTTAAGTATTTCCCTATTAAATTAATCTCAGTAATAAGTCTAGATCTCCTTATTTGATTAAACTGTTGCCTATATTTTATGGATATTTCACAGATAAAGTTATCTTCCGAAGATTGAATTAATTAATTTAACCAGTCCTTTGTCTAATCTTTGGATATTCAGAAAAGTTGATTATTGAACTAAGGCAACTAACTTGTCACATTCACTAGTAACTACGCTGTATTTCAAAGAGCAAAAAAATCAAAATAGCTTTTAATACATGAGCTTAAGATTATTTTAGTTCCTGATATATACTCTTGAACACAAGTAATTCTTAATGTTTGCAAAATGTAGACATAATTAATTCACAACCCTAAACCTAACGGGAGACAAAAATTTAGAAGTCAAAAAGACATTAAGGCTTTTTTTTTTTTCTTTTCCAAATTAGGTACTCTTCTGTCCCAATTTACATGACAAACTTTGACTTAACACGAAGTTAAAAAAAATTAAAACTTATAATTTTAAATATGTAATAGTATTGTGACTATAAAAGTATGTCAAAGGTATACTCTTTTTTAAATGGATCCAAAAAAAAAAGTGTCACATGAAATGAAACACAAAATTATTTAATATAATCTCACTCTGATCATTTAGACTTTTCTTCTTTTTTTCTTCTTCCACATTTCATAGGTGCAACGGAAAGAGTCCGGAACCAAAGTATTGTGTTTTTGGACTCTAGAGACCAAAATAGGTGCAAAAAAGAGTTGAGAACCATTTTATATATAGTGCATGTTTTACATGCGCTATACGTTAACGATCAGTTATCCCGTTAACGTATAGCGCATGTAATACATGCGTTATACTTCATATTATGACTGCCATGATGATTAACAATGTAACGCATGTAATAAATACTCTTTGTGTACATCACATATATTACATGTGCTATATGGGTATTTCACGTGCCTAAGGAATTTATAGTTGCTTACTTAAGGCCGAATATTCATTCTTGAAAAAATTATTCTTGAGTGAATTTGAACTAACTTGCCTTTGTTCTTCAGCATCCTTTATACATCCCTTCATCTTCATCAATATATATACAATGTTCTCTTTAAATCTTGCTACGATGTTTGATGCGAAAAATTAGAGTTGCATTATATTGGGGCGGTGAGACTGTGGTGGAGAATAACTCGGTGCGCTATAATTGTTCTATATAGTGTATTGTTAAGGTGCCACTCACATTGGAGTACCGCAAATTGCTATCTCTGATTTGTAAAAAAATGAGTGTGAGTAACCGTTCGGTTAATTTTAAGGTAACCGGAAGATATCCGTATCGCTTACTCCACAAGGTGTGACTTGTTATGCCGAGCTTAACGTCGATGACGAGGATACTCTGCAAAATATTTTGAGGACTTCGGATGAACACAGGGATGTTCTTGTGTTAAGTATGCTGGAAATGTACGTAAAGTCCGAAGACATCAGCAATACTGATGTTCCGCAAACTACAACTAACACTCAACCATCTGGTGGTATTTTCGGATGGTTTATTAGGTTCCGTATGAAAGAGTCCGGCCAGATCTAAACTTATCTGCACGAGTTAACAAGGAGCGAGGACACAATTTCTCGCCAATGCAGCATCATGGAGGGTCGCCAAGTTTACAGAATTCACAGGCAACCCTGACCACGCGAGCCACCCTAATTTTCTAGCCAATGATTTTTTCAAGAATGAGCGTATGACCTTAAGTAAACAACAATAAATTCTTTAGGCATGTGAAATGCCCATATAACACGCATGTAATATATGCGTTGTACACATAGCGTATTTACTATATGCGTTATACAGTTAATCATCATATCAGTCGTAATAAGCAGTATAGATGTATTAGATGCGTTATACCTTAATGAGGTAACTGACCGTGTGAACGTAGAGCACATATAAAACATGTGCTATATAAAAAATAATTCTCTAACTCCTTTTTACACCTATTTTAGTCTATTGAGTCCAAAAACACAATACTTTGGTTTCGAACTCAGAAGGAAAGGGTAGATATAAAGAGCCAGCCACCTACTAGTGGCCAAACTTCTGACCAACAGTTGCTGTCTGTTCAGGAAAGACAAGGACAATCACACTTTACTGCATTCTGCTGATGCATTTTAAAACGACTCTCTGAATTCTCAATGATATTACTCCACTATATATGTAATTGCACTCCTCAGCAACAATGTGATAATATTAAGAATCTTTAAAGATATGTAATCTGCAGTTTTTACAACTTACAACACTTATTAGTATCATTTCTTAATTTTTTACTAATAAATAATTCAAGCACTTTATGAGATGATAAAAAGACGGGGCTTATTTAACGATTACCCCACCAGGCCACCACAACACTTTTTCAAGCTTTCAACCCTAGAGATTATGATTTTGTATGTACCGCAATTGGGAATCTAGGAGATTTTATTTCTATAAGTCAGAAGGATGTCTACTTTACTTACCTCCTTTTGCTTGCTTAACTAAGAAAAGAAAATAAATACAAAAGGATGTATGCCAAATCCACTTTGACATAAAATGGGATAGAAAATGGTCATGGTATTGGGTCCCAAAACAAGGACAGTTACACCAAGTCACCAACGACCACTTCTTATTATCCGAATTTGCATCAAATTAATCCAAAAAAAAATCATTTCCAAGACTCAAATCCTGAGCAATTTTTTTTGTTATATTGGTAAAAAGGGGGGGACAATGGCAAAAAGTGCAAGCTTTTTATACAGTCAAAAGAAAAGGAAAATAGCAAGACAAGAAATGTCCTGCAAATTTCAAAGTACAGTTTCTGAAGAGTAGAGTTTAGCATCAAGCAGCGTGAGGCCAATCCTCAATTTCCTGATATTCAAGAAATTTACAATCACAAAAAGCTTACACTAAAGAAGCTTCAATCTTTCTAGATTGAAACATCTTTTAATATATAGGATAGGAGTAGGACAAGAGACAACATGAAATGCAAAATAATATTAACTAAATATTGCTACATTTTTTCTACAAAATCTACAGAGTGTTAATATACAATTTAGTCAAAAGATAAGAAAAAAGAAAGCTGCAAAAGGATTGAACATATATGTCCCCTTTCCCTCTTTAGTATCTTTACTGTTTGTATGCAAGATTTCATCAAACAAAGCTCTCTTGATTCTTGGTGGATAACCTTTTGAGGAACTCATAAGTAGTGATCATAGTTATTGCAGACATAGACATTGATGTCCATCTTGGACCTAATCCTCTATAAGAAGCACCTAATCCACCTTCCTTCACTAAATTCCTCACTGTCTGTAAAATTGTTGGTCTTCTCCTACTGTTACTACTACTACAACACCATTCTTGATCATCTAATACTTGCAATCTTGTCTTCACAGTGTCAAGTGGCATTGTCACTAATGCAGATATTCCACTAGCCAATGCTGCACTCAACCCTTGAACTGCCACCATTGCCTTCCCATTTGGCGTATAACCACACTCATCGTCTTTTTTGCAAAAATAGCCGCCAATTGAACTCCATATCACTCTATGAGCAATAGAGTATGAACCCCACCAAACTGCATTTGAAGGTGCATAAGTCAGTATTGAAATACCAAATCCTCTATACAATCCCCTCAAACCATCACTACAAATTATCTTTCTACACGCGTCGATCCCACCATTATAATACTTCAATCCAACAACACCACAGCTAGAATTTCCACTTCCTTGGACCATTAATCTCTGACTCACAACATCAACTGGGGTCCACACCAATTGGGCAGCCAATGCAGCGCTAAGACCAGCAGCCGCATTGGCAATGGCCGAGGAAGATGCCTCGGCCAATCCCAACTTATTAGTAACAGTTCCAACATTGCTTTTGGTCATTTCGAGCGCGCCCATATAAAGGGCACGCGCAGGAATAGTCCCCGTGAGGGAAGTACCAAATCCTCTGTAAAATCCTCTGTACCCTTCACTCCTCAACATGGATACTGCCATATTTAGACATGGAATTTGCTTACTCATAACTTGCTGCCGCGTTTTCAACACTACAATCGGATACAGTGTGACCGAGACACCAGAAAATAGCGCAGCCCCTAAGAAAAAAAACTTAGATTTATCAAGCATTTCCCAATTTATATCTGCAGGAAGTTGGATTTTTGAAGTGGATTCATTCTCTGCCATACTCACGCTCATTTTCACCACTTTTCAAATTCGCTATATTAAAACGCCTCAAACTACAATTCAATCCCAAACAAGTTGAGGCCTGAATCCTCAAGCCAATAGTATCCAAAATAAAAATAATAAGGAAAAGTACTAAAACTTCATTATACTTTCTACTAACATATAAATCTCTGACTACAATGCATCAAACCAAATTAGTTAAATTCTATACTCTATATATTTTCCTAAAAATTAGCAACTCCCTTCAAATTAAATATTCTAAACTCACTTAGTATCTAAATAATATCTACTAGAAAGAATGGAATATAAAGAAAAGATAAAAGAGGAAAAAGGAGGAGAAAAACAGAAAGTAAAACCAACCCTAGTAGTACTAACTGCTGGAGTTCTCAATCAGATCAATAAACGCTGCACATAAAAAGTTACAACGTATACCTATATCTAATACTAGTAATTATATATGTGTAAATTGCTTTTGTGGAGGCTGATTTGAGAGCTAAAATGAATCAGCATAGAAGGATGTAGCATCTCCTATTATTTCTGAGGGAGAGAGAGAGAGTTTTGAGAAGTGAGAAAGCTTTGATCTTTTTATTTATAGTGACTAGTGTAACAGCGAAGAGGCGGCTGAACACCGTAGAAATGAAGAAAGGGTTGTGGATTTGAAGCCGAGGGTTTGTGTATGTGGACACGTGTCAGTCAACATATGAGATCATGTTATGTGTTTAGTACAAAATTTAAGAAAGCAAGAACACATTCATATTTTCTGGTGCTATACTAAATATTTATGTCCCTCAGAAATCAGAATATAATGAAAAACTAACGAAATATAGAAAGTGAATTCTTTTCGACCATAACTATATTATGTATATAAATTAAAACGATGGGAATAATATATACTATAACTCTATTGATGGTATATTGTGTACTAACAATAGTCTGTTGTTTAGGAAGTTATTTATTCATATTTGTTTTACATACTGAGATTAGATTCTTAAATAATTTAATAATATAACAACAACAACAACAACAACGACAACCCAGTAAAATTCTACTAATGGGGTATGGGGAGGGTAGTGTGTACGCAGACCTTACCCCTACCCCGAAAGAGTAGAGAGGTTGTTTCTGAAAGACCCCCGGCTCAAAAAAACAAAAAGACAAAAAGACAAAAAGGGAGACAATATTAGTATCACAACAACAATCATAGGATAAATAGGAACACCATGAAATCCAGAAAAAAGATGCAAAGCAAAGGGAGACAATATTAGTAAATATTAGTATCACCACAACAGTCATAAGAAAAATAAGAATACCATGAAATCTAGAAGAAAGATAAAAAGCCAAATAATATAACACTTCTTTATAATTATTTATTCATAATTGTTTTACAGAATACTATTTGGTATTAGATTCTTAAATAGTTTATAATTATAAAAGTTGATTTGTGCATGAACTGACAAGGATATATATGATTTCAACCAGTTAGAAGAAGGGGTGCAGATTTGATGGCATGCTGATTACATAAACTGTGGGTAAACAGGTGGCTAGCAACAGTGGGCTCATCACTTTTGGCGTTGGCAGCCATTTATTTTTTCATACCTCCTTGTGAATTTAAGGTATTATATTTCTTTTTTGAAAGAATTTCTTTAACTTGTCGAGAGTGTCAAATGGACGGATTAAGTATATTTTTCGCAAATAGTTAATCAAATTAATAAACAAACTGGATCATAATTCGCAAAATATTTGTTTGGTTCATGGATGGATCAATTGAAACTAAACAATATGCATATAACTCAATCCTCCCAACTAATAGTCATTTTTCATTCTTTGTTTGTTCTTTTATAATTTATTTAATCACCAAGTTAAACTAATAAAACTTTTTTTTAAAAATTTGTTATGACATTATCAGACGGATCAAACAAAAGAAAAGCTTATTATTCTATGTTTTGATCTGCTTTTTATATGCTAATTTTGGGTTATATGCCGGGGTGGACCAAACTTTTTTAGATGAGTTAACTTAGTTTAGGATTCTAATTCTTTTAAGTTAATGAGTTTTAAATAAATAATTTATGCATATTTAATGAATTTCTTAAAACAAATATAGAGTTTGGATCAAAGGTAAAATAATCCGGCAATGGATATGTGTTTTGCCCAAATCGTCCATGTCTAAACGGACATAATGACTAATATTTTCATGAGCTAAATGTGACCACTCGTGATCGCATCCTTCTTAATTCGCTTGATGAACATCAAAGAGCTTCTTGGACTAATTTAGAATCGGGAAAAACAAGAAGAAGACAAACCAAATTCAGTTGAGCAAAATCAGAAATAAAAATCAGCTTAAACTTGTCACGACCCGAAATTCCTACATTTGGAATCGTGATGGCGCCTAACATTTCAGTTGCTAGGCAAGCCAACGTTAGAATAATATTAGTCATTTTAAAATAATTTTAAATTAATTAATAACAAAGAAACCAATGCGAAAATAAAGTCTGAAATAAAGTGAATAATCTGTAATAATAGCGATGTCTAAATACCATCCCAGAACTGGTGTCACAAGTGCACAAGGTACTAGAATAATACAAATAAAGGTCTGAATAAAAATGAAGCTGTCTAAAAAGAAGTACATACCTACGATAAAGTAGAAGGGGACTTCAGAACTACGAACGCCATGCAACTATACCTCAAGTCTCCTGCAAATAGCTGAATCCGAGCAGATCTATTGTACGCCGCTAGGACCAACTTCGGTATCTGCACAAGAAGTGCAGAGTGTAGTATGAGTACAACTGACCCCATGTACCCAGTAAGTGCCGAGCCTAACCTCGACGAAGTGGTGACGAGACTAAGACAGGTCACTTACATTAACTTGTACGCAATAATAATAATAACAACAACAATAGTAGAAATAAAACAGGTAACTCAATTCAACAGTTGAAGCTAACTCGGTAGTCATAACCAATTATTATTTCAATCAGTTTCCGTTGCGGCGTGCAACCCGATCCCACAATATATTAATTTTCATTTAATCCTGTTGCGGTGTGCAACTCGATCCTCAATATATCTTTCCAATCAATTCTTTTGCGGCGTGCAACCCGCTCCTCCAATATATTCATTTCAATCAATTCTGTTGCGGCGTGCAACCCGCTCCTCCAATATATTAACTTTCATTTTCTGTTGCGGTGTGCAACTCGCTCCTCCAATAATATAATTTAACAATTATTATAAAAGAAATTACTCCAATAAATACAAAAATTAATATTAAATTATAAGACAACAAGCATACAATAATTATGATTTATTTAGAAATAAGTGATGACAAGTAGCAATTAATTATTAAAATTAAGGAGGAAATAAGCATATTAATAATTAGTATGCTAAATGTCAAGTAGCAATTAAGTCACATAAATCAAATAAGCATGTAGCAATTATAGCATGGATTCAAGGCATGATATTGAGCAAGGAATATGAGAGAAATAATTAATTTAATAATTAATTCATGATTTAAAACAATTATTAATTTCAAATAATTATGCAAACAATTAATTTGACGACGTATAGATACTCGTCACCTCGCCTATACATCGTTCACATGAATTTCACATAATAAATAATTCAAGGGTTCTATTCCCTCAAGTCAAGGTTAACCACGACACTTACCTCGCTTCGCAACCAATTTCAAGATTCTAATAAACCTTTGCCTCACGAATTCGTGTCCGAAAGCTTCAAATCTAGTCACAAACAATTCAATATACTCAACACGAATATTAGGAATTAATTCCATATGAATTTATTAATTTTTCGGATTAAAAACCGAAATTCATTTTAAAAATCGACAGTGGGACCTACATTTCGAATGTCGAAAAACTAACAAAATCCAAACACCCGTTCAGATATGATTTCAACCATACAAAAATTATCGAATTCCGACATCGGATTGACCTTCAAATCTTCATTTTACATTTTTGGAAGATTTTATAAAAATCTGATTTTTCTTCTATAAATTCACGGATTCATGATGTAAATGAGTATGGAATCATGAAAAATAATCAATATAGGATAAGAAACACTTATTCTAAAATTTTCCAGTGAAAATCGCCCAAAAATCGACTTACCCGAGCTCAAAACCGTGAATAATGAAAAATGGGACGAAATCCCATTTCGAGAACTTAAGTCCTGCTATCCAGGGATTTCCTCTTCGCGAACGCGACAGGTATCTCGCGTTGCGAAGCACATTTTGTGCTGCCCCAGATTTCTGCTTCACAAATGCTAGCCTGGTCTTGCGAACGCGAAGACCAATTTCACCCCAGGCCGGCTTTTCCCTTCGCGAACGCGAAGCTTTGCCTTCGACCCTTCGCGAACGCAAGGCCTCGATCGCGAACGCAAAACTTTGTCCTTAACTCTTCGCGAACGCGTGCCCCCGGTCGCGAACGCGGATCACAAAACTAGCAAGTCCAATTTTTCTCTTCGCAAACGCGAGACACCCCTCGCGAACGCGATGAAGGAAACCAGATACAGGTATCAAAAAATTCCAGCAGTTGTTTAAGTCCAAAATTCAACCCGTTAACCATCCGAAACTCACCCGAGGTCCCCGGAACCTCAACTAAATGCACCAACAAATCCTAAAGTATCATACAAACTTAGTCGAAACCTCAAATCACATCAAACGACGCTAAAATCACGAATCATACCACAATTCAAGCTTAAGGAACTTAAGAATTTTCAACTTCTATATTCGATGCCGGAGCCTATCAAATCAAGTTCGATTGACCTCAAAATTTGCACACAAGTCATAAATAACATAACGGACCTATTCAAATTTTCAGAATCGTATTCCGACCCCGATATCAAAAAGTCAACTCCCCGATCAAACTTCTAAACTTAAATTTCTATTTTTTTCCATTTCAAGTCTAATTTTAACTACGGACCTCCAAATAATTTTTCGGACACACTCCTAAGTCCAAAATTACCATACGGAGCTATTGGAATCATTAGAATACTGATCCGGGTCTGTTTTCTCAAAATATTGACCGAAGTCAACTCAAATAAGTTTTGAAGCTCCATTTTACATTTTAATCCATTTTTCACATAAAACCTTTTTGGAAAATTTACAGACAGCGCACACAAGTCGAGGAAAGCTGAATGGTTCTATATGAGGTTTTAGAATACCGAAATAATTATTAAATTTAAAGATGATCTTTCGGGTCATCACATTCTCCACCCCTAAAACAAACATTCGTCCTCGAACGGAATTAGAAAAATACCTGAGCTGGTAAAATGGTGTGGATATCTACTCCACATGTCCGACTCGGACTCCCAGGTAAATGCTTCTACCGGATGACCTCTCCATTTCACTCGAACTAATGGATAACTCTTAGACCTCAACTGTCGGACCTGCCGGGTTAGAATAGCTACCAACTCCTCTTCATAAGTCAAATATTTATCCAATTGGACTGAGCTAAAATCTAATACATGGGACGGATCACCATAATATTTTCGGAGCATAGACACATGGAACACCGGATGAACTGCTGATAAACTAGGTGGTAGTGCAAGCGAGTAAGCTACTTCACCCACCCTTTCAAGAATTTTAAAGGCTCCAATATACCTAGGGCTCAACTTGCCATTTTTTTCGAATCTCATTACACCTTTCATAGGTGAAACCCGGAGCAATACTTTTTCTCCAACCATGAATGCAATATCACGAACTTTACAGTCGGCATAACTCTTTTGCCTAGACTGAGCTGTGCGAAGTCGATCCTGAATAACCTTGACCTTATCCAAGGCATCCTGTACCAAATCAGTACCCAACAATCGAGCCTCTCCCGGTTCAAACTAGCCAACTGGCGAACGATATTGCCTCCCGTATAATGCTTCATATACATCTATCTGAATGCTCGACTAGTAGCTGTTATTATAGGCAAACTCTATAAGTGGTAAGAATTGATCACAAGAACCTCCAAAGTCTATAACACAAGCGCGGAGCATATCTTCCAATATCTTAATAGTGCGCTCTGATTGTCCGTCTGTCTGTGGTTGAAATGTTGTACTCAACTCAACCCGCATGCCTAACTCATACTGTACATCCCTCAAGAAGTGCGAGGTGAACTGCGTACCTCGATCAAAAATGATAGACACGGGCACACCATGAAGGCGGACAATCTCGCGGATGTAGATCTCCGCTAACAGCTCTGAAGAATAGGTAACTGCTACTGGAATGAAATGTGCTGACTTGGTCAACCTGTCCACAATGACCCATAATGCGTCAAACTTTTTCTGAGTCCGTGGGAGCCCAACAACAAAATCCATAGTGATACGCTCCCACTTCCACTCAGGGATTTCTAATTTCTGAAGCAAACCACTAGGTCTCTGATGCTCGTACTTGACTTGCTGATAATTTAAACACCGAGCTACATATGCAACTATATCATTTTTCATTCTCCTCCGCCAATAATATTGCCGTAAATCTTGATACATTTTGGCGGTACCCGGATGAATTGAATACCGTGAACTGTGGGCCTCTTCAAAAATTAATTCACGAAGCCCATCCACATTAGGAACACAAATATGACCCTGCATCCGCAGAACTCCATCATCTCCCACAAAAACCTGGTTGGCACCACTGTACCACACCATGTCCTTGAGGAAAAGCAAATGAAGATATCATATTGTCGCTCTCTGATGCAGAAGACCGAGCGCTGTGCATGCTAGAACCCGACTGGGCTCTGAAATATCCAACCTCACGAAATGATTGGCCAAAGTCTAAACATCTGCAGCTAGCGGCCTCTCACTAACTGGAATATATGCAAGGCTTCCCATACTCACAACCTTTCTACTCAAAGAATCGGCCATCATATTGGCCTTTCCAGGGTGATACAGAATGATGATATCATAGTCTTTCAACAACTCCAACCATCTTTTCTGCCTCATATTGAGGTCTTTTTGTTTAAATAGATAGTGTAGACTACAATGATCTGTGAATACCTAACACGAGACATCATAAAGGTAATGTCTCAAAATCTTTAGCGCATGAACAATGGCTGCCAATTCTAAATCATGAACATGGTAATTTTTCTCATAAACTTTCAACTGCCACGACGCATATGCAATCACTCTGCCATATTGCATTAATATTATACCAAGCCCAATGCGAGATGTATCATAATACACCGTATAAGATCCTGAACCTGTGGGTAATACCAACACTGGCGTCATGGTCAAAGCAGTCTTGAGCTTATGAAAGCTCAACACACATTCGTCTGACCATCTGAATGGGGAACCCTTCTGGGTCAATTTGGTCAATGGAGATGCTATAGATGAAAATCCCTCCACAAACCGGCGATAATAGCCTGCCATACCCAGGAAACTCCGGATCTTTATAGCTGACGTAGGTCTAGGCCAATTCTGAACTACCTCAATCTTCTTAGGATCCGCTTTTATGCCTTCTACCGATACAACATTCCCCAAAAAGGCAACTGGGTCTAACCAAAATTCACATTTTGAAAATTTGGTATATAACTGATTATTCTTCATAGTTTGAAGCACAATTCGAAGATGTTGCTCATGCTCCTCCCGACTGCTAGAGTAAATCAAGATATCATCAATGAATAAAACCACAAAAGAATCCAGATAGGGTTTGCATACCCGGTTCATCAAATCCATAAATATTGCTGGGGCATTTGTCTGCCCAAATGACATCACTAGAAATTCATAATGCCCATACCAAGTCCGAAAAGCTATCTTAGGGACATCAGATGCCCTAATCTTCAACTGATGATAGCCAGACCTCAAGTCAATCTTCGAAAATATCTTGGCATCTTGAAGCTGATTGAATAAGTCATCAATTCTTGGCAATTGATACTTGTTCTTGATAGTAACCTGTTCAACTGCCGATAATCTATACATATTCGCATTGAACCATTTTTCTTCTTTACAAATAACACGGGTGCACCCCAGGTTGAGACACTAGGTCTAATGAATTCTTGATCAAGCAAGTCTTGTAATTGATCCTTCAATTCTTTCAACTCCGGCGGGGCCATACGGTATGGTGGAATAGAAATTGGATGGGTTCCCGGAGCCAAATCAATATCGAAATCAATATTCCTATCGGGTGGCATCCCCGAAAAATCTGCAGGAAATACATCTGGAAACTCACGGACAACTGAGACTGAATCCATAGAAGTAACATATGCACTGGGATCATGAATATAAGCCAAATAAACTAGACACACCTTCTCGACCATACACCGAGCTTTCATGTAAGAGATAATCTTGCTGGTGGAATGGCCAAGAGTCCTTTTTCACTCTATTCGAGGTAACCCTGGCATGGCTAAGGTCATCGTCTTGGTGTGACAGTCCAATACAACATGATAAGGTGACAACTAATCCATTCCCAAGATAACATCAAAATCTACCATATCAAGAAGTAAAAGATCCATGCTAGTCTCAAGACTCCCAATAGTAACAACACACGAACGATAGACATGATCTACATCGATAGAATCTCCCATCGGTGTGGACACAGACACATAGAAGCACTCAGGAAATCACGAGGCACAACCGCATATGAAGCAAAGTAGGAGGACACATAGGAGTAAGTAGATACTGGATCAAATAAAACTGAAACATCTCTATGGCAAACTGGAACAATACCGGTGATCACGACATCGGATGACTCGGCCTTAGGTCTAGATGGAAAAGCATAAAATCGGGGCTGGGCCCCACCAGTCTGAACTACATCTCTGGGACAGGCCACAGCTCGCTGGCCTCTACCCCTAACAGTTTGACCTCCACCTCTAACAGTCTAACCCCTGCCTCTAGATGGTCGGGAGGGCGGTGGAGCAACCGGTGCCGGCATGATGGCACGGGAATTCTGCTGAGATCTTTTGCTCAACAACCTAGGGCAATGCCTCCTGATGTGACCAATGTTCCCACACTCATAACACCCATCCTGCTGTCTTGGCTGTTGAAGCTGAAGCTGACCCGAATGGGTCAGATAGTCGCTATATTGACACTGGAGTGGTGGTGCACTGATAGGAGCTGGATGTGCACTAAATGTCGGCTGCCCAGAGTAAGGCATAATAGGACCATGGCTCCCTGAAGCACCGTGAGATGTCTGAAGTGCTGAATAAAATGGCTTGGGAGGATGACCCCTACCATAAGTACTCCTGCCTTCAGATGAGGCGCCTCTGAAATTGCCGGAATGACGGGGCCTCTTATCTGACACTGGCCCTCTCTCCTGTGAAAGAACCATCTCGATCCGCTTGGCGACATTAGCCGCCATCCGAAAAGAAATCTCACTCCCGGTCTCCTTGGCCATATGCAACTTGATAGGTTGAACGAGTCCATCAATGAACCTCCTCCTCCTCTCTCTCTCTCTCTCTCTCTCTCTCTCTCTCTCTCTCTCTCTCTCTCTCTCTCGGTAGGAAGCAGAAGAAGAGCATGACGGGAAAGATCCATAAAATGGGTCTCATACTGAGTGACTAACATACTGCCCTTCTAGAGATGCTCAAACTGCTTGCGGTAATTCTCCCTCAGTGTGATAGGAAGAAACTTCTCCAGAAATAGCTGCGACCAGGTAAGTGAAGGCGAACCAGCTGGTCTAGTAAATACATAATCATTCCACCACTTCTTGGCGGAACCAGTCATCTGAAACACATCAAAATCAACCCCATTGCTTTCGACTATCCCCATGTTCTGCAATACTTCATAGCAGTGGTCAAGAAAATCCTGTGGGTCCTCAGAGGGTGTACCACTGAAATAGATTGGAAATAGCTTGGTAAACCTGTCCAACCTCAACAAAGCCTCAGAAGACAAAGCAGGCCTATCACCGGCCTGTGCTGCAATAATTGGTTGAACTATCCCAACTGCATGGGCTACTAGAGCCTGATACTGGGGAGTTGTTTGTCCCGGAGCGGGAGTAGTGGGAGTCTGTGCTCCTCTTCCAGCCTGTAAGACAGTTGGTGCCACTGAAAATGTACCATTCTGGGCCACGCCCTCCATAAGGCTAACCAAACAGCCTAGAGCGTCTTGAAGTACTGAAGTAGCTATGAATCCTTCCAGGACCTGAATTGGTCCAACAGGTACAGTCTGAGCTGGAACCTCCGCTCCCAAATCCACCTGAGATTCTACAACAGGTGTTGCTGCTCGAGCTCTAGACTAAGCTCTACCTATGCCTCTGTCTCGGCCTCTAGCGCAACCTCGGCCTCGACCTCTACCCCTGGTCATAGTTTCCACTGGGGGCTCTGGTCCCTGCCCGTCGGTAGATGTATTACGTGTTCTCACCATCTGCGAGAGCATAAGAGTAGAATGATTCAATTATCGATGCTAGAATAAAATCGCACGATAGAGTAGAATAGATGTTAAATTGTTCCTAAACTCAATAGCCTCTGGAAGATAAGTACAGATGTCTCCGTACCGATCCTTCAGACTAAACTAAGCTGGCTCGTGACTCGTGAGACCTATGTAACCTAGTGCTCTGATACCAACTGTCACGACCCAAAATTCCCACCTTCGGGACCGTGATGGCACCTAACATTTCACTTGCTAGGCAAGCCAACGTTAGAATAATATTAGTCATTTTAAAATAATTTTAAATTAATTAATAACAAAGAAACCAATGCGAAAATAAAGTCTGAAATAAAGTGAATAATCTGTAATAATAGCGATGTCTAAATACCATCCCAGAACTGGTGTCACAAGTGCACAAGGTACTAGAATAATACAAATAAAGGTCTGAATAAAAATGAAGCTGTCTAAAAAGAAGTACATACCTACGATAAAGTAGAAGGGGACTTCAGAACTACGAACGCCATGCAACTATACCTCAAGTCTCCTGCAAATAGCTGAATCCGAGCAGATCTATTGTACGCCGCTAGGACCAACTTCGGTATCTGCACAAGAAGTGCAGAGTGTAGTATGAGTACAACTGACCCCATGTACCCAGTAAGTGCCGAGCCTAACCTCGACGAAGTGGTGACGAGACTAAGACAGGTCACTTACATTAACTTGTACGCAATAATAATAATAACAACAACAATAGTAGAAATAAAACAGGTAACTCAATTCAACAGTTGAAGCTAACTCGGTAGTCATAACCAATTATTATTTCAATCAGTTTCCGTTGCGGCGTGCAACCCGATCCCACAATATATTAATTTTCATTTAATCCTGTTGCGGTGTGCAACTCGATCCTCAATATATCTTTCCAATCAATTCTTTTGCGGCGTGCAACCCGCTCCTCCAATATATTCATTTCAATCAATTCTGTTGCGGCGTGCAACCCGCTCCTCCAATATATTCACTTTCATTTTTGTTGCGGCGTGCAACCCGCTCCTCCAATAATATAATTTACCAATTCTTATAAAAGAAATTACTCCAATAAATACAACAATTAATATGAAAATATAAGACAATAAGCATATAATAATTATGATTTATTTAAAAATAAGTGATGACAAGTAGCAATTAATTGTGGAAATTAAGGAGGAAATAGGCATTTTATTAATTAGTATGCTAAATGTCAAGTAGCAATTACGGCACATAAATTAAATAAGGAATTTTTATATTCCTATACATTATTTGAAATCTTATTACCCTCCCTGCTCAAGTATCAATTTAATTACATGGTCATATACAATTTACCAATTATATACAAATAAGTTTTAAATGAATATCCCTTTATATTAGGAATTGAATAAGAAATATCAGTTATTTTCTTATTCCTTTATACTTGTCCACTCTCTCTCTTCGTGTCTCTCTCTGCTTTTTTCAGTATACCCATCATCTAGCTTTCTTTCCAGTAGTGTGATCTTAATAAGAGAATATGATATCTGGCCGTGGAACTTTCACACTTAATTGATTATTATAAAATTTAGAGTTCACAGAACAAAGATTGCAACTCAAAAGTGCGGATTACAAACATTGAAAAGAATTACTAAATTCAATACGAATATATTGTAATAATTCATCAATGGATTTCTTGTTGTATAGAGTTCCCACCATTGACAACCATTAAAAAGCTTTGAAGCTTTGAAATTGAATTTAGGTTTTCAAAAATGATTATTTGTTTAGATTGGGTGTTGTTGCAAACATTTGAGAATATTATTTGGAGTTTATATCTCAATTTTGAGGGTGTTTTGGTTAAGATTAGACTTGATTTTGGCTTAATTTCAGATTGAAACTCGAAGAAGAAGAAGAAGAAGACATGTCATATAATATACTTACGAAATTGTAGTAAAGTTGTAGTAAAATTGTAGTTAAATTATATTCTGTTGCAGTTTTATATATATATATATATATATATATATATATATATATATATATATATAATTTAAATATTGTATGAAAGTTAAAAAATAGTTGTATTATGTATGAATTGTTGTATAAAATTTATATTTAAGTTATCGATACTATCCTTTTACATAAAGTTGTTGATATGCATCAAAATTGTATTAAGAGAGTAATTTTTGATTAGAATTTTAGAAAGAAAGAAGCGCACACCACACACAAAATATATACAAATCAGATACAAAATATATAAAAGACATATTGTATAAAATTTGTATAATAATTTTATTTAAGTTGCATGATATTGTAGTGATATTTAACTGGGTAGAAATAATGTATGAAAGTTGTAGATAAATTATAGATTAGTTATAAAGAAGTGTATACTGTATAGTTAGTGGTAATTCAATATTACAAAATCAAATGCAATGTGACTAATTCAATATTACATTCGAAATCGCAATTGACTATAATTTCATTGAGGGTAAAATTTGATTATGTAATTTGACCAAATAACTCGTGACTATAATTGTCAAAAATATCGATAAATTTAAAATGTCTCTGTGCCAATTCTGAGTACTTGTACTGAGTATTGCCATTTGTCTAAGTAATAAGGAGCCCTATTTTCAAGTTGGTTACGTGATAGACCTGCAGGCTTTCGGTGCTTATGATATAATTTTGATTTCCTCCGCGTTACGAAAAGTAATGCATGTTTAAGGATATCAATTGTGTTAAGCTGATAGCATAATCAGATAAATATTATTTGTTGAAAGACATTTGCTAAAGAAGAATTTCGTGATGCTTAATTGTGTGAATATTAGAGTTAATTGCCAAGAGGTGTGGTTATGTCAAATATCACTAGTTTCTCAAATTATACATGGGGAGGCAACTAGATTTTGTCATCATACAACTATTTTTCAACTTTCATACAACTTTCAAATATATATATATATATATATATATATATATATATATATATATATATATATATATATATATATATATATATATATATATATAACTACAATACAATACAAATTTACCTACAACTTTACTACAATTTCGTAAGTATATTGTATATCATATCTTCTTCTTCTTTTTCTTCTTCTTCTTCTTCTTCTTCTTCTTCTTCTTCTGCTTCTTCTTCTTCTTCGAGTTTCAATCTGAAATTCAGCCAGAACCAAGTTTAATCTTCACCAAGCATCCTCAAAATTGAGATATAAACTCCAAACAATATTGATTTTTGAAAACCCAAATTCGAATTCAAAGCTTTATGATAGATTAATGTTTGAATATTCAATTCCTACAACCTGAAGGTTACATCAATAGGTTGATTGGCAGAAGACAATTATAGGCTTACCTTATTGAGAGAGAAAAACGGTGAGAGAGAAAGATGAAGAAAGAAAGAAAAATTGATGAGAGTTGCGGCAGTGAGGAAAGAGGAAAGGAGAAAAAAAAAAGGAAAAATGATGTAACTAAATTCCCTAATTCAAGACAATAATAATGGATTGTATATAATTTGTAAGTAATCTTTGTTTAGGGTGGGTAATATACAAAACTAGGACAATTTTGGTAAACAAGTTTCAAATATTGTATAGGAAGAAAAAAATCCCATGAAATAAGCATGTAGCAATTATAGTATTATTTCAATGTATAATATTGAGCAAGGAATATGAGAGAAACAATTAATATAATAATTAATTCATGATTTAAAACAATTTATGAGTTTCAAATAATTACGTAAACAATTAATTTGACGACATATAAACACTCGTCACCTCGCCTATATGCCGTTCACATGAATTTCACATAATAAATAATTCAAGGGTTCTATTCCCTCAAGTCAAAGGTTAACCACGACAATTACTTCGCTTCGCAACCAATTTCAAGATTCCAATAAACCTTTGCCTCGCTAATTCGTGTCCGAAAGCTTCAAATCTAGTCACAAACAATTCAATATACTCGACACTAATCGTTGGAATTAATTCCATATGAATTTACTAATTTTCCGGATTAAAATCCGAAATTCATTTTAAAAATTGACAGTGGGACCCACGTTTCGAATACCGAAAAAACTCACTAAATCCGAACACCCGTTCCGATACGAGTTCAACCATGTAAAAATTATCGAATTCCGACATCGGATTGACCTTCAAATCTTCATTTTATATTTTTGGAAGATTTTATAAAAATCTGATTTTTCTTCCATAAATTCACGGATTCATAATGTAAATGAGTATGAAATCATGATATATAATAAATATAGGATAAGGAATACTTACCCCAATATTTTTCCGTAAAAATCGTCCAAAAATTGCCTTACCCGAGCTCAAAACCGTGAATAATGAAAAATGGGACGAAATCCCATTTCAAGAACTTAAGTCGTGGTGTGCAGGCCGACTTTTCCCTTCGCGAACGCGAGGCCTCGATCGCGAACACGAAGCTTTGCCCTCGACCCTTCGCGAACGCGAAGCTTTGTCCTCGACCCTTCGCGAACGCTTGCCCCCGGCCGCGAACACGAAGCACAAAACGAACAAGTCCAAATTTCCTCTTTGCGAACGCGATGAAGGAAATGAGATACAGGCATCAGAAGCACTATAGGAGGCTTGGCCTAAAGTGGACAATATTACACATGTTAAGATTATCTTTGGACGGATTTAGCCAACATGGACCAATATAGATATAACCAAATAAACAAAATACGGAAAGAAATTAAAGTAGAAGCTACACCACATAATGAGAGATTCAAATATACAATACTGGAATAAACCAAAAATACCTTCTACTTGGATTCCAAAGAAGAACCTAAGCAACTGGTAATTCTCAAGTCTATACGCAAGCTTATGGGGAAGCTGGATTACATTGCCCAAATTCACTTTTACCGAATCGAAAACCGAAAAATCGAATCAAAATTTGCCATAACAACCGATCGAATGTCCAATAGTCGAGGAGAAGAATCCTCTCGCCAATTTAAACAATATTTCATTTTTCTTTGATAGAATTATGACATTTAAATATATGAAGAACGAGCAACTGAATTTGGAAATTCTGCAGTAGTCACTATTTCCTAGAGTTTGTGTGGCAGGAATTTGCATATTAGTTTATACAGAAACAAATTCAGTATTTAAATTTTATGAGTTTAACTTTAAAGTTTTATCATTGAACCCATTATATTTTTAAAATTACAGGTTAATATTTACTCTTTTTGCAATTTTAACGATTTTTTACATATAAATTTTTACTCTGCGTCGAAAGTTATGAGTTCAATTGAACCTATTATTAACATACTATATCTGCCCCTAATTTTATATTTGATTCATCTCATGTCTAATAGACCTATACAGTTGATATAAATCTACTCTAATTTGAGATAAAGATACTACTCCCTATGTTTCAGTTTATGTGAACCTATTTTCTTTTTGGTCCGTTCCAAAAAGAATGACCCCTTTCTAAATTTGGAAACAATTTAACTTAAACTCTACCCTTAGTGAGAAGCTTTTATAACCACACAAATACTCTAGGCCCCATTTTAATTTGTTTAGGACCACAAATTTCAAAACTCTTCATTTTTTTCTTAAACTACGTGCCCAGTCAAACATGTTCACATAAATTGAAACGGAGGGAATAGTAATTATTACATTATGATCTCGCCCAATTATGCATTATAAAAGATTAAGCACTCCTTATAAATATAATCTGGTCTAAAAGTCCGGAATCAATCCTACTGATAATTAAGGTTTAGCTACAATTATTCATTATTACTGAGAAGACAAATTTGAATATTTTTCTAAATTATAAAGATTAAGATTTTTTTATTATTTCTAACTAATTAATACAAGTATAAAGTTGCTAGCAAAGGTTAGGAGGATGGGATATGTAGATGGAAAAGGGTCGGAGAATGAGTCAAATTTGTTCTTTTACTTTTCGAAATTGAGCATGCAATTTAATCCTTCGTCTCCTTCTAACTTCTAACAGAGCTTCAATTTAAGGGTAATCTTAAACAAGGTCCAAAAGTTGCTGGCTAAATTAAGTTGGACTCTTTTTCTCAAAAAATCTGGACATTAAAAACTAGTACTCAATCCGTTCCGTTTTACGTGAACCTATTTTCTTTTTGGTCGATTCCAAAAGGAATGATCCATTTCTAAATTTGGAAACAATTTTTGCTTAAACTTACAATTCTACCCTTAATGAGAAAGCTTTTATAACCAGCAAATACTCTGAGCCCATTTTTGACTTGTTTATAACCACAAATTCCAAAAATCTTTATTTTTTCTTAAACTTCGTGGCCAGTGAAACATGTTTATATAAATTGAAACGGGCAATACTAATTTTGCTATAAACGAGGTACGAATAGACTAATAAGTATAGCCGGACGCAAGATTGAGCTTTTCCGCACAGTACGGGAACAAATTTGGATCTTTCCACGAAAGTTATCATAATTTGGCTGGGTTAAATCATAATTTGTACTTGGAAGCAACTAAAATTAGGTGAATCAAAATTGAAGTAATAACCAACGTAAGTTCTAGAATATTGACAGAACAAGGGAAATTTAAAAGAAGAGAAGCTCCTAGAAACTTGCCACTTCTTCCTCCATGTCCCTCCAGAAGCTTCTCTTCTTCCGCCTTTTCTCACACTATATATATAAGAACCATCTTCTGTCTACATTACCCACAATTCAGTTCATTCTCAGAACCATTCCAAAATTAGAAATTTAAATCCAAAATATCATCAAAATCTAATCAAGAAGAGAAAAATGGATATGAGACTGATGGGATTAGAAAATCCACTCTTCCACACTCTCCACCAAATGATGGATCTCCATGCGGATGTAAGTACATTCTATCTGATAAGAATCTTGTATTATAGATTATAGCATTTTCATTTGTTATTTGTATTTACCACTTCGTGTTTGATTAATAAGTACCTTACTGTTAGAATTGGTATATTTTACGATTCAAAATTTCGAATCTTTAGTATTGTATCATATGCAAGAGTTTAAGGTTCGATCCAAAAGTATCTTGTTTAGAAGAAAGAAATTTATGGTTTTCTTGAATCTCTGATATTCTCTTGTTTGTTATTTGCCTCTTATGATCTAGGATTCGGACAAGTCGAAAAACGTCCCGTCGAGGAATTACGTGCGCGACGCTAAGGCAATGGCAGCGACACCAGCGGACATTAAGGAACACAAAAACTCGTACGTTTTCATAGTGGACATGCCGGGTTTGAAGTCAAGCGACATTAAAGTGCAATTAGAGGATGACAATGTGCTTATAATCAGTGGCGAGAGGAAAAGAGAAGAAGAAAAAGAAGGGGCGAAATATGTTATAATGGAAAGGAGAGTAGGGAGATTCATGAGGAAATTTGTGTTGCCTGAAAATGCAAACACAAATGCCATTTCTGCAGTTTGTCAAGATGGTGTATTGACTGTGACAGTGGAAAAATTGCCTCCACCTGAGCCAAAGAAGCCCAAAACTGTTGAAGTTAAAGTTGCTTGAAGTGATGAAAGGGAAAATTATAGGAGTGTTCTGTTTTGGATTTGGAAGTATAATTACGCGATATTTCATTGTTTGTTTTTGGCGTAATCATTTTTCATCTTGGATAATTTACATATTGCTGTTTGTTTCCAGAACTCTAAATCTGGTCTGATTTTGTCAGTTTTGATGTAACAATGCTGTTTTATCTTTCTTTTTTCATGTTAAAGTGTCTTTTATTTATTTATTTGTTTTGGATTTAAAGCGTGTAAACGGATCACTTAGAATTATCGTAAGGTGAATTTCCGCCAATATCAACATCATCATCGATTTGAATTATTCTACCGCCAGATGTCACATGACTACTAAGCAGCAGTAGGACACATATGAAGGAGGAGCAACTTGGTGCTCTTTCTCATTGATTGATATTTTCTAGTTATTCTGTATTTTAAGTGTTTGTTTAAATTTTATAGTCATAGAAGTAATTGTACAAATTAAACTTTTATTAGAGATTATTTTAAGCTCATTATATTGAATTCACGCACTCTTGGACATTTTAACATACATCACACTACTTGTGAAATCGATCTCGACCCTTTGTTGAGTTTATTATTGTTGGAACCGTAAATTCTATAGTTGTTAGTACTCAGTTCTATGTGCAAAAAAAGCCTCAAAGTTATCCTATGAAAAATTACGATCATAGTGAAAAAAAGAAGTCCACTTTCATAACTTGTACTCATCTCTGATATTATCTGAAAAACAGATTAATGTATAAACAATTACTACGAGTATATAGTATAGCAATGGTGATTGCTTGAAAGGTTTATGCTCAATGGTGTTGAAGAAAAGCTACGGGTAAAATTAACATCAATGAAAACTGTTGCGATTTTATTAAGGGGTGTGAATAGGAAATGGAAAAAGCACCTCTTGGGTGTGAATGGGAAATGGAAGAGGCATCTCTTGGATTGCACCTCTTCATCTCATCCTTTCATTGGGGTGTGAATGGGAAATGGAAGAGGCATCTCTTGGATTGCACCTCTTCATCTCATCCTTTCATTGGGGTGTGAATGGGAAATGGAAGAGGCATCTCTTGGATTGCACCTCTTCATCTCATCCTTTCATTGGGGTGTGAATGGGAAATGGAAGAGGCACCTCTTGGATTGCACCTCTTCATCTCATCCTTTCATTGTCTATAAATAGAGAGGCTTAACCTCATTTTCCACCACTGAAAAATCTGAAATCCCTCCCTTCAGTTTTCTGCATACTGCATTGGTTATTCAAAAGCAAAACGTAAGCATTTTGTGTGATTTGCTCCGCCATTTGAGTTTGTCAAAATTCTGTGATTTGAAGTGCCGCTATCACAGAATAGTTATTCCGTTCTATCCTGGGAGGAATTAATCCGCAACCTTGGGCATTGTGAGGGGATTAAATTCCTTAAGGAAATACAAGAAACTTGTGGGCTCAAAATTTTCTCTGCTTTGTTTTTTCCTTAAACTAACATTTATTGATTTACTGGTTTTGAATACAGAGTGATAACAAGCTTAAAGAATTTAATATTTATTTCTGTATTCATCTTATATTCTGTTTTGGGAGACTAAAATCTTATTGATTTTTTACTCCCGTTTTGGAGATTAAAATCTTCGGATTTTCTACTCTAGTTTGAGATTAAAGTCTTTGTGACTTTCTACTCAATCCGAGATATAAAAACTCGGTTGCTTGTATTCGGTTTTAAGATATAAAAACTTCACCGAGATACTAATTCTGTTTGTCAATTTCTTTTACAGAAAAATGAGAAGTGCGGAATAACATAATGGTTCTGTTGGGACTACTGCTGCAATGGCAACTGCGTCTTCAAGTCGCACAACTCCTGTACCGGCGATGGCACCGGCAGAAAAACCCAAAAAGTTTTCCGGTATAGACTTTAAGCGTTGGCAGTAGAAATTATTTTTCTACCTGACCACACTCTGTTTACAGCGCTTTATCAGCGAAGACGTTCCAGTTCTGGGAGAAGAAACTCGTGAAAATGAGCGATTTGTGGTCACTGAGGCATGGAAGCATTCTGACTTCTTATGCAAAAACTATATTTTAAGTTGCTTGGAAAACGGCTTGTACAATGTTTATAGCGTCATGAAAACATCAAGAGAATTGTGGAATTCTCTTGAAAAGAAGTACAAGATTGAAGATGCTGGACTAAAAAAGTTTGTGGCCGCCAAATTTCTGAATTTCAAAATAGTTGACGGTAAATCTGTCATAACGCAAGTCCAAGAATTGCAAGTTATTGATCATGACCACCTTGCTGAAGGTATAAGCTGAGTAAATATTTTTATTCAAGATATTGATTATTTTACTAATTATAAATTTATGATTGAAGGTATGGTCATAAATGAAGCGTTTCAAGTTCAGGCATTTATTGAAAAGTTGCCTCCGCTGTGGAAGGATTTTAAGAATTACTTGAAACATAAGCGCAAGGAGATGACGCTTGAAGACCTTATTGTTCGTCTACGGATTGAAGAGAAGAACAAGGCTGCTGAGAAAAAGTCTCGTGGAAATTCAACAATTATGGGTGCAAATATTGTTGAGGAAGCTTCAACGAGCATAAAGAGAAAGAAGTCGTCTGGTCCAAAGAATTACCCAAGAAAAAAGAAGTTCAAAGGTAATTGCTATAACTGTGGAAAGGTTGGACACAAGGTTGCTGAATGTCGTGCACCAAAGAAGAACAAGAAGAAAAATCAAGCAAACATGATTGAGAAGAATGATGAAATAGACGATTTATTTGCCATGCTTTCAGAGTGCAACCTAGTCGGAAATTCTAGAGAATGGTGGATTGGTTCGGGGGCAACTCATCATGTTTGTGCTAACAAGGAGTTGTTTACTTCTTATGCTCCCGCTAGACCCAACGAGACAGTTTTTATGGCAAATTTCGCTACTGCAAAAATTGAAGGAATGGGCAAGATAGCTTTGAAGATGACTTCTAGCAAGATTGTGACTCTAAATGATGTCCTTCATGTTCCTAAAATGCGGAAGAATTTAGTCTCGATATCACTTCTAGTCAAGAATGGCTTTAATCGTGTTTTTGTTTCCGACAAGGTTGTAGTTAGTAAGAATGAAATGTATGTAGGAAAAGGCTACCTTACAGAGGGCTTTTTCAAACTCAATATAATTGCCATTGATATGAATAAAATTTCAGCTTCTTCTTACTTACTTGAGTCAAATAATTTATGGCATGAACGTTTAGGCCACGTCAACTTCAAAACTTTGCGAAAAAATGATTAATTTAAAAGTACTGCTTAAGTTTGAATGCAATAACTCGAAATGTCAAATATATGTGGAATCAAAGTATGTTAAACATCGATCCTTATAAGTCAGTTGAAAGGAATTCAAATCCTTTAAACTTAATTCACACAGATATTTGCGACATGAAGTCAATACCATCTCATGGTGGGAAAAAGTATTTCATAATTTTTATTAACGATAGTACTAGATATTGTTATATTTACTTACTTAATAGTAAAGATGAAGCAATTGAGTCATTCAAGCAATACAAAAATGAAGTTGAAACGCAACTAAACAAAAAGATCAAAATGATAAGAAGTGATAGGGGTGGTGAGTATGAATCTCCTTTTGAAGAAATATGTTTGGAATATGGCATTATTCACCAAACAACTGCCCCTTACTCACCGCAATCTAAGAATAGAACGTTAAAGGAGATGATGAATGTCTTATTGATAAGTTCGGGTTTACCCCAGAACTTGTGGGGGGAAGCTATTCTTACAGCGAATCAAATACTCAGCCGAGTTCACCATAACAAAACGCAATCTATTCCATATGAAAAATGAAAAGGTAGGAAACCCAACTTAAAATATTTTAAAGTGTGGGTGTGTTTGGCTAAAGTGAAAATTCCTAAACCCAAAAGGGTGAAGATTGGACCGAAAACGGTTGATTGCGTTTTCATAGGATATGCAAGAAATAGTAAAGCATATCGTTTTCTGGTTCATAAATCAGAAAATCCAGACATTCATATTAATACGGTAATCGAATCCGATAATGCTGAATTCTTTGAGAATATTTATCCGTATAAAAATACATGTGAGTCGTCTAGTAAAAAATCTAAGCGACCTCGAGAAGAAAAAAAAAGAAAGTACGTTTAATGAGGAAAATCCAAGACATAGTAAACGTCAAAGGACAACAACATTTTTTGGATCAGACTTTCTTACATTTTTGTTGGAAAATGAGCCTCAAACGTTCGAAGAAGCAATGTCTTCCTCGGAAGCACAATATTGGAAAGAGGCAGTCAGTAGTGAGATAGAATCCCTATTAAGTAATCATACTTGGGAATTGATTGATCTTCCTCCGGGAAATAAACATTTGGGTTCTAAATAAATTTTCAAAAGGAAAATGAAAGTTGATGGTACTATTGACAAATATAAGGCAAGATTAGTTGTTAAAAGGGTTTAGACAATGAGAAGGTCTTGATTACTTTGACACATACTCGCCGGTAACAAGGATTACATCTATCCGGGTGTTAATAGCGTTAGCCGCCGTGTATGGCCTTCAAATCCATTAGATGGATGTAAAGACAACCTTCTTAAATGGAGATTTAGAGGAAGAAATCTATATGGAACAACCTGAAGGGTTTGTAGTTTTCGGAAAAGAAAAGAAGGTGTGTCGACTTATTAAGTCACTTTACGGACTAAAACAAGCACGAAAACAATGGCATGCGAAATTTGACCAAATAATGTTGTCAAATGGTTTCAAGATCAATTAGTGTGACAAATGTGTTTACATTAAGAATACTCCAAATCAAATAGTCATTGTTTGTTTATATGTTGATGATATGTTGATAATGATAAACGACATTGCTAACATAAATGCTACTAAGCACATGCTTACTAATAAGTTTGATATGAAAGACTTAGGAGTTGCCGATTTAATTTTGGGAATTAAGATCCTTCAAACTCCTCAAGGTCTAGCTTTGTCTCAATCTCATTATATTAAAATGGTACTTGAAAAGTTCAAATATTTGGACTTTAAAGAAGCAAAAACGCCAATTGATTTAAACCATACTCTTGTAAAGAATAAAGGTCAAAGCAAGTCTCAATTGGAATATGCTCGAGTGTTGGGAAGTTTGATGTACATTATGAATTGTACACGACATGATATAGCTTGTGCGATAAGTAAGCTTAGTCGCTACACAAGTAATCATAACCAAGCTTATTGGATAGCAATGAAACGAGTTTTGGGATATTTGAAATATACCCAAGACTATGCATTGCATTACAATAATTATCCCGCAGTTGTTGAGGGATATAGTGATGCAAATTGGATCACCGGATCAACGGAATCAAAATCCACAAGTGGATACGTATTTACTATTGGTGGAGGAGTAGTGTCTTAGAAGTCGTCCAAATAGACATGCATCGCCCGCTCTATAATGAAGTCTGAGTTTATAGCTTTAGACAAGGCCAGTGAAGAAGCTGAATGGCTTCGGAATTTCTTAGAAGACATTCCATTTTGTCCCAAACCTGTGGCACCTGTATGCATACATTGCGACAGTCAAGCAGTAATAGGAAGGGCTGGGAGTGTTATTTATAACGAAAAAGCTCGTCACATTCGACGAAAGCATAATACCGTTAGACAACTATTCTCTAGCGGAATTATCACAATTGACTATGTAAAGTCAAAAGATAATGTATCAGATCCGCTTACAAAAGGCCTACCTAGAGAGGCGATTGAGAAGTCATCAAAGGGAATGGGACTATGGCCGAGGACAAGTCACTGTGGCGGTAACTCTACCTAGAAGACTGGAGATCTCAAGATCTAGGTTCAAGGAGATCAAACAAAGTCATTAATGACGGTTTAACAATGTCAATTAAAATTTCTTTTTGGTCCATTCTCGTGATGAGACAATGTTCAGTACCAAAGATAAAATATTAAGACTTTTTAATGGTTTCTAAATTTGATACGGGGTATATCAAATAGTGTATCTATGGGATAACATGCTTAGAAATTACCTATGTAAGTGTGAAGTGTAAGCCGCTTCAAGGAGAATTCTGTAAGGCAGTTCTCTACGCACTTATGAAACAGGTAGTATTCATGGCTGAAACGAACACAACAATGAGAACCAAAGACGGTTAAGGGTTGATTGTGTAACTTATGGTTATCTAGGTATACATCAAAGTTCGACGGTTCAAAGATATCAAATCTACCGATTGACCGAGTATATCCGACATAAACTCACTACGGAAAGTTCAAAGGAAAACCTACTTATCCAGATGCGATTAATCCTTAATTACGAATCATACAGTATTTTTATGCATGTTTTTCCACATATGTCCATTCCCCATTCATATGGGGGATTGTTGCATTTTTATTAAGGGGTGTGAATGGAAAATGGAAGAGGCACCTCTTGGATTGCACCTCTTCATCTCACCCTTTCATTGTCTATAAATAGAGAGGCTTAGCCTTATTTTCCACCACTGAAAAATCTGAAATCTCTCCCTTCAATTTTTTGCATACTGCATTGGTTATTCAAAAGCAAAGCGTAAGCATTTTGTGTGATTTGCTCCGTCATTTAAGTTCGCCAAAATTCTGTGATTTGAAGTGTCGCTATCACAAAATAGTTATTCCGTTCTATCATGGGAGGAATTAATCCGCAACTTTGGGCATTGTGAGGGGATTAAATTCCTTAAGGAAACACAAGAAACATGTGGGCTCGGAATTTTCTCTGCTTTGTTTTTTTCTTAAACTAACGTTTATTGATTTATTGGTTTTTAGTATAGAGTGATAACAAAAACAAGTAACAAGACATGGAATCCTTCCTATCGTTGGTAAACAAGGTCATAATCCTAACCTAATAGATCAGAGTTCGGTAAAATAAATATATATATATAGAATCCAAGTTCAAGTTACCTTCTACAACTATTTTCCTTATTTATACTTTGAATATAATATTGAAAAAAGTAAAAATAATTGAAACTTAATTACCTGTAATGCCTTTAGAATTGCCTCCCTGTGTAAAAAAATGATTCCTATTGTGGGGTGAATATTGATTAAACTTTCTCTGCTCTCTTCTCCACCATAGGTAACCGTAGTGCTGCTTCGTCCCGAATTTCATCAGTACCATATACCTTTCACTGCTATTTTACGGAGGGGACATGCAGTTATGATGTGTCAGTTGTCAAAGTCATTCAAGCCGAAATCTTAAGTGCCAAGGCGTACGATGAACAACACGAGGTTGTTGTGGAGGCTCCTGAGGGTTTTCCTTTCAAGATTGAAGACAATCCGGGACAACAAACTATAACATTGACAAGAGAAAATAATATCAAAGGTGAATATATCTATTGACGTCGAGGTACATATGCCTGATCTTGTTGAGAATGACAATGATCATTCGTATATTCCTCTTGTAGTTAGGGTGTCTAAGAGGAAACATGGACCATGTTTGGAGTTTGGTTGCACAGCTTTTGCGGAAGAGATTGCAATTGACACTTTATCAATCAAATCAAAGATCCTAATGCTTTTGAGGATGATCAGATTGGTTATGAAGCATCTAAATTCTCGGATTGGGATGAGAACCTCCAAAAGGTTTTCCACAAGTACCTGGAGATTAGGGGGATATTCAAAACCCAGCACGACTATATTCTTGATCAACAAGGATAATAGAAGATACTTGATATTGCTTAGGAATCTGAAGAAATTCCTTGAGATATGTAATAGATTCTACTTTCTTTCAAACTATTTATCTGACTAAGCTTAATCAGTTGACTGAACCAATGGAATAGTCTAGGTGTTGCACAAGTTGATCGAACACCATCATCATACTATATGTGTTGGCTACATCTTACTATGTGTGTGTTCGATATATATACATCTTACTATGTGTCGTTGATCAAAATACTGTAATTGCATGCGATGTCTTTTGGTTATTTTGCTAAATCTCACTGCTTTTTAAAAAAATGTGTTTAGTAGGTTCGATTTTGATTTATAAAATTTTGTGGCTCTATTGAATCTCTAATATTTTGTTATTTATTTTTTGTATCTACTATTTAGGATTCGAACAAGTCCAATGAGCATGAGGACTCTAAGGCACAGGCATGGCGTAGGCGAACATCTTTCCCCGAAATTACCCTTCAAACGGGTTGGACTTTTTTTTATTAAAATGCTGAGTTTTAATACTATTTATAAGTAATAAACGTGGGAACCGTTGAGGGTGACATGTGGCTATTATTAAGATTCAAATTTTCAGGGATATTTCCATTAGTTTGAGGATAGTTTTACTAAGAGTATTTGTAGAATAAAAGGTTAACGGAAAGTATTTATGAGCGTTGGCGCTTTTCGTAATTAAAGATACTGTAAGAATTGCTTAATTTAAGAGTTCTTTTGTTTTGTCAATTTATCTTAATGAGTTATTCTTATACGTGGACTGCATAGCTTCGGATAATAGCAAATTAGACAAATTAATGCAAATGTTGTATTAAGTTAGACAGTGATTATTAAACACACATACATCCAATTGAATATTGTACTACTCATTTCGTTATAAAGTTACCTAGGATAATAATATCAGGATTAGCTATTCTTGTATAATATCTAAGATTAAAATTGAAAATAAAAACTTATCCAAGTTATTGAGAGTGGTTAATTATTTTTCATTAATTAATAGTTGTTGACAAGTGACAACTGTCATTAGTTAGCAGTTAGCAGTTAGGTTAGTTAGAAGACACTCTCCTTTTCTCTTTTCATTACACGTGTATATAAGAAAGACAGATGAAGAAATGAGTTCAGTTTTTCATTTTCAAAATTTTGTTCTCAATTGTTTCTCTTCTCGAAGCTTCTGTTCTCTCATGGTTTTAGCTCGATTCTCCACTTCAATGGAGAATCAACTATAATCTGCTGATAATTCGAGTTTCATCATTGTATCAGAGCAAGGCTATTAGCTTTTCACTCAATTTCTTCGTCTAATTTCTCAACTGAAATTTCATCTTCGTCTAGGGTGTTACACCCCATGTTTTCGTACGTGAAAGTATGCCATAAGTAAATTAATGGAAGTTCGGAAATGAGATGTTACATCCCGCATTTTCGTACATTAAAGTTTCATCTTAAGTTAATCGACGTAAGTTCGGGAATGAGATTATTTTGAGATTATAAGCATTATGCTATTTCAAACAAGTGATGAGTAAATTCGTGAAGGTGAGAGGGTAAGCAAACCGAAGAAAATGAATTTCGTTGAAGGTTGTCAATTTGGGATAAAATATGGTCCGGGCTAAAATAACCGGTATTTATGGACTAGTGCCATACAAGGTACCACATGACCATGATAGTAGGGTACATAAAGTGTGTTAAAAGTGAGTAGTATTTTAAATTGAGATAATTCCTAATTATGTTGATAATTGGGTAATTAATAATTTTTAGTGAGAGATTAACTAATTAATTAAGCTTTTTGATAAGCTTAATCCCCCCTCCCCCCCCAAACGTGGCAAGCACACTAGCCCAAATAAGTGACTCATATACTATGTAGCAAGGCGTCATATTGTTAGAGCATACTACAAGATTCACGTTCTCTTTAGCTTTCTGATCTAGATTTGCATAATGATATTCACTTCCCTCAACACATCCAAGCTAATATTTGCTTATCCCCTTAAGATTAGAAGATACAAGCATCACGTTTCAGAAAAATTGCATACGTGATTTGACAATAGTCAGAGCTGGTATATTGTCAAAATCGTATATAATTTCATACAAATTACATACGTGATTTGCTACAATCTTTCTCAAGAAAATCAGACGGATTTTTCCCTACTTCGATCTGCCGTTATGTGTTTTGTCGCAATTGACGTGTATTAGAGGGATTGTCAAGAGAATTGGCTCAGGTATGTTAAGGCTATCCCTTCTTTCTTTTTGGCATGATCAATACGATACAAACGAAATAAGCAAATGTACAACATCCATAAATAACTCTATTCATAGAAATACTAGAGGTTCTTATGTTATTGATTCCTCATATGTCTGATTATTCTATCATATGTTCATGGGTCTCAGAAAATACGTAAGTTGATAAAGTTTACTTCATGATATTAATTAAAGGCATAATGGTCTTATGACATTCTGAGAGATTTTATTGATGTATTTCTTATACATTGCATTCATTTACATTGACCCATGAACAGATGGTGTTATATATATATATATATATATATATATATATATATATATATATATATATGGAAAAAGGTTACGACGTTATATACGCACCACCACCTGATCAGCTGGTATACGTTGATGGTTCGCCCATAGTGGTCGAGACGATATGATGGGATACCCTCAGAGGCCTGATGATGTTATGTATACATATACCTATTCATGGTATGCCATTTATACGCATATGCATGGCATTGTAAATATTAATGATCCACAGAGTTATTCAGACTTACATGTTAAGTCTTTTACTCTGTGTTTCTCTATGTCTTTTATTTTCGGATTTTCATTCCTTACATACTCGGTATATTATTTGTACTGACGTCCTTTTTGCCTGGGGATGCTGCGTTTCATGCCCGCAGGTCACGATAGACAGCTTGAAAGTCTTCCAAGTAGGCTATCAGCTCAGCAGAAGGTGTTGGTGCGCTCCATTTGCTCCGGAGTTACTTATTTGGTCAGTATGATTAAGACATGTATTGATTGGTATGGCGGGGCCCTCTCCTGACCTTTATGATATTTATCTACTCTTAGAGACTTGTAGACATATGTCTTGTACGTGAAATATTGTACGGCCTTGTCGGCCTATGTTCAGTGTAAGAGTGCTCATTTTGGTCTTATAGGTCGTATGTCTTATGTATAAGATGGTATTACATGTTTTATTCTAGTTATCTCACGGAAGCTTTTCCGTCTCATTTTCCTATGATAGTATGACACAAAAAGATATGTTACATTGGTACTCGGTTGAGTAAGGTACCGGGTGCCTGTCGCAGCCCATCTGTTTGGGTCGTGGCAAAAGTGGTATCAGAGCAGTTCTGTCATAGGGAGTCTACAAACTGTGTCTAGTAGAGTCTTGTTTATGGGTGTGTTGTGCACCACACTTATAAGCAGGAGGCTACAGGGCATTTAGGACTGTTACTTTTTCTTCTTACTCTAGATCGTGTGGTGGAGATCACTTATAAGAATTCAAACTCCTAGCTTCTATTTTATTCGTAATAAGACGATACTTACAATTGGTAAGAGATTGAATGTAGCTATGGAAGAGTTGAGTTAGAGGAACTCGATTTTTCATGATACTTATGATGAGTAAATGTAAGGTTTTCAGTAGATCATGTGTGTACTAAGACGTGTAAGCCTCTTGATAAGGAGCCTTAAGGCAAGAATATATATCCACCCCTATGGTTAAAGGCAATGAGAGATTCAGAAGATAGATATAAGTTTGAACAAGTAAAAGAAACAAGATGAAGAAGGGCACAAGGCGCCCAGTTAATGAAGATTATCAGTATTTACAATTCAGGCAGAAGAATATAAGCTTTTTGAGTTACCTTCAACAATAACAGAGGTATGTACAATTGGCCACACCCATCTCATTTATGCCCTATGGGGGCTAACAGAAGTAGTATAAGAGAAGGCAGGATATCAGGATCTAGCTGGGGTTAGGGAAACCCAAAATGGTGGATGGATTGTTAGCGTTAGCTAACATTTCTGAAGGATATTTCAAATGTGCTAATAGATCTCCTTATGAGATACCTAGATGGTGCACTCTAAAATAGTACAGCTAGATATGAGTACTACAAAGATAGGCACTGGAAGCCTTGAAGGGATAAATATTATCTTAGTGTGGCTTCCATCCCTAGTAGAGAGAGATTGTTAGGCAACCCGAAGAGCCAGTGGATGGAGCAAGGGGAGCTAAAAGAAAAGGAATGTCTTGTTGAAGTTTTCAGAATAAAATAATAGACAAAAATGTTAACAGGGAAATAAGAAGAAAGTTAATGAAACATTATGAGTAAGATGTGATACATAAATAACAACGGTAGATAAAAAAAATAATATAACAGTATTACAGAGTCTATAGTCAAGTGAAGGAAAAAACGAGAGGTGACAGGCCTTGAGGCAACAAAAGAGTATATGCCATAAAGTCATATCCTCATTTCGAGAAATAAGTTCGTGACTCTAACGTGATTACCAGAAGGAAAAATTAGACCCCAGAGTAATACAAATCAGTATGGACTGGTGAACAAGATAAACTAAACATGAATTAGGGATTGAGTGATTTGATAATAGTCAGTATCATGAGAATTTCAGATTGCGTTCCAGCGATAATAGAATGGATAACAGAAGAATAACCTTTAAAGGTCATTGAGGAAGATGCTTCCCTAAAACAAGCAATGTGAGCAAGGTTAAGCTTAAGGGACTGTATGTGCTAGTTATACTAAGTGTCACCCTCGCGAGTAAGGAAATTTGTTATCCTTGGTACAGAAGGATTACTGCGAGGCGATTAAGGGTCATCGATAATATGAAAATATGCCAAAGATGAAGAGGTAATACATCTATACATAGATCATCGTAGCACCAAATCTTAGTACTCCCCTAAATGGGCGAATATGGAGTGATATGGCATTAAATTAGAATTAAGTGGCTCTAGTAACTATGGGATGGTAAAGGACGAATGCGATAAAAGTGAGAAAGGGATGAGATTGCACTCATTCAAATCTAACAAATATGCTACGATTCTAGAACATTATGTAAACACGACGTTAAAGAGAGGAAGTAAAGGTTCCTGCCCGAGATGTTATTGATAGATAAGGAGCCAATGCGAAACGTATGTTAAGACAAAGTAAATAACCTAAGAAAGATTACGCGGAATATTGATATGAGAATAGGCCAATGAGTAGTTAGTAATTAATTCAGGAAGAACCTAGTTATGGCTAGATAAGAGGATACAGAAAAATCAATAGATCGTTCAGGATAAACAGAGTGAAACCCAACATGGGGAATTCAGTCTCGCAGATATGACATTGTAATCCTTGAGATATATTCAGATAGGAGTTGGGGTAGTTAAAGGTAACGTATATGTGTTACGGAAATAAAAGAGAATGCCACTGGGAAGACAGTCAAAATATTAGTTCAGAAGTAACCCTACAAGCACAAGGCCGTGGAAATAAGTAACTACGGATAATTATAGACGAGGAAGTACTTAAAAAATTCCGTCGAGTATACGATGTAATAAATCTCACAGCTTTACAAAAGTCAGAAGGTCCTCCCTAAGTATTATAATGAAAAACTAGTTGAGGAAATAAGGAAGATGGCTTCAACGTAAGCATAGTAACTTGAAGAAGAAATGGCCATGTAAAAACAGTCTCACTACAACATTGTATGCACTCCATAAGAAAGTGGCACCTATCGTGGCTAGTGAACGGGATGTAAAATCAAAAGTAATATTCAAAATCATATGAGTTGTACGAAAATTTCGGCATGAGTGAGAACTAAGATAAGCTAAGTATGCACGCAACAAGGGGGCATAAAGCTGAGAAGGAACGAAAGGAATTATTCGATCAATGATACAAAGTTAGTTACGTTATGAATGCACTTAAGATTTTGGAGTATTATCCATGCAGCATATATATTGACATTCATACAGTCGTAGAAGACTCTGGTATAAGTTAAAAGAAAGAATTGAGCCCAGGGCATAGACAAAGGATTGAATTGTTAGAAGATTGTATCATGGATATTCCATAGCGCCCATGAAAGGCTAAAGTAATAATAACTAATACCAGGAGCTGCAGATCGGAAGATAGCTTAAGCCTACATAAAGTTTGATTAGAAGGAAGAGGAAACTAAAGAGTTACATCAACTAAGTAAATCAGGAGTTTGATTATTGGACCCAGGAAATTATAGAAATCGTGATTGAGAACATTGCAGAATCACTCTTAATATCAGAAGTACAAGAGAGATAGTACAACAACCATATTCTATAACGGCTCTATGATAAAGCCAGTTAGAAGAGTACCAGCCTCATAAGAAGTCAGTATGAAGCTCCCACCGGATTGTGTATACACCAGAGGTGCAACTATTATAATATAGCTTCAAGTTGTGAATGTGAATTATATATGCGTGAAAGCGAGGTCATAAAAGAGATAGAAGATGTGATGCGAAATTTTAAGGTAAGTAAGGTAAAGGTGAACAATGTACGAGATACTCAAATGCAGAAGGTTGCGAATAATCCATACTTCAGATAGAGGACTAGAAGCATTGAGATTTAGTATCCAGGAATGATAGCGGTGTCATTGGTTGCATATCTTCCAGCCTATGGTTTCTAGGTACCGAGAGGCCTAGTTAAGAGAGTAAAGAAGAGTTTGAGACGATATGATGTCTCACTTGATATTTCAAAATAACATAAGAAAATCTATAGAGCAAGCAAATTGAAGGAAGGTTGCGAGTAATATTAATAGATATGTGTACGTCGCAAGCTAAAGTATGGTAGAGCGACAAGGTTTTAGGAAGGCAGGAGTAAGGATAAGAAGAGGCGAGTGAGAAGGTGACCAGAATGGATAAATCCTCGAGATTAAGCTCATGAAAATAAGAGAGCTAGTGATTTCTCTAAGTTATAGAAAGCTCAGTATAGCCTGAATGAACTCAAAGGAGTCTAAGACTAGTAGCATTTAGAAGACATGGAATGCTGCCCTGGTAGTACAATGAGGGTGTAATTGTGATAGATAAAGGATGACGTTTGGGCCTTTGATTGAGTAATGACTTGAAGAGGATTTCATGAATTGTACGGGATTAAAATATGATTATTGAAGTACAGTATCGCCCCTAAGTGGATCAGGAAAATCACTTCAAACATTCCTCGATGCAACGTAAGCCCTAGTGGCAAAGTATTACGTAAGAAGTTTTAAGTTATCAGTGGTAGATTGTAGATCAACATTGAGGTGAATCAACAATGGATGGATAAAAGTTACAAAAGTATGAGATGGGATCAAGCTGCCATTCTTAAGATGAACAGTAACGAAGAAGCATTAAAAGACTTAGATTTATACATATAGGATAAGCAACGAAAGTAAGTTAGAGTTTGGTAGCAGACCTCAGTAACGATAAATCGAAGTAAGAGTTATGATATAGTATGACCCACCTAGATTCAGTAAAGTCATGCAGATAGATAACCGGGTCTACGAAATAAGATATAACAATATTCGTAAGTTCGACAAAGTACCGAGTGAAGAACTTCAGTATACCCATAGATGCCTAGAGGGGCATCTTGTCAAGCTATGTATATGTTTACAAAGTGAGGCCTAGAGATTGGCTAAAAAACTGGAGGAAAAAGGAAAGAAGAGTAGCATAGGCACACTTACAAAGTCAGAGTCGTACACGCTGCATGATGGAAGGTAGCAATAGTTACGAGATTGAAAGAATTCCGACCACAAATCGTTGTGTGAGAAAGAGGCCTAAAGGGGGGAATACCCTGGCCTTTGGATTTATTCAAAGAATAGTTGCCTAAATGGCAAGGAGAGTACTAAAGTATTCATAAGATATAAGTTATGAAAATGATAAGTGCATCAGTCAACATTCGAGGACGAATGTTCCAAAGGGGGCTATGATGTTACATCCCATGTTTTCGTACGTGAAAGTACGCCATAAGTAAATTAATGGAAGCTCAGAAATAAGATGTTACATCCCGCATTTTTGTATGTTAAAGTTTCGTCGTAAGTTAATCGACGTAAGTTCGGGAATGAGATTATTTTATGATTATAAGCATTATGCTATTTCAAACAAGTGATGAGTAAATTCGTGAAGGTGAAAGGGTAAGAAAATCGAAGAAAATGAATTTCGTTGAATGTTGTCAATTTGGTATAAAATACGGCTCGAGCTAAAATACCCGGTATTTATGAACTAGTGCCATACAAGATACCACATGACCATGATAGTAGGGTACATAAAGTGTGTTAAAAGTGAGTAGTATTTTAAATTGAGATAATTCCTAATTATGTGGATAATTGGGTAATTAATAATTTTTGGTGGGAGATAAACTAATTAATTAAGATTTTTGATAAGCTTAATCCCTCCCCCCCCCCCCCGCACAATGTGGTAAGCACACTAGCCCAAATAAGTGACTCATATACTATGTAGCAAGGTGCCACATTGTTGGAGCATACTACAAGATTCACGTTCTCTTTAGCTTTCTGATCAAGATTTGCATAATGATATTCACTTCCCTCAACACATCCAAGCTAATGTTTGCTTATCCCCTTAAGATTAGAAGATATAAGCATCACGTTTCAGAAAGATTTCATACGTGATTTGACAATGGTCGAGTCTGGTATATTGTCAAAATCGTATATAATTTCATACAAATTACATACGTGATTTGCTACAATAAAATCTCATACAAGACTACTTTTAATACTTAGCAACATGAGATTTTGCGATTCTAAGGAAGTACGGTGCAATCTTTCTCAAGAATATCATACAAATTTTTCCCTACTTCGATCCTCCGTTACGTGTTTTGTAGCAATTGACGTGTATTAGAGGTATTGTTAAGAGAATTAGCTAAGGTATGTTAATGCTATCCCTTCTTTTTTTGGCATGATCAATACGATACAAACGAAACAAGCAAATGCACAACTTCCATAAATGACTCTATTAATACAAATACTAGAGGTTCATATGTTATTGATTCCCCATATGTCTTATTATTCTATCGTCTATTCATGGGTCTCAGAAAATACATAAGTTGATAAAGTTTACTTCATGATATTAATTAAAGGCATAATAGTTTTATGACATTCCGAGAGATTTTATTGATGTACTCTTTATGCATTGTATTCATTTACATTGACCCATGACCATTGACCCATTGACCCATGACCCATGACCATTCTATCGTCAATGTAAATGAATGCAATGCATAAAGAGTACATCAATAAAATCTCTCGGAATGTCATAAAACTATTATGCCTTTAATTAATATCATGAAGTAAACTTTATCAACTTATGTATTTTCTGAGACCCATGAATAGACGATAGAATAATAAGACATATGGGGAATCAATAACATATGAACCTCTAGTATTTCTATTAATAGAGTCATTTATGGAAGTTGTGCATTTGCTTGTTTCGTTTGTATCGTATTGATCATGCCAAAAAAAGAAGGGATAGCCTTAACATACCTTAGCTAATTCTCTTAACAATACCTCTAATACACGTCAATTGCTACAAACACACACACACACACACACACACACACACACACACACATATATATATATATATATATATATATATATATATATATATATATATATATATATATATATATATATATATATATATATATATAGGATATGGGAAAAAGTTACGGCGTTATATACGCACCACCACCTGATCAGCTGGTATACGTTGATGGTTTGCCCATAGTGGCCGAGACGATATGATGGGATATCCTCAGAGGCTTGATGATGTTATGTACGCATATACCTATGCATGGTATGACATTTATATGCATATGCATGGCATTGTAAATATTAATGATTCACAGAGTTATTCAGATTTACATGTTGAGTCCTTTACTCCATGTTTCTCTATATCTTTTATTTACGGATTTTCATTCCTTGCAACAGTACATTATTTGTATTGACGTCCCTTTAGCCTTGGGACACAGCGTTTCATGCCCACAGGTCCCGATAGACAGGTTGGGAGTCTTCCAAGTAGGCTATCAACTCAGCGGAAGGTGTTGGTGCGCTCCATTTGCTCCGAAGTAGCTTATTTGGTCAGTATGATTAGGACATGTATTGATTGGTATGACGCTCCATTTGCTCCGACCTTTATAGTATTTATCTACTCTTAGAGGCTTGTAGACATATATCTTGTACGTGACTGATTGTATGGCCTTGTCGGCATATGTTCATTGTAAGAGTGCTCATTTTGGTCTTATAGGTCGTATGTCTTATGTATAAGTTGGTATTACATGTTTTATTCTAGTTATCTCACGGCAAATTTTCCGTCTCATTTTCCTATGATAGTATGATACGAAAAGATACGTTACGTCTGTACTCAGTTGAGTAAGGTACTGGGTGCCTGTCGCGGCCCATTAGTTTGGGTCGTGACATAGGGTTTGCGATAACCGCAAATTTACAGAAGTTCAGATTTTGTTTAATTTCCTCACCGATTCAGCGATTCATCCTCTTTGTTTCTATCTCAAAAATTGCATTTGTCTAGAATTTTAGGGACTATGGCTGGAGATCAGGAAACCGTCATTTCGAGCAGTTCGGTGACAGTCGTCAACACAAGTAATTTGTTGTACATGCATCCCTCTGAAAATGCTGGAACTATGTTAGTTCCAGTGCCTTTTGATGGCATCGATTACAGATCCTGGATGAGAGGAGTGCTCAGAGCACTTTCAATGAAGAGTAAGATTGGATTCATAAATGGCAAAGTCAAAAATCCTAATGCAAATTCAACTACTTTAGGTCAGTGGGAGAGATGTGACGATATGGTAACCTCGTGAATTTTGAATTCACTTTCCAAGGAATTGGAAGATAGCCTTCATTATGTCAATGATGCAAAAGAGCTTTGGCAAGAGTTGGAGGATATGTACGATCAGACTAACGGGGCTAAACTGTATCAACTTCAAAAGAAGATCAATGATTTAAGCCAAGGAACACTCGACATTACTGGTTACTATACAAAAATAAAGAAATTATGGGAAGAATTGAATACCCTAAATGTAGCTGCTAAATACACTTGTTAGTGCACCTGTGGGGCTAAAGATAATACGCATAAGGCAGAACAAGATCGAAGATTATTACAATTTCTAATGGGTTTGTATGAAGCCTACACTGTTGTAAGGGGCAGTATTCTTATGATGAACCCGTTACCCAACATTGCCCAGGCCTTCTCCATCTTATTTTAGGAGGAAAAATAGAGAGAAGTATGGCCACATAACCAGTTGGTACTAGAGTCCACATCCTTGAATGCTAATGGTTCTGGCAACACTGGATTTCAGACAAGCTACAATCAACCAACACATGCTTTAGGAAACAACTCTCACAGAACAGGGTATCCACAAAATAAACCTCGATTATTTTGTGACTACTGCAAAAGGCCCGGGCATACGAGGGAGAAATGATATAAGCTAAATGGATTCCCACAAAACTTTAAGTTCACTAAAGGAAAGAATGCCTCTACAGCCAATGTACATGGTATGCCTGATGAAATGTTTGGAAGAAACTGTGAGGCAAGTGACCTCCAGACTACCAGTCAAGGAATTCAAAATCTGACAAAGGAACAATATGGCCAACTACTGAGTCTGTTAGAGAACTTTCAAGTTGGAAATACAGGAGAAGGCTCAAAGAACATGACAATCGGAGCATCAAACCTTGCAGGTATCTTGGCTTGTTATACCTTAATTATTGAAATTGGTGACCTTTCTTGTAAATGTTTCAAATTAACTAATGCCTCATGGATTATAGACTCCGGAGCAACACACCATATGACATACAATAAAACTTTATAACCAATGTTAGAATTTTACCCTATCCTTTCTTAGTAACTCTGCCAAATGGATATAGGGTCAAAGTGACAGAAATTGGTGATGCACTACTAAATCCACATTTGACTCTCAATAAAGTGTTGTTTGTTACTAGTTTTAAATTCAACCTGATTTCAGTTCATTCTTTAACATTACACCTTATGAGTATGGTAAGTTTTACTAATTCATCATGTCTGATGCATGCCCCTTTACTGAAGAGGCCTTTGGAGATTGGTAAGTCAAGGAATGGTCTGTATTTTCTTTGCCCAAAATGCCATAATTGTAGTTCATCTCCTACTGTTGATTCTAATAATTTCATGTTAATTATCTGAATGTAGTAAGCAGACTCCCTTATCAGTCTTTCTATCAAATGTAAATAATTTCCATTCGTGTAATAAATGAGTTTGCTCTGTGATGAAACCTTCACCTTCATCATCTTTCTTATCTGACAGTTTGTCCTCCATGTCTCTTGAAAATTGTGTTGATTATTTGTGGAATAATAGGTTAGGAAATGTACCTTTTTTTACAATGAGGGGTATCTCTTCTATAACTTTTAACTTTGCTCCCAAGCAGCCTTTTATTTGCTCAATTTTCCCTATGGCCAGGCAGACAAGATTACCTTTTCCTCAAAGAACCACATTTTCCACCAAAGCCTTTGACCTGATGCACCTAGATCTCTGGGGACTTTACCATGTATCCACTCATAATAATTATAATTATTTGTGACAATGGTTGACGATTTCAGTAGATAAACCTGGACACAATTGCTAAGTTGTAAAAGCAATGCACTCTAGGCCATAAAAACTTTTGTTCCTCTGATAGAAAACAATTCAAGACAACCATTAAAACAATAAGGTGTGACAATGGGTTAGAATTTACCAGTAATGAAGCTGTGGCATATATCCAATAAAAAGGCATAGTTCATCAAAAGACTTGTCCCTACACCCTCACAACAAAATGGTGTAGTGGAAAGGAAACACAAATACCTGCTTGAAACTGCTAGAGCATTGCTATATCAGTCAAGATTACCTATGAAATATTGGGGAGGTGCATTTTGACAGCAACATACTTGATAAATAGACTCCCTACTACAGACTTAAATGGTAAATGTCTATATGAACTTCTGTATCAAAGGAAACCAACCTATTCCCATCTCAGAACCTTTGGATGTCTTTGCTGTCCTACTATCCTCAAAATTCACAAAGACAAATTTGAACCAAGGAGTACACCTCATGTGTTTGTATGATATTCCTTTGACACAAAAGGTTACAAGGTACTAGACATAGCCACCAAGAGGATACACAGTTCTAGAGATGTTTTGTTTCATGAAAATGTTTTTCCTTTTGTTGTTATTTCAAATCCTTCCAGCTTTCCTTCTGCACTAAAATTGTTACATACAGATGCTGGTAATCTAAATCCTACAGAGGAGTTTTTGGATGAGATTCATTTCCAGAATGGGAGTGCCACTGATTCTATCACAGATGATCATATTCTGCTAGTCAGGATACAACTGATAATACACCAGGCACATACAATACATCTGATAATCCAACCCCTTCTTCACCTTCACCCAACATACAACCTGACTCTTCAATTTCATCAGAACCTAGAAGATCATTAAGGACACATAATCCACCAACATATCTGAAAGAGTATGTGTGTTCCCTACCAAGAATGCATCATGATCCCCACACATCAAATTCCATTAGTACAACTGACCAACCTAACAGAGCATATGTTAATAACCATCATGTTTCTTTCACAATATTAAGTCCTAATATTCAGCAGTTAATGAGAAATATTTCACATGGCAGTGAACTAGTTTCCTTTGAGGAAGCAGTCATGAACCCAGCATGGCAAGCAGCAATGACCCAAGAGTTCGAGGCTTTATATGCTAACCATACTTGGGATTTAGTATGTTTGCTTGCAGGTAAAACAATAATAGAATGCAAGTGGGTGTACAAAATCAAGCACAAAGCTGATGGAACTATATAAAGGTTCAAAACAAGGCTTGTAGTCAAAGGGAACACTTAACAAGCACGCATCGACTACACTGAAAGGCATCGACCCTCATCAGCTTGGCAGTAAAGAAAGGTTGGGATATTTACCAGTTAGATGTGAATAACGCATTTCTCCATGGAGATCTACATGAAGAAGTGTATATGGAGGTTCCACAAGGCCTTTTGGTGGAAGATAAGAGGCTAGTGTGCATATTGAGGATGTCCTTATATGGACTCAAGCAGGACAGTAGGCAATGGTATGATAAGTTGGCAGAATCACTATGTTCAAGAGGATATTCACATTCAGCAAGTGATTATTCCCTCTTCTTCAAGAAAAATGTTTCCTCCACTATCTTTGTTGCAGTTTATGTTAATGATGTAGTGCTTAAAGGGATAGATTTAGATGAGATCAAAGCACTGAAATCTTTTTTGCACGATCAATTCAAAATAAAAGAATTGGGAAAGCTACATTATTTTCTAGGGTTGGAAGTGTTGTAAAAGTCAGATGGTGTACTCATTTCTCAAAGAAAATTCACTTTGGATCTACTAAAAGAATGTGATTGCCTAAGGTATACCACAGTATCTTCTCCTCTTGATTCCACCGTGAAGCTCAAAGCTAATGAAGGACCACTGCTTTCTGTTCCTACACATTATAGAAAGTTAGTCGAAAAGCTCAATTTCCTTACAAATACAAGATTAGACATCGCATATAGTGTGCAATACCTGAGTCAATTCATGCAGACTCCTAGAGAACCTCATCTTAAGGCTGCATTACATGTACTCAGATATCTAAATAATGACCCTACCTTAGGCAATTTTTTGTCAAACAGCCAAGACTATTCAATAAGAGCTTTTTGTGACTCCGACTGGGCAGCATGCCCTGACTCACGAAGGTTTGTAAGTGGCTACATTGTATTGCTTGGAGATAGCCCTGTCAGTTGGAAATCAAAGAAACAGACCACAGTTCATTGTCTTCAGTAGAAGCAGAGTACATGTCTGTAAGAAAGGTTGTTGGTGAGCTAGTATGGCTGGAGAGATTACTAGAAGAACTTAATGCTCCTTGTCCACAACCTATTCCAGTCTTATGTGACAGCCAGGCAGTTGTGCATATAGCAAGAAACCTTGTCTTCCATGAAAGGACAAAGCATATAGAGGTAGATTGCCATTTTGTGAGGGATAAATTGTAGCAGGGGCTCGTTGACCTTCACCATGTCTCTACAAATGATCAGTTGGCCAACATTTTAACTAAGGCTCTCACTAAGGTTAAACATTTCAACATACTTTGCAAGTTGGTTGTGAATTCCTCACCTCCAACTTGGGGGGGGGGAGGGGTATTGAGAGTGGTTAATTATTTTTCATTAATTAGTAGTTTTTGACAGCTGTCATTAGTTAGTAGTTAGGTTAGTTAGAAGAACTCTCATTTTCTCTTTTCATTACACGTGTATATAAGAAAGAAAGATGAAGAAATGAGATCAATTTTTCATTTCCCAAATTTTGTTCTCAATTGTTTCTCTTCTCGAAGCTTCTGTTCTCTCTTGGCTTTAGCTCGATTCTCCCCTTCAATGGAGAATCAGCTCTAATCTACTTATAATTCCAGTTTTATCACAACTTTAATCAATTTCACTCTAAACACATGTTTTGGATTATATTCCATATTTAATTGAATGAATCGAATTATTAATTTCAGTATTATAATTCTAAAATTATAATTTTTGCATAACTTTTGTCCGTAAAAAGAAGAACGCAAACCAAATGACCAAATAGTACAAAAGCAAACCAATTGTTTTAAGCCAACTTTTATAATCAAAGGCCTGAGATAAGTTAGTGACGAGCGCAAAACACAACACGAAATTAATGCTTGCTAGTCAAAGATAGTATAGTTATGATTATCATCTCCACAAGGATTGAATTTAAACATTGTTAAAGTAATTTCTAGCTTAACGCTATTCAGATGATTAACACGTTGGTTGGGATGATCAATAACTAAAATTAACTATGAAACAAGAATAATTAACAATTGATCACTGAAAAACAAGAGTTGAGCAACACCGAAATATCAATGGGAGAAATAAGGGTTGTGACAAGATAGGTGCAAGATAACTATTTGGGATCCAACTCTAGTTCAATACACTCTAATATTCTAATGATTCTCACGAATTCACTCGATGATTAGTTCAAACGTGTAATCAAGACTCTTCTTTCGATTAAATCTTAACTCTACTAGGTAAACTAATATAAGCACTGTGAAAATATGCAAGCGTGTATTAATGGATTAATTTTCGGGAAAACATCTCTCGGATATTCTCCTAACTTGATTTAATCAACAATTCAACAAGCTCTTTCGATTACTTAAGAGAATTACTGAATTAAACCAAACAAAATAATGCAAGATAATCACCACAATATTCCTCTTTCGATTAAATAAACTGGTGAATAAAGTTACAAATAATTCAAAGCTCCATAAACGAATTCAAGCAAAGAACTAGAGTTAAAATCCACAAATATAAATCAAAATACCATGCCCGTCAAACCCTAAATGAAACTACTCCATAATCATGGAGGAAGTCATCACAAATATAATTAAAGAGTAATAGAACATCGGTCTAACGTTACAATCCAAACTCCCGTATTTAATTAATGGAAAGATGATGAAATCTTGTGTCTTGTAGCCTCCAATGCTCTCAAAAAGCTTCCAAGGTCGAAAGTCCCTTAAGAATGTATTTGGTGTATTTATGTCAAGTAGGAGCGGGCTCGGATTTTGTACAGGCACGGCGTAGGGCGTGCCACCGCACGCGGTGCGCCAGTGGGCATCTTCAGAGGCTCGTTTCTGACAGAGTTGGCATGTTTGCACAGTCGCGCTATGCCCAGCCGCTCCCCATGCGGCGTGGCTATGTTTTGTTTACAAAGTATTTTTATTTCTTCAATTTTTGATATGCAGACTTGATCCTCGACCCCCGAACGCGATCCTGGTTTAATTCCTTGGGCTTTTACTCAGACTTCAAAGCTCCAACTTGTTTGATTTAGCTCCCGATTATCTTTTTAACTCGGAATCACTTTCTACAAGTTTAAACACATAATGAGTGCAATTCACTATCATTTGAGCTCAAACACAAGTAAAATGCAGTAATTAAAGTGCAAATTATGACTAAAATATGAGTTTTTAGCCTACCATCAACACCCCACATTTAAACCATTGCTCGTCCTCGAGCAATCAAACTACATTTCATGTAGAGATGACCTTCTCATCAGACAACTTCCCTAACGCCTCATGCCAAGAATATTTAAAGCAGACTAAGCACCCTATCATAACATCCTAGCCTCAAGACTCGACTCAAAAATACCATGTATTTTCCAAAATTCTGCTCACTTACTCTAACACAGAGGCCAAAGACATTACCTTTCCTTCACAAATCATGTGCCATCACACCAAAGATAGAGAGTAGTTCCAGACACAATAAAATTCAAGAACAAATAGGAACTCAAGATAGAAAGAATTCACTCACTCTCAGAATTAAAATTCATGTGCCACAGAAGACGTACCATATGCTTGCCCGTAGTGTAATAATCTACTAATTGTGCTCATTCAGTAAAAGATCAAGTAAGACATTATTTTGGTTGTAATGTAGGCTGCGGGACGGGTAGGATACATTTGGGTATAGTGACTACACCTCCCTAAGCACTTTAATACATAAACATTAACACTTTAAACCTCACACTTGTGTTGAACCAAACCCCAACCTTCACACACAATAACATCAAGCTCCCAATATCTTTAAGTACAGACAAGATGAGAATAACCACTAGCAAGGAATCACGTTTTTTTAATTTTTTTTATAATACATATGCAAACTCTCTCTTATTTTTCTTTTTCTCAAACTTCTAATTGATTTTACTTTCTCTTGTTTTTTTTTCAATTCCTTACATGTGGCTCTCACAAATTTTCAACTAGTGCACTTTTCTCCATTCTTCTTAGTCCACTCAAAAGCCAAATAAATCTCCACTCAAATCCTAACAAGCTCATAACAGTTTCAAGTGTTCACGAGAGATAAAAGGTTCAAACATATGGTAAATTCGAACAAAGGGGTCAGGCTTGTAGTGTGGTTGCCAAAGAAGTAGGATTACAGGCTCAAAGGGGCTAACTATGGTACATAACAATCAGGCGGGTCACAAACATATAATTGGCTCAATAAAAAAAATGCATGTATCACTTCCTAGACTGAACAAGACTACTATTTCGCTTTGCAAATACATGAGGTGAGTTATAGACATCAACTCACATGCACAGAATATTAACAAAATCCTCACACACATGTTGGCACATAACTCACTTAGGATCGGATCTATCCCGACTCTCTAGTCAAAGTAGTTAAGCAACATCAAAATCAACCAAATTCAGGCACTTATACATGAGTCAAGAACTAAGCCCAGGCATCACAACTAACGCACTCACTACTCTCAAGGCACAACAAAGTCAAGAAAATTATCTCCATTTAATACCATAGCACAATACTTCAAATTTCCTAACAAAAGTAAAATTAACTACACCTGATTCAAGCAAAACCCTTGAAAAAGAATCGCGACACAAAAAAATAAAGGGGAATTGTTACACTACCTAATAAAAATAAAATATTTTTTTTCCGACTTTGATCCCTCAGGAAGACAGTCGATGAAATCCATCATCGAGAAAAGTCAACAAATTTGTTTTTCTAACAAAAGAAAAGAAAACAATCACACATGTACATATTTACATTCCCCACCACACATTTTAAATTGTGACATGTCCCCACGATACACAAATAAAAGTAAGAGATAATGGAAACTCCCCTGATTCATCTAGTCGAGGTCTGAATCGAAGTCGGGATCTCCTTAACACGCTCGACCCAGTGCACACATCCATGCTGAGAGCTTCGTTTTTGCATTCTTTGGGTACACCACACACGCATCATGCTTACTCTCTCTAGTTCTCTCCTTTAGGGCCCTCATTTCTCCTTCCATCTTGAAGACCACCCTTTCTTCCCCCACTCTAAGCATGAGCTACCTTTCCTGAATGTCCAGAATAGCTCTGCCAGCAGCAAAGAAGGGTCTCCCTAAAATTAGAGGGACCTCCCTGTTCTCTTTCATGTTCACCATGATGAAGTCCACATGGAACACAAATTTATCCACCTGAACTAGCACATCATCCATTATTCCTTCGGGTATGATTGTAGTCTGATCCGTCATCTAAAAAGACACCGGTATCAATCTGATTTCTCCAATCTCTCCCCCTAATTTCCTGAAAATAGACATCGTCATAAAATTAATAGAAGTACCCATATCACACAAATATTTTTTTAAATTTAGTACTTCCTAAAGAGCAAAGTATTGTAAAACTCCCTGGATCTACACACTTTTGAGAGAGCTTATTTTGCAGAATGGGACTACAATACTCTGTGAGCTTGACAACCGATGACTCTTCCACTTTTCGCTTGTTGGACAATATTTTTTTCAAGAATTTAGTATAAGCTAGCATATGATAGAGCACCTTCGTGAATGGTAGAATAACGTGCACCTTCTTGAGCACATCTAGGAAACTTCCAAATTGTTTGTCCATCTTCTCTCTTCTCTGCTTCTGAGGGTAAGGTAGAACATGCATGTATTTGTTCTCCTCAGTCACCTCATTTATTACATTCCCATCTTTCTTCTTCCTCTGAGCTCAAGTCTTCCCCTTCTTCTTCAGACCATAATCTATCATCCCTTCACCTTATTGAATGTTGCTATTTTTCTGCTCCTCCACATACTCTACCTGTCTTTCAATCAACTCATCCTTTCGTTTTGCCCTGGGATCCTCCAATACGTGCCCACCCCTCAAATACACTGCATTTATTGTCTCTTTTGGATTTCTCTCAGTATCAACAGAGAGAGTTCCTGGAACCCTCTCAGATAATAGATTAGAAAGTTGTCCGACCTGTCATTCCAAGTTTCGAATGGCCGTGCCCTGTTGTCGGATAGTTGTGCCACGGGTTTCAATCCTCTCGTCTGTCTTAATAATAAAGGCCTTCATCAGATCTTTCATGCTAGTCTGATTAGACTATGGAGGTTGATATTACTGCCTCTGTTGATTTTGAAAACCTGGAGCTCTCACCCCCTAGGTTTGGAGTTATTCTGTTTCCATGCATTCGCACTACCATCTGATGAACTCCAAGAATACCTTGGGTGCCTCTGCCACATGGAGTTAAAATTATTTCCACTTTGGTAGTTTCCTATGTCAAATTTCCCCACAATATTTACCACTTCATCTGTAGCTGAGGCCTGACACTCATGCGTTGGATGACCCATTCCACTAAAATCACAAATCAAGGATGACTGGCTCTAGACCTTGGCTAAGGTTAACTTTCTTATCTCTCTAGCCTTGTTGTCTAGCTGGGCTTTCACTGATGTGTTAGAATCCACTTGATGTACACCAACATTTTTCCTTCTCTCGTTATCCTCTGCATGCCATTGATTTTCATCTTCAGATAATTCATTTAGAATTGCAATAATCTCCTTAGGAGTTTTCTTTATAAAAGGACCTCCAACTACGTTGTTTAGCGTCCTTCTACCAAAGGGTGTCAGACCATCCCAGAAATCTTGGAGTTTCATCCACAAGTCTACTCCGGGATGCTGACTTCTTCTCATAATATCCTTAAATCTTTCTCATGCTTCAAACACCATTTCTATATTTTTTTGCTCGAAGTTGTGGATCTCTCTTCAAATTTTCCCTGTTTTTGCAGCTGAAAAATATTTTTCAAGGAACTTCTTTGACATGTCTTCCCAACTTTGAATTGACCCAGTCGACAAACTCCGCAACCAGTGCTTAGCATCTTCCCTTAGTGAAAAAAGAAATATCCTTAAGTAGATAGCATCTTTCGATACCCCGTTGTGCTGGAAGGTATTCATACACTTCACCGAAATCCATCAAATGAGTATTTGGATCTTCGTTGGGTTTGCCTCGGAATACACAATTATTCTAAATGGTCTGAAGTAGCCTTTGCTTGATCTCAGAATTATTGGTTGCAATCGGAGAAGGTCGCACACTAGACACTCATTGGTTGTAGACTTTCCTGGCGTAGTCCCCTAGTGATCGTACATGCATGGGCATATTATTTTCAAATTTTTCTTCAACCAGAGGTTGGTTCGGGTTGAATCTCCATCCTTCATTCCCGTCAACCGTTTCATCAGCTCTAAGAGATGCTTCAGCAGCTGCCCGTGCGGCTGCTTCCTGTTGGGCTGCTTCCCGTGCAGCCAAATCAGCTACCTCCTCACTGTCTTTAGCCATGTTCTCTTGGGTTGAAGATTGCCCCAAGAATTTTTGGTCGAGTTCTTTCTCTTTCCTCAACTGTCGCATACGTTTTTCCACCTCTAAATTGTACGGGATTACTTCTTTTGAAGAAGATCGAGTCATACACCACAGAACTTAACATGTTGCCTGCACACGGAAGAGGAAAACAATGAAGATTAAAATAAAATCAGTTTCTGAATTAACACCAAAAACTAATTTGAACACTATTGATTGCCGATCCTCGGCAACAGGGCCAAAATTTGACGAGAGCAAAACACAATACGAAATTAATGCTCGCTAGCCAAAGATAGTATACTTATGATTATCGTCTCCACATGGATTGGATTTAAATAATGTTCAAGTAATTTCTAGCTTAACGCTATTCAGGATGATTAACACGTTGGTTGGGATGATCAATAACTAAAATTAACTATGAAACAAAAATAATTAACAATTGATCACTGAAAGACAAGAGTTGAGCAACACTGGAATATCAATGAGAGAAATAAGGGTCGTGATTGGATAGGTGCAAAATAGCTATTTGGGATCCAACTCTAGTTTAATTCACTCTAATGTTCTAATGATTCTCACGAATTCACTTGATGATTAGTTCAAACGTGTAGTCAAGACTCCTCTCTCGATTAAATCTTAACTCTACGAGGTAAACTAATATAAGCACTGTGAAAATATGCAAGCATGCGTTAATAGATTAGTCTTCAGGAAAACGTCTCTCGAATATTCTCCTAACTTGATTTAATCAACAATTCAACAAGCTCTTTCGATTATTTAAGAGAATCACTGAATTAGACCAAACAAAATAATGCAAGATAATTACCACAATACTCCTCTTTCGATTAAATAAACTGGTGAATAAAGTTGCAAACAATTCAAAGCTCTGTAAATGAATTCAAGCAAAGAACTAGAGTTAAAATCCACAAATATCAATCAAAATATCATATCCATCAAACCCTAAGGGAAACTACTCCATAATCATGGAGAAAGTCATCACAAATATAATTAAAGAGTAAGAAAACATCAATCTAACGTTACAATCCAAACTCTCGTATTGAATTGATGGAAAGATGATAAAATCTTGTGTCTTGTATCCTCCAATGCTCTCCAAAAGCTTCCAAGGTCAAAAGTCCCTTCAAAAACGTATTTTTGGTGTATTTATACCAAGTAGGAGCGGGCCCAGATGAAACTACCCTTTTCAAGTCGGAGAAGGAAAAACACTCTACGAATTTTGTACAGGCACGACGCAGGGCGCGCCCCCCACGCGGAGCATCAATGGGCATCTTCAGAGGCTTCTTTCTGACAGGGTTGGCACGTTTGCACAACCGCGCCCAACCGCACCTCATGCGGCGTGACTGTGTATATTTTATAGTGTATTTATGTTTCTTCAATTTTTGATATCCAGACTTGGTCGTCGACCCCCGAACGCAATCCTGGTTTAATTCCTTGGGCTTTTACTCAGACTTCAAAGTTCCAACTTGTTCGATTTACCTCCCAATTATCTTTTTAACTCGGAATCACTTCGTGCATGCATAAAACACATAATGAGTGAAATTCACTATCATTTAAGCTCAAACACAAGTAAAATACAGTAATTAGAGTGTAAATTATGACTAAAATACGGGTTTCTAGCCTACCATCAGTTCGCAAATTTTTCTCTACTCTTTTATTTATTAATTAGAACAAACATAAAGAAAGAATTACACTAAACCGTGACACATTACTAAAAAACTATCAAAAAGCGTCCAGAAAAACCGACCGAAATCGATCGGAATCGAATAAAAATTGACCGATTTCCGACCGTTTTCAATTCATCGAAAAAATAATGGTCGCTAATGGCTATCGACCGCAGACGGTCGATATTTTCAACCGAAGTCGGTCGTTAATTTTCAACGCACTTTGACCAAATATTCTGACACAAAATAAACTTACCGACCAAAATCGGTCGGAATTTTAATTATTCATTTTTTCTAAAATTGTTCAATTCCAACCGAAATCTATCGGTATTATTAAAATATTTAAAATTGAAAATAAAAAATTCTGACTGAACTCGGTCGGTATTATTAAAATATTTAATATTTAAAATCACAAATTCCGACCGAAGTCGGTCGGTAAATTTAAATTTCTGGGAAATCAATTGAACATTTCCGACCGACTTCGGTCGGTAGACGGTCGGTTTTCTGGGTAAGGTTTTGGCAGAATACAGTTGTTTATAGCCGCACCAACAACCAATCACCTATAATGGCAGCATTACATTGCTGCCATTCAACCAATAACAACAACAATAACAACTATCAAAACTATATTAACAAAACATCATCTCCATCTCCACTAAACTATATTAACAAAACATCATACCCAACAACAAAACATTTCACAAGTTAAAAGTTCAAACATCATTCAATGAGTGTTTTGTACTACATCATGTCCATCTCCACTACTAAAACCTTCATCGTCGGCATGGTTCAAAGGATCACGATGAGAAGGAGACACATCTGGGAAGGCTCACGAGACCGGGGAATGGGGAATGCACCACTAGCAAGAAGATTGGCCAACTAACCTTGAAGGACATTAAATTGTTGGTCCCTCTTTTCTAGCTGAACTTGAAGGGTATCAAATTGTTTATCTCTCTTTTGTTCTCTAGCCTGTCTCTTCAAGCTCTGCTGTCAGCTTTGCGATCTTCTTCTCTATAGATGAGAGAGTCGACCTATCAATTGCCTCGCCCTGGGCGGGAGTCCCTATACCTTGCAATCCAGCCGTGTAGCGCCGAAATGATCTCTTTGGAAGGCCGTATGTTATCCCCTTTTTAGGACCCCCGTCTACATCCAACCATATCTTCTGCGATTCTTCGTCTGAAAGGGGTGGTCGCTCGCCTTGCTCATTCGGTGGCAAGCTCTGAGTGTACTCCTCCACATTAGTCTTGTAGTGACCCTTTATTTAGAAGATAGAAAATTATTAACTATATAATATTATAAACACTAATTTCAAGTTATAGTAGTTATGAAGCTTACATATGTAGTCTTTCCCCAGTCGTTGACCCATCTAGTTGGATTTGTCAGTGCCTTCTTCTTTCGGATGTGAGTCTCCATGAAGAACTCATCATGAGTCATCTTCCTCCCATATTTCTTTTCCTGCAAATATAATAAAACATGTTAACTAAATTAAAATATATAAATATAGTTCGATAAAAATATAATTAAATATTTTATGGAATTACCATTAGTCTCCTAGCAGTCCCCATGCTCCTTGCACCCACACAGTGCAAGGAGCCACCCTTCTCATATACTCGGGCCTTATTTCCCTGTTTACTCCTCTTCTCGAATTTCTTAATAGTCCACTGCCTCAGTAGATCCTCCCATGTGTGCGGTAGAACCCATGAAGGCTTCTTGCTCTTCTTCCGAGCAGAATAGAAGGAATCAGATAGTCTCTTATGGCATTTGAACTCAAAATTTGCAAGAATGACACTGTTATGCCGGTCATCCCGGGCACACTTAGTCTGCAACTGAAGTGTGTAACGTTAGATGAAATTATTGTTAATATAATGCTTAAATAGATAAGAATTGTATTAAAAACTTAAATTGGTTGAAAATTTGCTCTACGAGCTCCGGTGAAAACTCACTCCAAGTCGTATAGGGTGCATCATACAACCAGCCAAGAGCTTCACTGATTATCTTTGTAGTTTGATGACTAGGTATGAACCTGCAATATAGAAATTACACTAAATAAACAATACTATCTAGTATAATTCATCAAAACCAAAGAAGTAATTAATAAATATTACACATTGCCCTCAGGCCTGATGATCATCCTATGATAACGATCATATTGCACTTCCTCTTGATCATCATCCTCCGATGAATCTGAAGCGTGCGTAGAACGGGAGGCATCTGACTTAGCGCTACTATCCCGAAGGCGAAGTCTATAATTTCTAGGAGACGAGCTCGGTAGAAAGGGAGACGGGGTCGCTGATGAAGATGGATGCGATCTAGACCCCTGCTGCGATCTAGACCCCTACTGCGATCCAGACCACTTCTGCGATTTGGGTGGCTGAAATCTAGATGGATGTGATCCAGCTGGTGGTGAAGCAAATGAAGCAGATGAAAGGTGTATCACCACATGTCCCTATGACTGCTGACTTGATGGACCCATGTAACTATATGCAGGATCATTTGTAGGAAGTGGGGTATAGCCCTGTGGTGGATAATGGTAAGAATACTGCTGGGAGGGCGAATGGTAGGTAGTCTATTGAGTAGATGAATGTGGTGGAAAAGATGTGTGCCTAGAAGATTGTTGTCGGCCATCAACAACGGAGGGATGCAAGTGTGGAGTGGAATGAAGCGAGGGTGTATCACCATCCTCATGATCAATAGGCCTCTTATCCTTCCTAGACCTACCTCGACCCCTACCGGTCATCTGCATAAATAAAATAAAATGTTAGAATTGAGAATATAAATCTATATAAGTTCATAGCGCTTGAAAAAACTAACATGCTCGTCGTCTTCGAAGTATCATTCCTCGTCCGAAAATTCTTCCTCTTCACTTATTTCATTTTCATTAGCTGATTCTTCGTCCTCATTTTCTATGATTGTTATTTCCTCCATATCAACTTCTTCTAATATACGTTGAGGATGCTCCAAGTCATTTTCTAACTGATCATCCACCATTTGGTTACCTCTTGAGGTATCATTTTGGTAAGCAACATCTAGCACATTCTCAACTTCTACCCTACCAACAGGCTTATTGTTTATTACAACCAACCAATCAGCCTTATCCCTTCGCAATGAATATGGAGCATAATATACTTGCCTAACTTTTTCTGCAATTATAAAAGGATCATAGCGAACATACTCCCTCTTTTTATTAACCTCAATTATGTGGTACTGCGAGTGTATAGTTGTACCTCTTCTAGGTGTTGGGTCAAACCATTTGCATCGAAAAAGTATGATCTTCTTATTTGGCCAACCTGAATATGATAATTCTAGAATCTCTTTGATCACACCATAATAATCATATTCCCCATCCTGGTTGCCTTCACCACCTTTGACACACACCCTACTGTTATTGCTTATTTTTATACTTGGAGAATTCCTTAGTGTGAAATTTGTAACCATTCACAAAATACTTAGACATAGTTGTAACCGTAGGTGCAGGTCTCCAAGATATATCTTTCAAAAATTGATTAACACCATTGTTTGGATTATTGACCTATATGTAGTGTTAAATAAATCACAAGTAAGAAAATATATTCATAAGTGATCAAGTAGATTCACAAGTGACCAAGTATGTATATTCACATGTGAGAAAGTATGTGAGATGGATTTACACATTGTTTAAACCATGCTTCAAATGTAGAATATACAACATCAAGGCCAAATTGACTCACGAAGTCACTAAGCAACATATTGAAAATTTTGTTAGTTGAATCAACCGAATTAAATAGTAGTTCATGTAAATTAATCTTATGTCTACACTTACTTAAGAAAGGGTTAAACTTCCGAACAATTTAGCAACACACGATTTGAAGCTCATTTGTTCTCCATACTACTTAGGCCCTTTTTTCATCGATCTTTAGAACCTCGGCCTGGTTTATTTAATATGGACATTGGTGGATATAATGGATCATTCTCAATCATGACATTGTGCCGTTTGGGCCTATTTCTAGCACATGGCACATGACTGTCGAAGTTGTAAGAACAAAAATGGGCAGTTTCCTTTGCAAGATAGGCTTCGCATATGGATCCTTCAATCTTATTCCTCTGTTTAACAAATCATTTACACTTACCGATAGTCCTTCACATTATCATATTAGACGATAATGTTAAATAAAATTATAAGAATGAATCAAGGTTTGATCATTACCTCTCGAATGGATACATCCACATGCATTGAATCGGCCCTCCAAGTCGCTCCTCATGTACAAGGTGAATTGGAAGGTGTTCCATGACATCAAAGAAACCACATGGAAAAATCCTTTCCAGCTTATTACAGATTATAGGAATGTTCTGATTCATTTGTCATAGGTTTTCTGCCCTTAATGTGGTAGAACATAAGTCTTTGAAGAACAAACTTATCTTTGTGATGGGTTTCCAGATATTTTCAGGCAAACCACAAAATGCAATAGGGATTAAGGTTTCCATGAAGATATGACAGTCATGACTTTTCATATGAGTCAGCTTTTCTTCAACCATATCGACACATTTTCCCAGGTTCGAATCATAGCCCTCGGGCATCTTTAGGCTTGTTACCCACTCACAATATGTCGTCTTTGTTCCAAAGTGAATTTGTAGTTGGCCTTGGGCTTGAACACCTTACCATTGTTCGCAGACTGCAAATGCAATTCAGGTCAAATGCAATATTCTTGTAAGTCTAGTCTAGCCTTCGGGTTATCTTTTGTCTTATTCTTATCATCCATTACTATGTTGAACAAATTGTCAAAATAGTTCTTCTCAATATGCATGACATCAAGATTGTGTCGAAGAAGATTATCCTTCCAATATGGCAACTCCCAAAATATGCAGTAACACCATATCCAGAAAATCTAGAAGGTGGTGCCTCGGTAACTTTAGTGAAGTTCTGAACCTTCTCCAAAATTTCCTCACCGGACAAAATTGGAGGTGGCAAATCATGTTCAACTGTATTCGTTTTGAATGCGTTTTTCATCCTTCTGAACTCATGATCAACTGGCAAGAACTGATGATGACAATCGAACCATGACTGTTTTCGTTCATGTCTTAAAGTGAAAGCTTTACCATTTCCCATGAAGTAAAGACATGGTAACTTTCCAGCAGTCATCCACCCAGACAATATTCCATACGCGGGAAAATCATTAATGGTCTACATTAAATTAGTATGCAAGTTGAATTTTGCTTAGTTGATATGTCACATGACTCAACTCCATCATACCACAACTGTTTTAGCTCATCAATCAGAAGTTGCAAATATACATCAATCAAACTCCTTGGATTGTGGGGATCGGGAATAACACAATTTAAAAAATTATATGGACTAGTCATACACATTTCAGGCAGAAGATTATACGGCATAATAAAGACCGGCCAACATGAATAAGGTGTTACAGAAACAGAAAATGACGTAAAACCATCAGCACACAAACCCAACCGAACATTCCTTGGTTCACTAGCATAATCCAGATATGTCCTATCAAAATTCTTCCAAGCTTCCCCATCTGAAGGATGACACATAACACCAGACGACCTTCTATTTTCATAGTGCCATCTCATATGAGGAGCGAAACTCATCGATGTATACAACCTCTTTAATCTAGGAATAAAAGGTAAATAATGCATCAACTTCACAACAACATTCTTCCCGCTGGAAACCCGCTTAAAACTAGGTTTTTCACAAAATTTATAAATTTCTAAATCTACATCACCCTTATAATACAACATGCAACCATCTTCACAACAATCGATTCTCATAGACGAGAATCCTAACTTAGAAACCAATCTTTTAGCCTTATAGAAATCTTCAGGTATGTTGAAAGTTGGGTCAACTAGTTCACACATAAGGCCAATGAAAGAATCCATTCCAGCTTGAGAAATATTGGTATCTGATTTGATACTTAATAATATAACCGCAACAGACAACTGATAGTGCATACTCCCTTCCCTTAGCAGATGACTAGCGGCCTCTAACTGTTCATAAAAATATTTTGCCTCTTCATTAGGAGGTTGTTTAACACTTTCATGGGTTTCAAAATCGAAGTGCATCCCAAAAGCATCCGCAACCATTTCATGGTATCTAGGATGTTGAACGCTATTTTCCACCAACCTACTACTTTCACCAATAACTACGTTATGAAATACACCATTAGTACCATCAACCTCTCCATGACTAGTCCACACAAAATAATTATCCACAAACCCCTTTCTATAAAGATGAGTCGTAACATCCTCCGAACCCAAAAACTTCAAACACTTGCACTTCGTACAAAGACACCTAATCATCTCTCCAATTCGAAACGGTTCAAGTGACATTGCATGCCTAATAAATTCCTTAACCCCTTTTATAAATTTCTCCCTCAAAAACCGACGATTAGGATAATTCCTATTATATATCCAACTACGATATTCTATCTACATAAAGAACAAATAAATTACATGTTATATTAATCATAATTCAAATTAATTTATAGAATTAAGTTACATAATAAACTTTAGTTACAAAGTACAATATTTACTTACTAGAATATTGAATTAGTTAAGCCATTCAATTAGACTAACTCACTAACTATTAATCATAATTTATAAACCCTAGATCATAATTTAATATTATACATCCAACTACGATATTACATCTACGTAAAGAAAAAAATATAGAATTAAGTTACATAATAAACTTTAGTTACAAAGTACAATATTTACTTACTAGAATATTGAATTAGTTAAGCCATTTAATTAGACTAACTCACTTACTATTAATCATAATGAATAAACCCTAAATTATAATTTAATATGCACTAAATCATAGTTTAATAAACCCTAAATCATGATTTAATATGCCCTAAATCATAGTTTAATAAGCCCTAAATCATAATTTTGTAAACCCTAAATCTAAAGAATTATAAATCAATTGAAATAATCCCAAATTTCCAAATTGTAAACCCTAGTTTATATAATTGAAAGAATTTAAATAACTAAAATTAACAAATGTAAATAACTAACCTTCAAAGAGAAGAGAGGGATATGATTTTGAGAGTGGCGCGGAAGTGGGTGACACAGTGGTGGCGCGGCAGTGGTGGCGGAGGAGCAGAGGTGGGGCGGCAGGGGTAGGACCAATGGAGAACGAGGAGAGACGAAGTGGGGGAGTTTGATTTTTGGTGAGAAGGGAGTGATGAGTTGATTTGGGTGGGATTTGGGAAGGGTTCACGGATGTGGAAGAAAGAGTGAGAGAAAGAGAAAGAGAAAGAGAAAAAAGAAAATGGGGAAGAAACCCATCTATTGGCACCCTAAATTAAGATTTTCTGACCGACTTCGGTCGGAAACTGCGGTCAATATATTTAAGTTAGTGTTTGACCGTTTGACCACACATTTTCGACCAAAATTGGTTGGTATTTCAATTTTAAATATTTTTAAAAATTAATTTAATGGAAATACCAATCGAAGTCGGCCAGTTCGTGTGTGTGTATATATGTATTTTTTTAATTACTTTTATACGGACACTATATCATGTTGTCACGACTCCAATTTCTCTCCGTTGGATGTCGTGACGACACCTAGTCTCTAAGACTAGGTAAGCCTAACAATTTTGCGGAATAACTAAATATAAAGCTGAAACTCAACCTCAACATCTAAATTTAATAAGAACTGTGCTTCAAAATAATTACAACTCTCAAAACCCAGTAGAAATAAGTCACAAGCTCCAAAGAGAAAATGCTAAGTGTCTCTATACATCAGAGTCTAATGAAAATGAAGAAAAACAACATAATCAAGATAGAGGGGAACTCCAAGGTCTGCGGACGCTGGCAGATATACCTTGAAGTCTCCATGCACGGGCTATCTCATCGGTACCTGGTCTGGTAAGCTGTACCTGGATCTGCATAAAAGGATGTGCAGAAGTGTAGTATGTACGCCACAATGGTACCCGGTAAGTTCCAAGCCTAACCTCCGTAGAGTAGTGACGAGGTCAGGTCAGGGGCCTAGTGGAATTAAAAGGAAACAAGGCAGCAAATAGAATAATATAATGAAATGACTGAGAAGTGAACAATGAGAAATTACAGAAAGATAATAATACAGGTATAAAGGTAAGCAACAAGGGCGCTCCCGAGGTATCGCCTCGTAGTCCAAAAAGTAAATACACAACAGGGGAGCTCCCGAGGTACCGTCTTGTAGTTCCAAAAGTAAATATGTAATAGGGGAGCCCCCGAGGTACTGCCTCGTAGTCCCAAAATTAAATACACAACAGGGGCACTCCTGAGGAATCCGCTTCGTAGTCCCAAAAGTAAATATGCAACAGGGGAGCTCCCGAGGTACCGTCTCGTAGTCCCCAAAGAAAATATGCAACAGGGGCGCTCCTGAGGTACCGCCTCGTAGTCCCAAAAGTAAATACACAACAGGGGCACTCCCGAGGAACTGCCTCGTAGTCCCAAAAGTAAATATGCAGCAGATAACCAATGGGACAATGAAATTACAGCAAGGAATCCTACAGTTAAAGACTGAATACAAAATCAAGGAAAGTAGGTAATCTAACTAAGCATGCTGCACAAACTGCAAGTAAGAGATAAGACACGTAGACATGCGACATTATGCTAAACATGATGACTACACATGCTAGGGTAACTCAGTTAAGGAATTAAAAAGAAAACTACTTAGCAAGAACTGGATTTTTAATATTTAACCCGAGTACGCACTCTTCACCTCGCGTACACGGCCTTCACGTATTGCAAATACCAAAACAATACCAAAACCTAAGGAGAGTTTCCCCCACACAAGGTTAGATAAGTCACTTACCTCAAACCAAGCTCAATCAGTTAATAAGAATGCCTTCCCCTCGACTTTCCAACTCCGAACGGCCCAAATCTAGCCAAAAGCAATTACATACTATAAATATAACTATAAGAAACTAATTTAAATAATGAAACTACGACTTTAGCAAAGAATTGAAAAATCACCCAAAAAAGTCAACACGGACCCACGTCTCGAAATCGGGTAAGTCACAAAATACGAACACACATTCAACCACGAGTCCACCCATACCAAAACCACTCAAATTCGATACCAAAATCTCATTCAAAATCCCAAAATTCTGTCTAAGAATTCAACACCTTCCCCCCCCCCCTCCCCCCAATTTCTCAACCCAAATCCTTAATTAATGAAGAAATTAATGATAGATAAGTTGGAATTAATCAAAAACAAGTCAAGAATCCTTACCCAAATATTTTCTCTAAAAATCACGCAACATTTCGCCTTAATCCGAGCTCTCAAAGTCCCAAAATGAAAATGAGAGAAAATCCTCGATTTTGAAATTTAATCCGCTGCCCAAGTGTTTTCTTCTTCGCGAACGCGGAATGTGCCTCGTGTTCGCGAAGCACAAAAATTCCCAGCCGCCAGATTCCTCTTTGCGAACGCTAGATCACCCATGCGAACGCGATGGTTGTGGAGCTCAGGCCTACGCGAATGTGACCCCTCATACGCGAACGCGATGAACAACTTCCTACACCTTCGCGAATGCGTGGCCATCTTCGCGAACGCAAATAACAAACCTTCAAATCCCGATTCTGAGGTCGTTTGCTCAAAAGTCAAATCTTTGTAAATTCTCCCAACTTAAAGCTTCTGACATGAAAATTTTCTTTCCAAATCAACGCCAAACTTCCCGAAATTCAATTTCGACCACACTTACAAGTCACCAGAAGTGAAGCTACTCAAGGTCTCAAACCGCTGAACGACGCGCTAGAGCTCAAAACGACCGGTCGGGTCATTACACCTATGTGTGTATGTATATATACGTATATGTATATAATATTTAATTGATTTAACATCCTAAATTATATATATTATATATATATATATATATATATATATATATATATATATACACAATTTAGGATGTTATATATACGTAGATTGTAAGTAACAACAATCTATAAGTGTTTGATCATTTTGACCACAAATACCGACCGATTTCGATCGGTAACTTATTAAAAAATAAAATGTATAGTGCTATAAGATATAGTGCTATATTAAAACTTAAGTTGTAGCAACAACAACATATACACGGTCAAATCACACAATTGGAGAATATATATATATATGTGTGTATGTGTATCACGACCCCAATTCATCCTCCGTAGGATGTCTTGATGGCACCTAGTCTCTAAGACTAGGTAAGCCTAACAATTTGCGGAATAACATAATATGAAACTGAAACCCAATTCTCAACACATGAAATAATTATCAAACTGCAAATCAATTATTATAACTCCGAAAACCCGGTGGAAATAAGTCACAAGCCTCTAAGAGTAACTAGTAAATGTCTCTATACATCAAAGTCTAAAGAGAATAAGGGAAACAACATAATAAAGATAGAGGGGGACTCCAAGGTCTGCGGACGCTGGCAGATATACCTTGAAGTCTTCGTGTGCGGTCCAACTCACTAGTATCTGGCATGGTAGGAAGAACCTAGATCTACACAAAATGATGTGCAGAGTGTAGTATGAGTACGCCACAACGGTACCCAGTAAATGCCAAGTCTAACCTCGGTAGAGTAGTGACAAGGTTAGATCAGGGCCCTACTAGTTTAAAAGAAAAATAAGGCAGAAGATGTAATAATATTTTGAAATAACTGAGAATCTAAACAACAAGAAGTTTCCGAAAAAATCAGCACGGTAAATAGAAGTAGACAACATGGGCACTCCCGAGGTACCGCCTCATAGTCCCAAATGTAAATATGCATGACAGGGGGATCTCCCGAGGTACCGCCTCGTAGTCCCAAAGTAAATATGCAAGACATGGGATCTCCTGAGTAAGCGCCTCATAGTTCCAAAGTAAATATGTAGTACAAGGAGATCTCCCGAGTAAACACCTCGTATTCCCAAAGTAAATATGCAGTACAATGGGATCTCCCGAGTAAACACCTCGTAGTCTCAAAGTAAATATACAGCACAGAGGGATCTCCCGAGGAACTGCCTCGTAGTCCAAAAGTAAATATGTAGCAGGTAATCGAAGAAAACATGAATTTTCAACAAGAATCTTACAGTTAAAGATTTAATCCAAATCAAGGAAAATGGGTAATTCAACTAAGCATGTTGCACAAATTGTAAGTAAGAGTTAAGGCACGTAGACATGCGATACTAGGCTAAACATAATCACTACATATGCTAAGGCATCTCAGTTGATGTATTTTAAAGAAGACAACTCAGTTAAGGAAATTCAAAAGATCACAAATCATCAACAACCAAATTTTCCATAATCCGCCCGTGTACGCACTCGTCACCTCGCGTACACGGTGCTCACATATCACAAATTGTTACAACAGTACCAAATCCTTAGGATATTTCCCCCACACAAACTTAGACAAGTCACTTACCTCAAACCTCGCTCAATCAGTCAAGTAGTATGCCTTTCCCTCGACTTTCCAACTCCGATCGGCTCGAATCTAGTCAAAATAATTTCATACTATAAATATAACTACAAGAAACTAATTTCAATAATGAAACTACGACTTTAGCAAAGAATCAAAAGTTCAGCCCAAAAAGTCGACCCGGGCCCACGTCTCGGAATCGGGTAAAAGTCACAAAATACGAACATCCACTCGACCACGAGTTCACCCATACCAAAATTACCAAAATTCGATACCAAATCGCCACTCAATTCCTCAAATCAACTGTCCAAATTCCTAACCTCAAACTCCCAATTTCCACCTTAAATACACACTAACTAGGTGGGAAAATCAATGGGAAAACAACATTATTGATCAAAAATAAACACAAGGGACTTACCTCAAGAAACTTCACGAAAATGCTCTCAAAAATTGCCAAGATCGAGTTCAAAATGTCCAATAATGATAAAAATCATGAACCCTTGCTTTTAAGTGTTTTGCCCAGCATTCTCGCTTCTGCGGTCATATCAGCCACTTCTGCGGCACCGCTTTTGTAGTCCGGTCCTCACATCTGCGAAGGCCACTATGCCGCCCAACCGCTTCTGCGGTCATAACCCCGCTTCTGCAGGCGCGCTTCTGTGCAACAAAACCCGCTTCTGCGGACCAGCCTCAAGCTCCAGCGTCCGCTTCTGCGATCGATCCCCCGCAGAAGCGACTCCGCTTTTGCGGCCCTCACACTGCACCTGCGACCACTGGCCAATTCCCCTAGCCCCGCACCTGCACCCCATTGCTCACACTTGCGGTCAGCCTTGTGCAGGTGCGATTACACCACAACCAGCCCAGCACCAGAAAATCTTCTAAGTCCAAAAATAATCTGTTAACCATCTGAAACTCACCCGAGGCTCCCAGAACCTCAACCAAATATATCAACCAGTCCTAAAAAATCACACGAACTTAGTCGAGCCTTTAAATCATATCAAATAATGCTAAAAACATGAATTACACATCGATTCAAGCCTAATGAACTTCAAAGGTTCAAATCAAATCCGATTGACCTCAAATTTTGCATACGTCATAATTGACATTACAGACCTACTCCAATTTCCGAAATCGAGATCCGACCCCGATATAAAAAAGTCCACTACCGGTCAAACTTTTCCAAAAATCACCCAATTTTCCAACTTTCGCCAATTGACGCTAAAATGACCTACGGGCCTCCAATTCCACATCCGAACACGCTCATAAGACTAAAGTCACCCTACGGAGCTATAGGAACCGTCAAAACTGCATTCCGGAGTCGTCTTCACACAGTTCAAACTACGATCAATTCCTACGACTTAAGATTCTATTTTAGGGACAATGTGTTCCATTTCACTCCGAAACAAAAAACAAATCCTCCCGGCAAGTTACATAACCGCTAAATGAAGAAGAGGGGGCAATAAGTAGGGGTTCGGGGCTAATTCTCTCAAAATGACCGGCCAGGTTGTTACATCCTCCCCCTCTTAAAACAAACGTTCGTCCTCGAACGAGTATAGAAACATACCTGAAGAGGTGAAAAGATGAGGATAATTGTTGCGCATATCATGCTCGGTCTCCCAGGTCGACTCCTTGACCGAATGACCCCTCCACTGAACTTTCACTGAAGAAATATTCTTTGACCTTAACTTTCGAACCTGCCTGTCCAAAATTGCCACTGGCTACTCAACACAAGATAGATTCTTGTCCAACTGGACTGAGCTGACGTCTAACATATGAGACGGATCACCGTGATACTTTCGGAGCATGGAAACATGGAATACTGGATGAACAACAGAGAAACTAGGTGGTAGTGCAAGTCTGTAAGCTACCTCTCCAATCCTCTCAAGAACCTCAAAAGGCCCGATATACCTAGGGCTCAACTTTCCCTTCTTTTCGAACCTCATAACACCCTTCATGGGCGAAAACCCGAAGCAAAACCGCTCCCCAACCATGAATGTAATGTTGCAAACCTTCCAATCCGCATAAATCTTCTGCCCTGGATTGGGCTGTACGAAGTCGATCCTGAATCAATTTAGCTTTCTCCAAGGCATCCTGAACCAAGTCTGTACCCAATAGCCTGGCCTCGCCAGGCTCGAACTAACCTACTAGAGACCGGCACCGTCTACCATACAAAGCCTCATACAGCGCCATCTGAATGATCGACTGATAACTGTTGTTGTAGGCAAACTCTGTAAGTGGCAAGAACTGATCCCAAGCACCCCCAAAATCAATCACACATGCACAAAGCATATCCTCCAATATCTGAATAGTGCGCTAGGACTGTCCGTCCGTCTGAGGGTGAAATGTTATACTCAATTACACACGAGTACCCAACTCACGTTGTATGGCTCTCCAGAACCGTGATGTAAACTACGTACCCCGGTCAGAGATGATAGATACCGGTACGCCATGAAGCCTGACAATCTCGCGGATGTAAACTTGAGCCAGCTGCTCCGAAGAGTAAGTAGTAACCACACGAATAAAATGAGCTGACTTGGTCAATTTATCCATAATCACCCAAACTGCATCGAACTTCCTCCTTGTCCGTGGGAGCCCAACAAAAAAATCCATAGTGGTCTGCTCCCATTTCCACTATGGAATCTCTAACTTCTGAATCAATCCACCCGGTCGTTGATGCTCATACTTCACCTGCTGATAATTTAGGCACCGAGCGACATACTCCACTATGTCTTTCTTCATCCACCTCCACCAATATTGTTGCCTCAAATCCTTATACATCTTCGCGGAACTTGGGTGAATGGAGTATCGCGAACTGTGAGCCTCCTGGAGGATCAACTCACGCAAACTATCTACATTAGGCACACATAGCCTGCCATACATCCGTAATACACCGTCGTCTCCAATAGTGAATTCCTTGGCATCACTGTGCTAAACCGTGTCCTTCAGGACAAGCAGATTGGGTGTTCATATTGGCGCTTTCTGATATGATCATAAAGAGAAGACTGAGAAACCACACAAGCCAAAACTCGGCTCGACTTGAAAACATCCAATCTGATAAACTGGCTGGCCAAGACCTGAACATCCAAGGCTAAAGGCCTCTCTGCTACTGGTAGATATGCTAAGCTGCCCAAACTCTCTGCCTTGCGACTCAAGGCATCGGCCACCACATTGGCCTTCCCCGGATGGTAGAGAATGGTGATGTCATAGTCCTTAAGCAACTCCAACCATCTCTGATGCCGCAAGTTAAGATCCTTCTATTATAACAGATGATGTAGACTCCGATGATCAGTGAAAACCTCACAAGGAACACCATACAAATAGTGCTGCCAGATCTTCAAGGCATGAACAATAGTTGCTAACTCAAGGTCGTGGACAAGATAATTCTTCTCATACACCTTCAACTGTCTGGACGCGTGTAATCACCCTACCGTCATGCATCAACACTGTACCAAGACTAACACGCGACGTATCACAATACACCGTTTAGGACACCGACCCAGTAGGTAACACTAACACTGGGGATGTAGTCAAAGCAGTCTTGAGCTTTTGAAATCTCTCCTCACACTCCTCGGTCCACCTGAACGGAGCACCTTTCTGGGTCAATCTGGTCATAGGTGATGCAATAGACGAGAAACCCTCTACAAATCGAGGATAGTACCCTGCTAAACCAAGAAAACTCCGGATATCCGTAGCTGAGGACGGTCTAGGCCAACTCTGCACTGCTTCAATCTTCTTCGAATCTACCTTGATCCCCTCACTCGATACTACATGACCCAAAAATGCCAATGAGTCTAGCCAGAACTCACACTTCAAAAATTTTGCATATAACTTCTTCTCTCTTAAGGTCTGAAGCACAGTCCTCAGGTGATGCTCATGATCCTCCCGACTCCGGGAGTACACCCGAATTTCGTCAATAAACACAATGACGAAGGAGTAAAGATAGGGTTGAAATACACTGTTCATCAAGTGCATGAATGCTGCTGGGGCGTTGGTCAGCCCAAAACACATCACAAGGAACCCGTAATGACCATACCGAGTCATGAAAGCAGTCTTTGAGATATCTAGCTCCCGAATCTTCAATTGATGATAGCCTGAATGCAAGTCGATCTTAGAGAATACTCTGTCACCATGAAGCTGATCAAATAGGTCATCAATACGTGGAAATGGATACATGTTCTTCACCGTAACCTTGTTCAATTGGCAATAATTGATACACATTCGCATAAAATCATCCTTATTCTTCACAAACAAGACAGGAGCACCCCAAGGCGACATACTAGGCCGAATGAAGCCCTTATCGAGCAACTCTTGCAATTGTTCCTTTAACTTTTTAAACTCTATTGGGGCTATCCGATAAGGTGGAATAGAAATGGGCTGAGTGCCCGGTAACAATCAATGCCAAAGTCAATATCTCTGTCGGGCGGCTTGCCCGGAAGATCTATCGGAAATACGTCTGCAAAATCCCTCACAACCAGAACTGACTCGACAGTACACTAACATCTCTCACATAGGCCAGATACACATCACACCCCTTCTCAACCATTCGCTGAGCTTTAAGAAATGAAACAACCCTGCTAGGAATATGATCCAAGGTACCTTTCCATTCTAGTCGCGGTAGACCTGGCATAGCCAATGTCACCATCTTGGAATGATAATCAAGGATAGCGTGATAGGGTGACAACTAGTCCATGCCCAAAATAACATCGAAATCAACCATACTGAGCAATAATAAATCGGCTCTGGTCTCAAAACCACTAAGAACAATCAAACACGACCGATACACACGGTAAACAATAATAGAATCACCAACGGGTGTAGATACATAAACCGGTGAACTCAGAGAATCACGGGATATACCCAAACACGGAGCAAAATAAGATAACACATAGGAATAAATGGAGTCTGGATCAAATAAGACTGATGCATCTCTATGATAGACTGGAACAGTACCTGTGATAACAGAATCTGATACAACTTCCTCCGTCCTAGCAGGAAGGGCATAATATCTGGCCTAGCCTCCCCCTCTAGGGCGGCCTCTACCTGCCTGACCTCCACCTCTAGCTGGCTGTGCAGGTGTGGTGGTAGATGGTGCTGCAATCATAGCCTGAGGACCCAGTGGAGCACACAGTGCCTGAGAAATCTATGGAGGTGCACCCCTCCTGAATCTAGGGCAATCCCTCACCAAATGACGAGTGTCGCCATACTCAAAAAAAAGCTCTTGGAGGATGTGGTAATTGCGACTGGCTCGGGACTGATCGACTGGACTAACCACTGGAAGCACCCCGCACAGGAGGAACACTAGACACTGGCGGTGCATAATAAGGATCATGGGGCCTAGTAGTGGCCGGAGCACCGCTGGCAGCTGGAAGTGCTGAATGAACATGGCTACACATATAACCTCTGCCCTGACGAGCTATAGCTGGGGCATGAGTACCACAATAAATGCTAGACTCTCGAGACCTCTTGGTCTCTCTCTCCTCTCTATCCCGAGTCAGCATACCCTCCAACCTCCTAGCAATCCCTACTACCTGCTAGTACGCAATATCCATCTCTAACTCTCGGTCCATGCTCAATCTAATGCTGGGGTTGAGCCCCACAATAAATCGACGAACCCGCTCTCGAACGATAGTAACCAAGCTAGTGCATGCCTAGCCAAATCACTGAATCAGACCGCATACTCTGACACGGTCATAGCACCCTAGTGTAACTGCTCAAACTCTGCGCGCCAAGCATCTCAGAGACTCTGAGGAACATACTCCCCCATGAACATTTCTGAGAACTGAGTCCAAGTGAGTGAAGCTACCTCAGCTGGACTATCCAACTCGTATGCGCGACACCACTGATAGGCCGCTCCTCTAAGCTGGAATGTAGTGAAAGAAACCCCAGTCTCCGCAACACCCATAGTACGGAGGATACAGTGACACTCCTCAAGAAAACCCTGGGCATCCTTTGACGCCAAACCACTAAAATTAGGTAGGTGGTACTTCTTGTACCTATCGAGTCTGAGCTGCTCTACCTCAGAAGCTACTGCCCTAACTTCGGGCTGAACTGAAGCTACCGCCCGTATCGATATGATATATGGATCCTAGTCTACCTGAACCCGCTGCTCTGGGGTACCGGCGACGGGAGTCTATGCTACTTCCCCGACCTGAGATGTGGAAGGAGCAAACAATATCAATCCAGCCTGAGCCAAGGTACTGAACATGCTGAAGAACTGGGCTAGAGTCTCCTGAAGGGCTGGTGCAGTAACAGGCGTCTCGGGTGCCTGTCCTCCAACTGGAGCTACTAGTGGCTCCTCTGTAGCAACTCGTGCGGGTGCTCTGGCTGCATCAGATGGACGTCCTCGGCCTCTACCCCGGCCCCAGCCTCTCGCGGCTCAAGCAGGGGGCGCGGGTGCCTGGTCATTCGATCCAATTGTACGTGTCCTCATCATCTGTAAGAGAATAGAAAGACAAAAGTTTAGAGTATGAAGTCAAAATCTCGCACGATAAGGAAATCAAGAAAGTGAAATTTTTCCTAACAGTTCCATAGCCTCCCGAAGATAAGTACAGACGTCTTCGTGCCGATCCGCGAGACTCTACTAAACCTGCTTGTGACTCATAACACCTATGAACCTAGAGCTCTGATACCAACTTGTCACGACCCCAATTCACCCTCTATAGGATATCGTGATGGCACCTAGTCTCTAAGACTAGGTAAGCCTAATAATTTGCAGAATAACATAATATGAAACTGAAACCCAATTCTCAACACATGAAATAATTATCAAACTGCAAATCAATAATTACAACTCCTAAAACCCGGTGAAAATAAGTCACAAGCTTCTAAGAGTAAGTAGTAAATATCTCTATACATCAAAGTCTAAAAAGAGTAAGGGAAACAACATAATAAGGTTAGAGGAGGACTGCGAGGTCTGTGGACGCTGGCAGATATACCTTGAGTCTCCACGTGCGGTCCAACTCACTAGTATCTGGCCTGGTAGGAAGAAGCTGGATCTGCACAAAATGATGTGCAGAGTGTAGTATGAGTACGCCACAATAGTACCCAGTAAGTGCCAAGCCTAAACTCGGTAGAGTAGTGACGAGGTCAGATCAAGTCCCTACTGGTTTAAAAGAAAAATAAGGCAGAAGATGTAATAATATTTTGAAATAACTGAGAATTTAAAAAATAAGAAGTTTCAGAAAATATCAGCATGGTAAATAGAAGTAGACAACAGGGGCACTCCCGAGGTACTGCCTCGTAGTCCCAAATGTAAATATGCACGACATGGGGATCTCCCGAGGTACCGCCTCGTAGTCCCAAAGTAAATATGCAAGACAGGGGGATCTCCCGAGTAAACACCTCGTAGTCCCAAAGTAAATATGCAGTGCATGGGGATCTCCCGAGGAACCGCCTCGTAGTCCCAAAGTAAATATGTAGCAGGTAATCGATGGAAACACGAATTTTCACCAAGAATCTTACAGTTAAAGATTTAATTCAAATCAAGAAAAACGGGTAATTCAACTAAGCATGTTGCACAAATTGTAAGTAAGAGTTAAGGCATATAGACATGCGATACTAGGCTAAACATGATCACTACAAATGCTAAGGCAACTCAATTGATGTATTTTAAAAGAAGACAACTCAGTTAAGGAAATTCAAAAGATGACAAATTAGCAAGAACCGAATTTCCCATAATCAGCTAGTGTACGCACTCGTCACCTCGCGTACACGGCGCTCACATATCACAAATTGTTAAAACAGTACCAAACCCTAAAGGAATTTCCCCCACACAAGGTTAGACAAGTCACTTACCTCAAACCTCGCTCAATCAGTCAAGTAGTATGCCTTTCCCTCGATTTTCCAACTCCGATCGGCTCGAATCTAGCGAAAACAATTTCATACTATAAATATAACTACAAGAAACAAATTTAAGTAATGAAACTACGACTTTAGCAAAGAATCGAAAATTTGGCCCAAAAGATTGACCCGGGCCCATGTCTCAGAATCGGGTAAAAGTCACAAAATACGAACATCCACTCGACCACGAGTTCATCCATACCAAAATTATCAAAATCCGTCACCAAATCGCCACTCAATTCCTCAAATCAACTCTCCAAATCCCTAACCTCAAACTCTCAATTTTCACCTTAAATACACACTATCTAGGTGGAAAAATCAATGGGGAAACAAGATTATTTATCAAAACTAAACACAAGGGACTTACCTTAAGAAATCCCTCGAAAATGCTCTCAAACATCGCCAAGATCGAGTTCAAAATGTCCAATAATGATAAAAATCATGAACCCTTGCTTTTAAGTGTTCTACCCAGCATTCTCGCTTCTACGGTCACATTAGCCGCTTCTGCGGCACCGCTTTTGTAGTCCGGTCCTCGCATCTGCGAAGGCCACAATGCCGCCCAACCGCTTCTGCAGTCATAACCCCGCTTCTGCAGGCGTGCTTCTGTGCAACAAAACCCGCTTCTGCGGACCAGCCTCAAACTCCAGCCTCCGCTTCTGCGATCGATCCCCCGCAGAAACAGAACTCCAGCGTCCGCTTCTGCGATCGATCCCCCGCAGACGCGACTCCACTTCTGCGGCCCTCATACCACACCTGCGACCACTGGCCAATTAACCTAGCCCTGCACCTGCGCCCCATTGCTCGCACCTGCGGTCAGCCTTGCGCATGTGCGATTACACCAGAACCAACCCAACACCAGAAAATCTTCTAAGTCCAAAAATGATCCTTTAACCATCCGAAACTCACCCGAGGCTCCCGGAACCTCAACCAAATATACCAACCAGTACTAAAACATCACACGAACTTAGTCGATCCTTTAAATCATATCAAACAACGCTAAAAACACGAATTACACATCAATTCAAGCCTAATGAACTTCAAAGTTTCAAACTTCTACATCTGACGCCGAAACCTATCAAATAAAGTGCGATTGACATTAAATTTTGCACACAAGTCATAATCGACATTACGGACCTACTTCAACTTTCGAAATCGAGATCCGACCCCGATATCAAAAAGTCCACTACCGGTCAAACTTCCCCCAAAATCACCTAATTTTCCAACTTTCGCCAATTGACGCTAAAATGACCTACAGACCTCCAATTCCACATCCGAACACGCTCCTCAGACTAAAATTACCCTACGGAGCTATAGGAACCGTCAAAACTCCATTCCGGAGTCGTCTTCACATAGTTCGAACTACGGTCAATTCCTACGACTTAAGCTTCTATTTTAGGGATTATGTGTCACATTTCACTCCGAAACCAAAAACAAATCATCTCGGTAAGCTACATAACAACTAAATGAAGCATATGGGGCAATAAGTAGGGGTTCAAGGCTAATTCTCTCAAAACGACCGGGCGAATCGTTACAGTGTACTGTGCATATGTGTGTGTGTATGTGTATGTATGTGTACGTGTGTGTGTATATATATATATATATATATATATATATATATATATATATATGTGTGTGTGTGTGTATAAATATATATACAATTTAGGATGTTATATATATGTAGATTGTAAGTAACAATAATCTATAAGTGTTTGATCATTTAGACCACTAATACCGACCGATTTCGGTCGGTATTTTTATAATTATAATTATATTAAAAGTAATTTTTATTATAAAAAAAAATAATTGACGCAGGGCGGGAAAAAATAAATTAGAATTTCATACTGACATTGGTTGGTATTTTTATAATTATATGAAAAATAATTTTTTATTATCAAAAAAAAAAAATTGACGCAGGACGGAAAAAAAAAAATAAATTTTTGACCGACTTCGGTCGGTATTCTATAATTGTTTTAATTAATCATTTCTTTTGTAGATAGTATGCAAATTTGACCAAGCTTTGATCAAAGATTGACCATTTTTCGACCGCAATCGGTCGAAAAATTCAATTGTGTCAGATAAAGCAAACTTTCTTTTTTGTGGGATCACATTTTCCGATCGATTACGGTCAGTATTTTTATTTACAATTTGTTATTTGATTTTTTCGACTAATTTATTTTGTTTTCGACCAATTTCGGTCGATATTACTTTCCGACCAATTTCGATCGGTATTACTTTCCGTCCAATTTTGATCGGTATGCTAAGCTTTTTGACAGTTTTTTTAGCGGGTGACAGTATCTTAGGCTTCTCATCTTTTCATTTCTTTCACTTTCTAGCTTTGGATTGAAATATAATGATGTAGAAAACTTTTGACTAGTTAATAATTACGGTCAAAGTCGATGTCTTGCTAAATAAATAAACCTTACTACAAAAGCAAGTCCATGTCTTTTTTAATACTTGAAACAGTTTCAAGATTGAGTTGAGACAGCAGAAAAATACTATACTTACTAAAGATGAACTAAAAGTGCGTTGTTATGGTGATATTAATTTATTTTGGTTTCATGTTTTCGGTAGCATGGCATTATCACCGATCACAAGACTGCTTATTTTTTATTTAATCATTTAGTATCTGTAGTCTATTATTACGACTAATTTAGATTCACGCCGAAAATATTAACCAGAAAAAGTATTTCCTCTCAAGAATTTTCTATTACAGAATTTGAAGTCGACACTTCTAACTAAGAAGAGAGGGACCAACCATCTCAGCACATTCTTAGTAGTAATGCCCACTTAATTGCCATTGGATGAAAATCATCCAAGAGAAAGAAAATATCAAAGTCTTTCTAATTGGAGCATTTTTGGTTGAATAATGGACACGAGTCATTTTAAAAGTCATTTATTTTTGTTCACCAATAAGCAAAAAGATAGGAAGCGTGGGGGCATTGAATTGGAGAGTGAAAAGTGAAAGGGCAAACATTGAATGAGTGGAGATGCTTTAATGTGCTCTTTCACATTTAACATATGTTATTTATTTATTTTTTTCTTTTCCTGCATATTTTCTTTTTATTTTCTGGAAGTGAAAATAGGAAATACCAATTCTTCTCTTTCAATTAATGTGATAATTTCCTTTATTATTTTTTTTAGAAAAATAATATATTTTTACATTTTAAAAATAACTAATTTTATACTCCATCCGTTTTAATTTATGTGAACTTATTTCATTGTTAGTTCATGCCAAAAAGAATGACCTCTTTCTATATTTGAAAAATAATTTACTTTTACGCAGTGATTTATAGTCACACAAAATATATGTGTCTCGTTTTACACCGCATGTTCAAAAGTCTTCTCTATTTTCTTAAATTTGTGCTCAATCAAATAAGTTCACATAAATTAAAATTGATATAGTATTTATTACTTTACATTTAATAAGAAGTTTTTATAGTCACAAAATGTTATGATATGTTCAATTGTATAAGTTTTAAAAGCTTGATAGCCATGAAATTGCTATGTCATATTTAAAACGGTAATGTTCAATTTTTTTTTAAAACTTTGTACCAATTCAAACTATGTCACATAAATAAGAAAGAAAAATTTTTATTTTTATTTTTTCTGGATATATGTTTTTTCTTTAAATTCTCAACTTTTTCTCCACTCAACTCACTTTTGCTGAGCTTTCAGAAGTCCTGAACTGAAACTAGAAAATAATATATAAAAATATAAAAAAGGTAAGACACTTCAATGAATTATACAATTATTTTGCTATTCAGAAAGCAACCCCATTTCTTCTATTCTTGATTCTTTGTGCTAACTCTTTTGTCTTCTAAGTCAATAAGCAGATATCAACAGTGAAGAAGATTACAAGTTCTTCAAAAAGAATAGGATTAGGTAGTAGCTATTTCATCTTCTACGTTTACCATCTCAATTATTTTTATTTGTTTGTTACATATTGAGGTAATAATTGTTTGAAATATAGAAGACAGAAGGACTATATTTCAAAGAGGGGTTGTTGTGAATTACCTCAGATCCAGGGTACTGAAGTTTAATGAGAAAAAGGGTACCTGCTTTTTCAGTGCTTTCATGTGATTCTTGGTAATTGACTTTGCTTTTCATAGGTTAAATCACATGACCCTTTCCTTGTTACCTGTCTTTCTTGTGTTTAAAGACTAAGGATTTATGTAAAGTTTGGATTTTTATCTTATTACCTATATGGGTTTTTAGTAATTGAGTGGATGTAAGGATCTCTAGTGAATATTGTTATGTTCTGAGTATATATAGTTGAAGAAGAAGTTAGATTTTGCACAAAAAGGAAAAAAAAAAGGTTCTTGCTGTTTCTTGTTTGCTAAACAGAACTAATTACCAATTTCTGTTAAGCATCCTGATTAATGGGGCGCAGCGCAATGTAAAAGAATGGTCTTTTACTAGTTGATTTACTTAGGCATGGAAAATGGTATGCTGAAGCTCATGATAAGACTATTACCGATTCTAAAGAGAGATGATGAATTAGTTTAACAATGAAAGGCAGTGTAGTTTTAGAGGGGGTGGTCAACTTTTACTGCTTTCAATATAGTGATGTTGATGGAGGAGATGTATCGGGCGGTTGCAGTGCCATTTGTATTTGGTAATTTGATCTGTCATAACCCAAGCTTAGGAAGTTATTTGGATTTTACTAGGCTAAAGTCGATGGATGATACGACAAGCTTGTATTCTAATTCTGCGACTAAAACTTTGGCAGAATCTGTTTCTGGTGGAAATGATGATTGCAGCTCTGCTGATTCAGAGAGCAACCTTAGTATTACAGTATCATCTGTGCCTGAAGAGAGCCCGAGTGAAGGGACTATGTCGCTTGATGTGATTTCTGAAAATGAAAGCAACTGGATTGCTGGTGATGATGATTCCTTCTCATTGGAGGGTGATCAGATTCTTGATAGTTCGTGTTCCTTGTCAGTGGTGAGCGATTGTAGTAGTATATGCGCTGATGATTTTATAGGTTTTGAGATAGCGTCTGATATAGAAGGTCAGGATTTCGTAGATTCTCAGAAAATCATTAGCCATGTCGAACTTATTGCTAAGACTGAGGTTCTAGTAGAGTCAGATGTTGAGGATCCTGTGACTAGACCCGTGGCAGGTTCCGTTGGACTTGAGGAGCAGATCTCAAAATCATCTGCAGTTGTAGTTCAGCTACCCTTAGATAAAGGCTTGAGTGCAACAGTCAGCCGAAGTGTTTTTGAAGTGGACTACATACCTCTATGGGGATATACATCTATCTGTGGAAGGAGGCCAGAAATGGAAGATGCATTTGCAACTGTTCCTAGATTCTTGAAAATTCCTCTGCAGATGCTAATTGGTGATCGTGTGCTTGATGGACAGCCTAGACGCTTAAGTCATTTGACGACTCATTTCTTTGGAGTTTATGATGGCCATGGTGGTTCTCAGGTCTCTGTCTCTCTCTTCTCTCTTTCTCACTTAGGTTTGCACAACTCCTTCTTGTTAACTACATATGAACAAAAATTTTGATTCTTCTTTTTTCTTTTCAGGTGGCAAATTACTGCCGAGACCAGATGCATGCTGTATTGACTGAGGAGCTGGAAACTATTATGATAAATCTCAGTGATGAAAGTATTAGGCAAAGTTGCCAAGAACTCTGGAGAAAAGCATTTACCAACTGTTTTCTTAAAGTTGATGCTGAAATCGCAGGTGGGACTAGTCATGAGCCTGTTGCCCCAGAAACTGTAGGCTCCACAGCCGTTGTTGCCATTGTTTGTTCATCTCACATTATAGTGTCAAACTGTGGTGATTCAAGGGCTGTTCTGTGTCGTGGAAAGGAACCCTTGGCATTGTCAGTGGATCACAAAGTAAGCAAAATTTTAGACTATATTTACTTGCATAGCAATTAATCTCTATGTACTCATTTTCAATTCCGTTCTCTCAGCCAAACCGAGAAGATGAATATGAAAGGATTGAAGCAGCTGGAGGCAAGGTGATACAGTGGAATGGCCATCGTGTTTTTGGTGTTCTTGCAATGTCTAGGTCCATCGGTATGTTTTCTCCTAGCTAACCGTTTTCTAGCATTTGCAAGATACTCTAATCACCAGCTGAGTTTTTTGTATTTTGACCATACTAGTATGACTATGAAGTATGAGCTGTTAAGCTTTAAATCTTTACCATTACTTGGTGCCTTTATTGCGTTACTTAATGCGCTTCCATCTAGGGAATGAAATATTTCCGCTTATCGCTTATATGACACTTTAAGTTCTTTTCAATTGCATGTTGAACTCGAGCATAACTTTAATTATTGGACTTCAATTGAATCTACTTCCATTTTCCCGAGCGAGATTGTGATATATCGGTTTGCTCATATGTTTTATTATGGCCATCAGTTTTCATTTCCATATCGGAATTTCTGAGGCCACCTTGAAAACATACTCAATAGATTGGACTTGAGCACAGTTCATTGTTCTAAAAGAGAAGCTAATTCAAGATTCCATGATTGGTGATACAGCCAATATACTCCAGCTTCTATTATGTAGTAGTGCATGTTGTATGGCTCTGCCTCTTCCATTTGGTCTAAGATGTTTGAATTATAAAATATATTGCCACCTATGCTTAGACGCCAAAACTTTCAGGAATTAGAATTCTCATTAGAAAGGTACATTAAGTGAGCTGCAGGATTGCATAAAGACATTTCTTCTGAACATTCTTGTATATGTAATTTGATATGAGAAGTAACCTGTGGCCAGTAGCATCATGTTACCCAGCTTGTAGCTATTTTCTTGGGGTGTTTATCACTTGAACAGATTTGATCTAGAGTAAATTTTCACATACTAGAGTCCTAAATTTTGTTGGTAAATAGATCTTTTTCTCTCTTTCAAGCCAGTTATTATCGATTGCAGGAGATAGATACTTGAAGCCTTGGATTATTCCTGATCCAGAAGTAACGTTCATACCTCGAGCCAAGGATGACGAATGCCTTATACTTGCGAGTGATGGTTTATGGGATGTCATGACAAATGAAGAAGTTTGTGATATGGCTCGTAAACGCATACTTATGTGGCATAAAAAGAACAGTGTAACGCTCCCCATGGAAAGGGGTGAAGGAATTGATCCAGCAGCACAGGCTGCAGCAGAGTGTTTGTCGAATCGAGCTCTTCAAAAGGGCAGCAAGGACAACATAACTGTGATTGTGGTGGACTTGAAAGCCCAAAGAAAGTTTAAGAGCAAAACCTAACATAACTGGCCTCTCAATCTACTGTTTCATTTATTATAGATTTGCAGTATAAACTAAATATGGTTCAAAATGTAGTCAAGCCCTTGCATTTTTTACCTGGGAATCTGGGATAATGGCTTTTATTGGAGTAGGTTTCTGTATGTATTTTAGTACATGCTCCATTTTGTATGTAATTTTCTTTTTTTAGCTATATTTGAAATAGGAGCAACTACAATTATAATCAAATGTAATGGTCATTATACCTCAAAGTGTTAAAAGGCTCTATGAGGTATTTTAACCTAGTATTACTTTGACATTGTAGATTCATAATAAGCAATTCAGAGTAGAGTTTTTTCTTCTAAAATTTGTATTCTCTTCACCCTAACTGAATGTCCTCTACTTCAGAGAGTCATATTTAAAGGGATAATACACAAACATCACCCTCAACTTGTCCGGAATTTTCAACTACACACCTAAACTTTGCTATAGTTGTGCTATGTGTTATGCTATAGTTGAACATAGAAAAATTGCACCTAAGCGTGTGGTTCAGTGATCAATAAAGTGAGTGAAACTTTAGAACTAAGGATTCATATCTCAAGTCTTAGTCGACAGAATTATCAGCCATGTATCCGTTGAAATAATTAAGATGCACACAAGCTGGCCGGACCGTTATATAAAATCAAACATGCAATAATTGTATTTCTTTCTCTTTTTCATCTGTATTTCTTTTCTCAATTTTATCTTAAAGGGGGGAGGAAAAAAGGGATTAAAACAGCACCATAGACCTAGTCAAAGTGGTAAAAACAGTTATTGGAGCAGAGATAAACATAGAAATTTTTGGGGGACAACACAATCATTTTGTAAAACTAATGATTCCAACGTAAAAGAACGTTGACCGTTATGGTGGTTGAAAGTGGCGGGAGCTAACAAGCCGTAGTCTCTTTCTCTCTTATCACCACCAACTTTTTCATTCTGTCATAAAATGGCTTCGTCAGATGATGGCGGTAGCCACCGCCCTATAGTTGTGGCAGTTGATAAAGATAAGAATAGCGCCTCTGCTGTGAAATGGGCTGTTGATAATCTCCTTGCAAGCAATCCAAATCTTGTATTGGTCCATGTTCGAATCAAGAAGTCACCAAATCGTAGGTACCCTTTTTTCTCTTTCATCGCATTCTCACTTTTCTCTTATTCCCATTCCTAGGGGATCAATAATTTGGTTTGGGAAGAAAATATTATTAGAAATAAAGCCTCTGTAAGGGGAACTTTTGCTTTCTATTGCACACATGAAAAAGGGCAGCTTGGTCCATAAAGCATCTTGCCAAGTGCCGCACCCCAAGTGGTGTGATGTAAGTATTAGGGCCTGATTCGACCGGCTCGAACTTGTGACCTATAGGTCACACGAGACTTGCTCCAAGGCTCCCCTTCGATGAATGTAAGTGAAATGTGCTTTTAGTTTACCACCAAGGAGTGGCAGAATGGATAGGATCCCTCCATTTGGGGTCTCGGATTCAAATCCTTGGAATGCAGAAGCTCCTTTATGGGCCCTACAAAGTGCTAATTCGCATTAGTTATGCCAGTGGATTTCGGATAACAATTTCCAAATGTGGTCCATTCTTTGAAATTTTTGGTTGTTTATTGTGACATTGTTCCTGCTTTGTAGCGGTTGGTGGAAATGAAGCTGCTCCAGATGCAAATGGAGGATCAAGTAACGAAGGTACTCAAAATGTCTTCACTCCTTTCCGGGCTTATTCTGCGCGTAAAAGGGTAAGTGAATTAAACATATCATAGAGGTAGATTGACATTTGACTAAACATATTGATGCCATTCTACATTATGAAACTCATTACCCTTTAATAATTGTCTAATGATTTGACTTGTTGAAAGACCACATAATTTCTATGGATACTTTTGGTAGTTATATATATTTAGCTAATGTTGCAAAAAAAAGTATATTAAACACCGCATTGTCCTCTGTTTGGTCCTTACGATCACAAGAAATAGTGTTTTTGTCTCATAAAGTCTGTTTCTCATTTCTGTTCCCTTTCCCCCCTAAACATCTTGTTCTGCTCGAGTGTTTTGCACCATTAAAGTAATTTATACGTTACCTAGAGTAGTGTCGTTTTTCAATGTTTAGGTGAAACGGGCTTACACCATTTTGGAATTTTTGCTAAATCATACTTTACTCAAATGGTTGCAGATAGTAGTGAAAGAGATCGTCCTTGAGGATAATGAAGTGTCCAAGGGACTTCTTGACTACATCAACGGTCACTGTGTTACCAACATTGTTCTTGGTGCATCATCTAGGAGCGCTCTTGGCAGGTTATTATCTCTCAATTTCTCTGTTCCCTTATACTGCATTACGGAGGAAAAAATTAAACTTGGCTTATAACCTTTTTTTGCAGGAAATATTGGACTCCGGATGTGCCAACAATCATAAATAAGGCTGCACCAGAATTTTGTACTGTCTACGTAGTTTCAAAAGGCAGGCAACAATCTGTCCGACCAGCAGCAAAACCTCTAACTTCTTCTGCGCCAGCAAGGCAACATTTCTCATCTGCATGGACACCGTCTAGATTAAGTAACTCTGAATCAGAAGACATATCCAGGTACAAAATATAAGGAACTGATGATATAAAACTGACCAACTTTCCCTTTCGTTTTGTTGGCTTGAAAAAGCTAACAACTTTGGCACTGCAGTGCTTATAGCCCATGGAGAATGATTACGGTTACTTCTTCATTTGTTGTATCACCATCTTATTTGGTGTTAAATTTTTAACTGTTGAACTAAGAAATAGGTGAAGGGGCAATTAGGCTTCCTTATGCTCTAAGCAAACGTGTGAATTCTTTATGTTCTAGCTAACTTTAATGAATAAATGGTACAAAATAGGTTGTCATTTGCAAGGGCAGAGCCAAAGATTATAGAATCTGAGAAGACGAGGCCTGAAAAAGGACCATCTAATGTAGTGATGGATCATCTTCATGCTCCCTCTGGAGGGCCGATGAATTCATGTAGCCGAACTTCTCTATCAGATGGTAGTGAACTCTTCGCTCGTATTAACCACAGATCAGTTGATATCTCAGCCGACAATCTTGACTTCACACAAGTTGCAATCAAAGAAACTACAAGGAATGGAAGCTCCTCATATTCAGTAAGTGCAATATAATAATAGAAGCTACATTACAGTGCAAATTTGTAGCTTAATACACAATATGAGCATTTCCGTTATATGAAAAGTAACAAATTTGCTGAATAATAACCTCTGTCTCATCATATGTGATAATGCAGTTGGAAGCTGAGATGAAAAGACTAAAACTTGAGCTAAGGCAAACTTTGGATATGTATAATGCAGCTTGCAAAGAAGCTGTCTTGGCCAACCAAGCGGTAATGTCTCATTGTCTAACTGCCTAGAACCACAAAGATGAAGACCATTTAAAATAGCAAGAAAGAAAAAATTTGAAGGCCAAGTATCTGCAAAAAACATCAAACATAGAACATGCATTGAAAAGAAACCTAGTTTTAAAGTTCAAAGATAGAAAAGAAATTATAAGGGAACTCATGTTTCTACAAATTTTACTAGCACTCACAGAATCAAATGTTCAGTTTATGTTACTAAGATACTTAGTGTACATGGCTTAGATGCCTAGAATAGGCCACCGTATTTGCATGGTATATTTTAGAACAGATAATATTATTCTAGGGGCTACCAACGCCCAAAACTACATGGGTGCATTCAGCATTTTTGTGGGGAGTTATTCTTCCAAGAAAATAAATAGTCTGAAATAATTGTTATTAGTTACTCCTTCCGTTCCGATTTATGTGAAACTGTTTGACTGGGCACGGAGTTTAAGAAAAAATGAAGACTTTTGGAATTTGTGGTCATAAACAAGTCAAAAAGGGGCCCAGAGTATTTGTGTGGTTATAAAAGCTTCCCATTAAGGGTAGAATTATAAGTTTAAGCTAAATCGTTTCCAAATTTAGAAAGAGGTCATGCTTTTTGGAACGGACCAAAAAGGAAATAGGTTCACATAAACTGAAACGGAGGGAGTACAATTTTATCTATATACTGAGTAAGAAATAGCATCATATTCATATCACCCTTGTGTATACAACAACAACAACAACCTAGTATAATCCCACTAGTAGGGTCTGGGGAGGCGAGGGTAGTGTGTACACAGACCTTACCCCTACCCTGGGGTAGAGAGGCTGTTTCCGACATATCACTCTTGTGTATAAGTTTATGAACAGATTGTTAGTATGTCTCTGTTTGCCATAAATGGCTCTTGGAAACACGAGTTACAAATTTATGACATCAAATGCAAAGGACCAAGGCTTTCTTCCTCTTCTTATCCTTGATTAATTTTTTCATGTGTTATGTGTATACAAAATTTCAGGCTGAAGAGCTTAATAAATGGAAAATGGAAGAAGCTCGTAGGTTTGAACAAGCCCGTCTTGCTGAAGATGCAGCTCTTGCAATTGCTGAGACCGAAAAGGCTAAATGCAGAGCTGCTATTGAAGCTGCTAAGAAAGCACAAAAGATGGTGGAGATAGAAGCACAAAGAAGGAAGTATGCGGAGCTGAAGGCCAAGCAAGAGGGAGAAAAAAAGAATCGAGCAATGAATGTTCTATCTCAGAATGATCTCCGTTATAGGAAGTATACAATAGAAGAGATTGAGGCAGCCACCAAAAATTTCTCAAGTTCACTAAAAGTTGGAGAAGGTGGATATGGACCTGTTTTTAAGGGAAAACTTGATCACACACCTGTTGCCATTAAAGTTCTGAGTGCTGATGCTGCACAAGGGAAGAAACAGTTCCAACAAGAGGTAACTCTTTATATCTCTAATTCATTGATACACTCTGCTTTTACAATACATACTAAGATATGAAACGTCCTTCATCGTTTGAGATGAGCAACTTCATTTTTCATAGAATTATGTGCGTTCATTGAGTCACTTCTAGAGTTAATTACCGAGGAAGCAATGGAGGGAATCATGATAAATTGTACATGTAGACAAATGCATGTATAATGATGCATTTTGGTGCATGCCATGATTGTTTTGATTAATCTATAATAGGAATGTTATACACTAGGTGATTTCTTCTCATCTGCCTAAGTTTTGGCGCAAAGTAACTGGTACATGTGCTGGTGGGAGGTAGTAGGTACTTGGTGAAAAATCGGAGTGGGCTTACACTACCTGCATAAAAAAAATATGTATTACGGGAATGTTTTTGACTAATGAATAACCTGGTTTTTTGTTCCAAGTATGTATGCTTCATCTAAAAGCTTCCTTAGTATGCGCATAAGCATCTTGTGTAATCTTTTACCAGTACATTTATGAGCACATTCTTAGAGATGTCTAAGGAAGCTCTTGTTTGAAAAGGTTAAATGATGGCTTACTACATGTAAATGGGATGGATTTTCAATTACTACTATAACTAGAATGGGATGGATTCAAAGTAGGAGTAAGGTCTGTTTACACACTACCCTACCAGACCCCATTTGTGGGATTATACAGTATTTTTTTTTTTTGTTGTTGTTGTACTATAACTAGAATGTTTGCAAGATGTTGTAGCTTGTACTTGCTCATGTATGCTATATACATAGATGTTCTCTTGCCTTGGTTAAATTGTTGATTGATGTTAGTATAGTATTCAACAAGCCACCTGCTGATGCACATAAAAAATGCTTTCTCATTTACAGGTTGAGGTCCTCAGTCTCATTAGGCATCCGAATCTGGTGCTACTATTAGGTGCATGTCCCGAGTACGGGTGTTTAGTTTATGAGTTTATGAATAATGGCAGTTTGGAAGATCGTCTTTTTCGGAAAGGTAATACCCCTTCAATTCCATGGGAAATTCGCTTCAAAATTGCTGCGGAGATTGCAACCGGACTTCTATTCCTTCACCAAGCAAAGCCAGAACCTCTTGTTCACCGTGATCTAAAGCCAGCAAATATCCTTTTAGACAGAAATTATGTCTGCAAAATTAGTGATGTTGGGTTGGCAAGGTTAGTTCCACCATCTGTAGCTGATACTGTGACACAATATCACATGACTTCAGCTGCTGGAACTTTTTGTTATATAGATCCTGAATATCAACAAACAGGAAAGTTAGGGACTAAATCAGATATATATTCGCTCGGCGTAATGTTGCTCCAAATTATTACTGCAAGGCCACCAATGGGTTTAACTCATCATGTTGAGAGGGCCATTGAAAAAGGTACATTTGCAGATTTGTTAGATCCGACAGTGCAACACTGGCCAGTTGAAGAGGCTCTTAAGTTTGCAAAATTGTCACTCAAGTGTGCTGAGCTGAGGATGAAAGATCGACCGGATCTTGGTTCAGTAATAGTGCCTGAGCTTAATAAGCTTAAAGAAGTTGGAATTAACAGCATGCCAAGTATCAGTAGCTAACTTGCTCCTCTGCATCTTTATTAAAAGATTGTATCGATATGAGGGATCAAGAATTGTCAACGCAAAAACTTCCTCTCTTTTTTTTTTTTGGCATGATTCTGAGTGTTGGTATGTCCAATTGATCACTCTTCAATGCAATAATAACTGAATGTTAGAATTATTGTTGCTACATGTAGTCCAAAAGGATCTTGAGTATGTGATGATGAAATTAAGGTGTTCGGCTATGACTTGCAAATATTGACCTTTATTATTTGAAAATCTTGTTTGAGGAGTCTTTCGGAAACTCCTTTTTTTCAACATCAACATATTTTCCAAACTTGTATACGGTCAGAATTGGGCTTGCCTAATTTCATATGACTAACCGAAATCGGGACGGAAGATCAAGGCCCGGCCCCAGTTATATCGGAACATGGTACGAAGATGGATTGGCAAGCTCGTTGATCACTGGCTGATCAGGATCGAGGTCAATTCGAGACCGAAGCGAGAAAGAGATTGAGCAAGATCGAAGGAGGCCTGCTACGCCGAATAACGGAAAGCCGAGATATCCGTGATCGGGCGAGGATCGTGGCGGGAATCTCGACACATATCGAGTTAGGATCGGATATTTAGCCTATCATGGGATTTACTTCTGTAATTAGAAATATACCATAAATAGGGTTCCTGTGCTATATAAAGAGGGTCTTAATCATTTTGTAACAAACATACATTCATGCACAACAAGGCAATATATCATATTTTCTCTTGCAAGCTCTGTTGTTAAAGTCCATACTTTGTAATAGCAAACTTAGCTGGTTCGAGGGCAGTCTACCTCGAGGGCCGTGGTTGTTCATCATATTGGTTAGCTTTATTTACAATTAATCCCTAGCATTAATTCAGACAATTATCAATTTGTGCCAAATGAAATCACATATCCTTAAAACCACTTATAAGTTTAATTGTTGTCCGATTTTAAGGCAAACAATTTGGCGCCCACCGTGGAGCTAAGGATAATAGTGATTGTTTGGAACAATTTTTTGTAACACACATAATTTTACGCTTGTTCTTTGAAGTGTCTTTGATTCCAGGATCAACATGTCAAACTCTCAAGTAGTACCCACACACACAGACGATGGCATCGGTCTCTATGGCGAGAATGATGACATAGCCGTCCCCTGAAACGGAGTACCTCCAGTAAACCCCGATGGAGCTCCGGCCGTGGATCCAATCGACGTCAGCTCCCATATTGCTATTAATGGGAATTTGGGCGCCGATCCTGAAAATAGCATCCGCCGAGATGCTCGAACAGCTGATCAGAACGCAAGGGCAGTGGAAAAGGCGGGATTAGCCTTCAAATGATATTTGAAATATTGCAAACTCAACAAGCTGCAATAGCACAACTTCAGAATCAGAATCGTACACCAAGCAGGATCGAGATCGAGCCATCGCAAGAAATTGTTCATAGAGCCGAATCGGTATCAAAGAAATCGAATGGAGAAGAACTGGAGACCAATCCTGCTATCATAAAGATGCTTGAGGATCTTTCGAAGCGAATAGAAACAGGAGAAAAAAGGATCGAGAAAAACGATAAGAAAGTGGAAACTTATAATTCTAGGGTTGACCAAATCCTGGGGGCAACACCGGTGTTGAAAGGGCTTAATTCCAAAAAGTTTGTCCAAAAACCTTTCCCCCGAGTGCGGCTCCGAAGCCAATCCCCAAGAAGTTTCGTATGCCCGAGATCCCGAAATATAACGTGACAACAGATCCAAACGAGCACGTTACCTCATACACGTGCGCCATTAAGGGAAATGACTTGGAAGATGATGAGATTGAGTCTGTGTTGCTGAAGAAGTTCGGGGAAACTCTATCGAAGGGAGCTATGATATGGTAACATAATTTACCACCTAATTCTGTTGATTCGTTCGCTATACTTGCAGATTCTTTTGTAAAGGCACACGCCGGAGCTATCAAGGTAGCCACAAGAAAATCGAACCTTTTTAAGGTAAGGCAAAAAGACAACGAGATGCTCAGGGAATTTGTGTCTCGGTTCCAAATAGAACGAATGGATTTGCCACCGGTCACTGACGATTGGGCCGTTCAAGCCTTTACTCAAGGCCTCAATGCTCGAAGTTCCGTAGCTTCACAATAGCTAAAACAGAATTTGATCGAGTATCCGGCTGTCACTTGGGCCGATGTGCATAATTGGTATCAGTCGAAGATCAGGGTCGAGGATGATCAATTGGGGGCTCCAACCGGTTCAGTTTATCCTAACAGGCCTGTGGAAATAGTTAAAAGGGACTTCGACCGGGAACCGCGATCGAACAGAGATCAATATCAGCCATACAGTGGAGATCGGAGAGATAATGGCCCTGTACGAAACCCCGTTCGGAATGATCGAGGACAGAGCTCCCGAGGGCTCATGAGCAAGAATGGTTTTGATAATAATGTCGGATCTAAAGAAGCACCTCGATTGTCAGAATATAACTTCAACGTAGATTCTTCCGCCATAGTGTAGGTCATTGGAAGTATCAAAGATATTAGATGGCCTCGACCTCTGTAGACCGATCCGGCCCCGAGAAATCCCAACCAAATATGCAAGTATCATGGTACCCATGGTCATAAAACAGAAGATTGCAGACAGCTAAGGGAGGAAGTAGCCCGATTGTTCAACGAGGGGCACCTTCGGAAATTCGTAAGTGATCGAGCCAAGAATCGCTTTAAAAACAGAGATTCAAACAGGCAGAACGAGCAGGAAGAGCCACAACACGCGATTCACATGATCGTAGGAGGGGTCGATATTCCACAAAGACCAGTGTTTAAATGCACCAAAGTGACGATCACACAAGAAAAACGAGCACGGGATTACTTACTAGAAGAGACTTTGTCTTTCAACGACGAGGATGCGGAAGGGATCGATTGACCTCATACCGACTCATTGGTAATATCTGTCCTTATGAATAAAACTCGAGTTAAACGTGTTTTGATTGATCCAGGTAGCTCGGCCAACATTATTCGATCGAGGGTCGTAGAACAGCTCGGCCTACAAGATCAAATTATGCCCGCAGCTCGAGTACTTAACGGCTTCATTATGGCGAGCGAAACCACCAAAGGTGAGATTATCTTGCCAGTGAACATGGTCGGGACCATCCAAGAAACAAAGTTCCATGTAATCGAGGGCAACATGAGGTATACCGCCCTACTCGGAAGGCCTTGGATCCATAACATGAGGGCAGTGCCTTCGAACCTTCACCAAGTTCTGAAGTTCCCGACATCGGAGGGAGTCAAAACAGTGTACGGGGAGCAACCCGCCTCCAAGGAGATGTTTGCGATCGATGAGGTGACACCGGTATCGGCACTTTCATCAGCAAAGGGATCGAATTCAAAGTGAGAGCTAGAAGTCAAATAGCAACCACAGTCACTAGCCTCGGCCCAACCAGAGGAACGGGAAATTTACGAGGATGATGACTATATGATCCCCCGATCCTTCATAATACCCGATGATTTTGACGCCACAAAATCAACGGTCGAAGAGCTGGAACAAATCATACTGATTGAGCATCTGCCCGATCGAAAGGTATACTTAGGCACGGGATTAACTCCCGAACTCAGGGAAAAACTTATTAAATTCCTTAAAACTAATATGGATTGTTTTTCCTGGTCCCACCTCGATATGACAGGGATCACGCCGGAAATTACCACTCACAAGTTGAGTCTGGATCCAAAATTCTGCTCGGTGAAGCAAAAAAGAAGGCCCCAGTCCGAGATCAAACATGCCTTCATCAAGGACGAGGCAACCAAACTTTTCAAAATAGGATCCATTCGGGAAGTAAAGTATCCCGAATGGCTAGCAAACGTAGTGGTAGTCCCGAATAAGGGAAATAAACTTAGAATGTGTGTAGACTATAAGGACTTGAACAAAGCCTGCCCTAAGGATTCTTTTCCTTTGTCGAATATCGATCGCATGATCGATGCCACGGCCGGCCACGAGATTCTCAGTTTTCTCGATGCCTACTCCGGGTACAATCAAATACAGATGAACCCGGAGGATCAGGAAAAGACTTTGTTCATCGCTAAATATGGCACCTATTGTTATAACGTAATGTCGTTCGAACTACACAATGCTGGTGCAACTTATCAACGCCTAGTGAATCTAATATTCAAAGAACAAATAGGGAAATCTATGGAAGTTTATATTGATGATATGCTAGTTAAGTCCATATGAGCAGAGGACCATTTAAAGCATTTGCAGGAAACCTTCGATATATTGAGGAAGTACAATATGAAGCACAACCCAGAAAAGTGCGTATTCGGGGTTGGCTCGGGCAAGTTTCTCGGCTTCATGGTGTCCAATCGGGGAATCGAGATTAACCCCGACAAAATCAAAGCTATCGAGAATATCAAGGTCATAGATAATGTAAAGGTCGTGCAAAGGCTAACCGGGCGCATAGCCGCCCTGGGGCGATTCATTTCGAGGTCCTCAGACCGGAGTCACCAATTCTTCTCGTTGCTTAGGAAGAAGAACAATTTTGCATAGACCCCAGAATGTCAGCAGGCCTTGGAAGAATTAAAACGATAGTTGTCGAGCCCACCACTGCTTCACAACCCCGAAAGCGGACGAGCAACACTACTTATACTTAGCAGTCTCAGACATAGCGGTAAGTGGGGTCCTACTTCGAGAAGAGCAAGGTACACAATTCCCTATTTACTATGTTAGTTGAACCTTAGGTGAGGCCAAGATCCAGTACCCACACTTAGAAAAAATAGCGCTTGCTTTAATACGCGCCTGTAGGAAATTAAAACCATATTTTCAATGTCACCCGATTTGTGTTGTAACTACCTATCCCCTTCGCAATGTCTTGCACAAACCCGAACTTTCGGGTCGACTGGCCAAATAGGTCGACGAGATCAGCAGGTATGGTATCGAGTATCAACCCCGAACGGCCATCAAATCTCAAATCTTGGCATACTTCGTGGCCGACTTCACGCCAGCACCCGTGCCCGAGGTCGAAATGGAACTATTTTTAAAATCGGGTACGTCATCGGGGGTGTGGACCCTCTTCATATATGTCGCTTCGAATGTGAAAGGGTCCGGACTGGGCATCGTTTTGAAGCCACCCATGGGTGACATAATTAGACAATCTATCAGAACTTCGAAGTTAACTAACAATGAGGCCGAATATGAGGCCATGATTGCAGGTCTCGAGCTGGCTAAAAGTTTGGGAGCAGAGGTCATCGAGGCCAAATTTGATTCTCTACTTGTGGTAAATCAAGTCAACAGAACTTACGAAGTCCGAGAAGATCGAATGCAGAGATACTTGGACAAGCTACAGGTAACTTTGCACCGGTTTAAAGAGTAGACCTTACAACACATACCTCGGGAACAGAATGGTGAGGTTGATGCCCTTGTAAACTTGGGATCATCGGTCGAGGATGACGAACTTAACTCGAGGACTGTCGTATGACTCTCGAGAACAGTAATCGAAGAAGGCCACGCCGAAATAAACTCTACAAGCCTGACCTGGGATTGGAGAAACAAGTACATTGAATACCTAAAGAACGAGAAACTCCCATCAGATCCGAAGGAATCAAGGACTCTACGCACGAAGGCAGCATGATACACCTTGGCCGAGGATGGAAGGCTATTTAGGAGGATGTTCGATGGGCCATTGGCGATATGTTTGGGACCAGGAGACACCGACTATGTCCTGCGGGAGATTCACGAAGGCACTTGTGGGAACCACTCCGGTGCCGAATCACTGGTTCACAAAGTTATCAGAGAAGGGTATTATTGGGCTGATATGGAAAAAGATACCAAAGAGTTCGTCCGAAAATGCGACAAATGCCAAAGGTATGCGCCGATGATTTACCAGCCCGGGGAGCAGCTCCACTCGGTCTTATCCCCATGGCCATCCATAAAATGGGAAATGGACATCGTCGGCCCTCTACCATCGGCTCCAGGTAAAGGTCAATTTATTTTATTTATGACTGATTATTTTTCTAAGTAGGTTAAAGCACAGACTTTCGAGAAAGTCAGAGAAAAAGAAGTCATAGACTTCATTTGGGACCACATTATATGTCGATTGGGGATGCCTGCCGAGATTTTGTGCGACATTGGGAAACAATTCATCGACAGCAAAGTGACTAAATTTCTCGAGGATCACAAGATTAGAAGGATTCTATCAACGCCATACCATCCCAGCGGGAACGGACAAGCCGAATCGACCAACAAAACCATCATTCAAAATTTTAAAAGAGATTGACCGACGCTAAGGGAAAATGGAGAGAGATATTGCCCGAAGTTCTTTGGCATACCGCACGACGTCGAAATCCAGCACGAGGGCAACATCATTCTCTTTGGTCTATGGAGCCGAAGCTCTTATCCCGATCGAGATCGGGGAACCTAGCCTCAGGTTTCAATATGCAACAGAAGAATCGAATAACGAGGCCATGAATACGAGCTTAGAATTATTGTATGAAAGACGCGAGGCCACCTTCGTTTGATTGGCTGCACAAAAATAGCGGATCGAAAGGTACTACAACAGAAGAACCAATCTTCGACACTTTAAAACTGGGGAATTGGTGCTAAAGAAAGTCACCCTCAACACTCGAAACCCGAATGAATGAAAAATGGTTCTAAATTAGGAAGGGCCATATCAGGTCCTCGATATCATCGGAAAGGGATCCTACAGGCTTGACACGATGAACGGCGAACAATTACCAAACAATTGGAATGTATCACTCCTAAAGCGATACTACTGCTAAGGTATGACCTTCTCCATTTTCATTTATATTTTAAGTTATCCAATTGCATGTGTTCGATCGAGGACGACGATGGATTCTTCAACACAGTGTCTTTAGGTCTGAAAGCACGCGTTGCACTCTTTTTTCCTTAGACCGGTTTTTTGTCCCAAATGGGTTTTTTCTGGCAAGGTTTTTAACAAGGAAATCATTGTTCGTGCTAACGTAGAATAATTCAACAGTATCCGAGGCTTCTCTATAATCAATCTCGAATACTGGGGGGGACATCACCCCCGAATGTCAACTTTGTTGCAAGGAAATCACTTCGTGACAGCAGGGTCTCGATAGATAAATTTTGTAAGGGCCAAACGGTCGAGTGAACCGTGCCCATATAGGTTGCTCAGGCCCTGACATCAAACATGTACGTGTGTATCTATTAAGAGAAGTAATATTTCCTTGCCAAATATCTCATTCCTTAAAAATCTATTTTGTAAACAGGATTAAGGGCCGATCACAACTGAAGTTAGAAAAACTAACCCCACACTCGGGGACTGTCGTCCGAAGAATAGACGAGATAAATAGAAGAGATCGAATTATTAAAATCTCGAGATTATAAGACCTTAAAAAGGCAAACCTCGATTTTTATAGGCCACGTCCGCCACACTCGGGGACTGATAATTCTGGCAAGCTCGAAGTAAAACGGTAAAATAAGCCCAAGGGGCAGATTCCGAATTAAAAGGCTACGGCCGAATTAACACGGCTCGGAGACGTCCGAATTCCGTAACAAAACAGGCCTTCAAACTTTTTCACAACCGGTTCTAAAAGGCTACCCTCGGCGGAATCCTAATACTTAAGATATTTTCGAGAAAAAACGTTGATAAATATCAAACTCCGATAACGCCTTAACCCAGAAAGGCAATGAAAAAAAGAATTTGTTCGAACTCTCGAACACGACTTCATTATTTCATGCTAAGGCATTACAACCTTTGCGAACATGAATTCTTGAAAGACAAAAAGGGGTAGAAAGACTTATATATGTTAAAACGATCGTTCTACAAAGGCCAGATCGGCCAAATACGAAAGCCTAAGGGCTATTCTCACTTCTTACTCGGCTACTAACTCGAGTTCAAATGCATTCCCACTCGGTAACTATTCTTCGAGCCTAAGGGCCATCTGATTTCGAATTCGAGATAACATTCTCACTCGAACATCGAATTCAAAGATTACCTTATTCCGAGTCCAGATAAATGATCTCACTCGGCTCTGATTTATCAGAAACTGCCTCAGGTTAAGTTTGAATATTTGATCTGGGACCATTGAATACAACCATATAATTGTGCGCTAAAGTACTTTGACATTTGCATAAAATAACTAAAAGACAACGGATTCGGGAACCATGGAAAGAAAAAAAAATTCATATATCAAAGTTTTTCTTTACAAGGGCCGATAAGCCTCGAAGCAAAAACGAAAATTACTAGGCCTAAGCAGCACGGTCATTATCAGAGGAAGTTTCTTCACCCTCGGAGTCTTCTCCACCAGATCCGCTCGCATTCTCGGAACCCTCGTCAGGAAATTCTAACTTCTGAGCCTTTACTTCCTCAGCCTTGGCGATCTCGAGTACGACAGATATGTCGAAACTCTGCTCAATGACCCCTTCGAGAGCCTGCCTTCGGGCCTGCCACTTCGAATGATCCACCATGCCCCTGTCCTGCTCAATAGTGGCTTCGGCGTCGACTCTATATTGGGACGAAGTAGCGTGGGCCTTAGAATTGGCCACGACCGCTTCAGATCTGGCAACCTCGAGCTCTTTGACCAAATTGGAAAAATTAGACTCGAGCTCCTTGACCTTCTTCGCCTGAACCGAGGCATTCTCTCTTACATATCGAAGTTGTGACTTAGCTGAATCCAGCTCTGCTTGAGCGGTTTCCTTCTGTGTGGCCAGAATGTCCATGCATCCCTTGAACTCCTCGGCCTTGGCTCGCATTGCATCTATTTGCGTTTAGAAGTCCTTGATCTGTTCAAACATTTGTCGGACCTACAGAAATGGATCGTTAGTCGTTATCTCCAACTCAGCCTCACTGTCACGAAGAACTCAGAATACCTGCTCGGCCATCTCGGCATGCTCTTCTCGAGCCTCCACCAGGTCTACCTGAAACTTCTCACTAAGAAGATTGTATGTATCACATTTCTCCGTGAGGCCCTGTACCTCGGCCTTACATTCCTCTCGAATTCGGAGAAAGGCCTCGTGGTACAACACCGAAGCCTACAAGAAAGGAAAAAAATGTTAGAGATATCGGCAATTGAAAGTCATAAAAAGATAGCGGCCCTTAAACTTACCCGATTCAGAGCATGCTGGGCCTCGTTGGACAAACAGGCAACGTCCACTGTATCCATTTTTGCTTGGTCCTCTTCAGTGACCAAGCATCAAAGATAGCTTGCCACCCCTACGGGGGCAGAGAAAACTTGAGTATCTTCCAGGATCGAGATTATAAGAGGCCGCTTACGATCGGGGTCAACACTGGGGGCCGGGAATTGGTCGATTAGTGTATAGCTCGAGGATGCCTCATTCGAGTCCTTCCTCGGTACGTCCAAATCGCCCAAACCGGTGACATCTTCCATGTTAGCAAAATAGCCACGAAACAAATCTTCCCCTCCGCGGGCTCCCTCTCCATGACAAGTCTTCGCATCCCGAGCGTCACGTATCATCGAATCCGGAACTGGAGGGCATGAGTAGGAGTCCCCGATCACTATTGCCCCAAGTGGGTCTTTATAGACATCGTCTTCGTTCTAGGAAGCCTCGAGCTCAGTTTCTTCACCGACCTCGATCGCCTCCTCGGTAGCCTCCCCGCCTCGAAGTAAGGCATCTTCGACTTTTTCTGGCTTGGGCTCGTCCGATCGGGGCAAAGCTACTTCGGCTTCCACCTGTCCAATAGTTCTTTGAAGCTCGGTGCCAGCTCGCACACGAGTCATCAATTCAAAGTTTTCTTCTTCTCCGTCTTCGTCTTCGGTCCCATCCATTATCCGTTGGGCGGACTCCAGGGATACGTGGATGACATTCCCCTTAGGCTTACGGGGCCTCTTGATCGGCTTTTTATTTTTCGAGCCTGGAGGACTCGAAACCTCTTTTCTCTTCTTCTCTTTGCTCTGCTTCGGGGCGGATGGGGGGAGAAGTGCCTCACCGTCAGCAGGAGGGGGCCTCATGGGTGCATCCTTCGCGAGACCTGCAAAATGACAAATATAAGTAAATACAATAACAAAACCCAAATAGAAACCTTTCTAAGGAAAGAAGATTACCATGGTTACGGGCCTCCCATTGGCCCTTTGATAACTCCATACAGGCACGCTCGGAGTAAGATTTTTGCGATACTAACCCTTTTTGCGATACTAACCCCTCGACCCATTGCCTAAGGTCGGGTATCACTTCCGGCATAACGGCCATAGATACAACACTAAAAAACTTAGATAAGGGGAAGGCAAGAAGCAAAACGGCAAAATAAATATTCAGAGGTAAAACGGTACTTATATTTCATGTTCCACTTTTCGGGGAACGACATGTCTTTGGTAGAAATTAGATCCGAAGTCTTTACTCGGACAAATCTGCCCATCCAACCTCGGTCGCAGGTCTCATCTATGCTCGAGAATAGGGGTTTGGTAGCTCGACGGTGGATCTTGATCATGCCTCTATGATAAAGTCAGGGCCCGTAAGGCGCATGAGGTGATCGAGGGTAAAAGGATGGCCCTCGATCTTGCTTACAAAGAATCGAAAGAGGATTACGATCCTCCAAAACGACAGATGGATTTGGCCTAGAGTGATATCGTACCTCTTGCAGAAGGCGACGATGATGGGATCTAAGGGAGCTATCGTGAACGGGTAAGTATAGACACTTAGATACCCCTCCACGTGAGTTGTGATGGATTCTTAGGGGGGCAGGAATTACTACATCCTTTCCTACCCAGTTGCGCTCATCCTTCACCTTCTCGAGGAGACCTTCTGTAATTGTACACACGTACCTCGACATCGGCTCACATCGACACGGAATCGGGGGTGTGTTCTCCATCTTGAAATCAGCAGCAGTAGCACACTTCGTCGGAACGAAGTCCTCAAGGGGACGTTCCGCTGCGGCCGCGACGCTAGCGGACTTTGATGAAGAGGCGGTTTCCTTATGAGGGATAGTTTTAGATGTCTTAGCCATTTTTATGAACAAGGAAGAACAGGGATTAGGATATTTGGTGTTTTAAAAAGAGGTTAGCAATAAAACTTGAAGATTTGCAAATGAGGAACTTGAGGAATGCAAGGAGCTTTGAAGATTAGAGCAGAAGAGATTGAAAGTAAAATTTGAAGGAGTGGAAAAAAGGACTATCTATGGGTTCCACGGCGACGGTTCAAAGTTGCTAGTGGCTGACCGAAAACTGACGCGCCATAAATTCCTGAAACGAAACCGATGGGACATTTTGGTCACCCTTGCTGCTTACGTCACGATGCTTACGACATGATAAATCGAGGGTAGATTCGAAGACTTAATTCATTTCCTGTCATTGCACTCCAAACAACGAGGGGCCTATCTGTATACGGTCAAAATCGGGCTTGCCTAATTTCATACGACTAACCGAAATCGGGACGAAAGATCAAGGTCCGACCCCAGTTATATCGGAACATGGTACGGAGATGGATTGGTAAGCCCATGGATCACTGGCCGGTCAGGATCGAGGTCAATTCGAGACCGAAGCGAGAAAGAGATTGAGCAAGATCGAAATAGGCCTGCTACACCGAATAACGGAAAGCCGAGATATCTGTGATCGGGCAAGGATCGTGGCGGGAATCTCAGCACATATCGGTTAGGATCGGATAAATTTACTTCTGTAATTAGAAATATACCATAAATAGGGTTCCTCTGCTATATAAAGAGGGTCTTAATCATTTTTGTAACAAACATACATTCATGCACAACAAGGCAATATATCATATTTTCTCTTGCAAGCTCTGTTGTTAAAGTCCATACTTTTTAATAGCATACTTAGCTGGTTCGAGGGCAGTCTAGCTCGAGGGTCGTGGTTGTTCATCATATTGGTTAGCTTTATTTATAATTAATCCCTAGCATTAATTCCGACAATTATTTGTTTTTGTCAAGTGAAATCACATATCCTTAAAACCACTTATAAGTTTATTTGTTGTCTGATTTTAAGGCAAACAAAACTCATACATGACATCTAGGTTACACGAATATAATTGTCACGACCCGAAATTCTCACCTTCGGACTGTGATGGCGCCTAACATTTCACTTGCTAGGCAAGCCAATGTTAGAATGATATTAACCAATTTTTAAACAATCTTTAAATTTATTAATAACAAATAAATAAACGGAAGTAAGGTCTAAAATATAGTGATTAATCCATAAAGACAGCGGTGTCTAAATACCATCCCAGAATTGGTGTCACAAATGCACGAGTTTCTAGAATAAATACAAATAAAGATCTGAATAAAATAAAGCTGTCTGAAAACAAACACACAGCTAAAGTAAAGTAGATGGGGACTTCAGAACTGCGAACGCCATGCAGTTATACCTCAAGTCTCCTCTGAGTACCTGAAATCCGAGCAAGTCTATGGTACGCTGCTGGGACCAACTCCAAAATCTGCACAAGAAGTGCAGAGTGTAGTATCAGTACAACCGACCCCATGTACTGGTAAGTGCTGAGTCTAACCTCGATGAAGTAGTGACGAGGCTAAGGCGGGTCACTTACATTACCTGTACGCAATATTAGTAACAACAATAATAGTAGAAATAAATCAGGTAACTCGTTTATAATAATTGAAGCCAACTCAGCAGTCATAACCAATTATCATTTCCATCAATTCTGTTGCAGCGTGCAACCCGCTCTCACAATATATTAACATTCAGTTCTGTTGCGGCGTGCAACCCGCTCTTCCAATATATTTATTTTAATCAAGTCTGTTGCGGCGTGCAACCCGATATATATATATATATATATATATATATATATATATATACACACACACACACACACACATCAACTTTTAAATAAGTCTGTTGCGGCGTGCAACCCGATCCTCCAATATGGACTTTTAATAAGTCTGTTGCGGCGTGCAACCCGATACTCCAATATATTATTTATAATTAATTATGTTGAGGCATGCAACTCGATCCTCCAATATATTCATTATAATCAATTCTGTTGCGGCGTACAACCCGCTCCTCCAACATATTCATTTACCAATTCTTATAGAAGAAATTTCCCAAATAAATGCAATAATTAATATAAAATTATAAGACAACAAGCATATAATAATTATGATTTAATTATGAAACAAACAAAGGCAAATAGCAAATTATTATAGAAATCAGAGAGAAAATATGCAATTTAATATTTAATATGCTAAATGTCAAATAACAATTAAGGCACATAATTCAAATAGCATGTAACAATTAATGCAGGAATTCAAAATTTAATATTTGACAAAGAATATGAGAGAAACAATTATTATAATAATTAATTCATGTATTAAAATAATTTATGATTTTTCAAGTAAGCAGGCAAACAATTAATTTGACGACGTATAGACACTCGTCACCTCGCCTATACGTCATTCACATGCAACTCACATAACAAATAATTTGAGGGTTCTATTCCCTCAAGTCAAGGTTAATCACGACACTTACCTCGCTTTACAAATTCCAATCAATTACTCGATCACAGCTTTTCCTTTTAAATTTGTCTCCAAAAGCTTCAAATCTATTTACAAACAATTCAATATACTCAATACGAATCATAGGAAAGGATAAAATCCGAAATTCATTAAAATATTTGGCAGTAGGACCCACATCTCAAATCTCGAAAAAACTTATGAAATTCGAACACCCATTCCGAGACGAGTCCAACCATACAAAAATTATCCAATTCCGATATCAAATGGACCTTCAAATCTTAAACTTTCGTTTTTGGAAGAATTTATAAAAATCTGATTTTTCTTCCACAAATTCACGGATTCATGATATAAATGAGTATGAAATCATGAAATATAATCAATATAGGATAAGGAACACTTACCCCAATATTTTCTCGTAAAAATCGTCCAAAAATCATTTAGGGTTCGAAAAATTGAAGAACAAATGAAAAATCCCGTCTAAGTCCAAAGTTATCAGCTGCGGATGTCGCATTTGCGACCTGAGCTTCGCAATTGTGAAGCTCGCAAATGCAAAGGGGTCATCGCAAATGCGAGAACCTTCACATTTCCGTTGCCTTCGCAAATGCAAAGAGTATGTCGAATTTGCGATAATTGGCCCATCGCAATTGCGGGTAGAAGTTTGCATTTGCGAATATGCCCTTCCCCGGACCCCCTTCGCAATTGCGAAGATAAACTCGCAATTGCGAGAACTGCTGGCCTAGGATTTCTTTGCAATTGCGATAAAAACCTCGCAATTGCCATACCTGCTTGGTTCGCATTTGCGAAGCCTGATCACGCAATTGCGAGATTAGAGGCCTGCTACAGACACCAGTTACACTAGCAATTCTCTAAGTTCTAAAATCACTCCGTAGCGTATCCGAAACTCACTTGAGCCCTCGGGGCTCCAAACCAAATATGCACGCAAGTCTAAAAATATCATACGAACTTGCTCGTACGATCAAATCACAAAAATAATACCTAAAACTATGGATTTAGCATCAAAACTCATGTATTCCTCAAGAACATTTCAAAACTACTATCTTCTCAACCGGACGTCCGAATCACATCAAATTAACTCCGATTTCTATCAAATTTCACATACATGACTTATATATTATATTAAACTTGTACTGGGTTCCGGAACTAAAATACGGGCCCGATACCAACGAGATCAAACATTAATCAATTTCTTTAAATCCATAAAATTTCAGTCTTACAATTTTCATCAAAAATTCATTTCTCGAGTTAGGGACCTTGGAATTCGATTTCGGGCATACGCCCAAATCACATATTTTACTACGGACCTTGCGGGAATGCCGGAATACGGATCCAAGTCCGTTTACTCAAAACGTTGACCAAAGTCAACTAAAAATCAATTTTAAATTCCAAAAATTATTACTTCATTCCACATAAAGGTTTTCCGGATTTACGCTCAGACTACGCACGCAAATCGAGGTGAGTAAAAATAAGATTTTTAAGGCTAACAGGCCCGGAATAGAGTCTTAATTCACAAGATGACCCTTTGGGTCATCACAATAATGTTGCCTTTGTTTTATCCTCTTTTTTCGTACGATTGACCTTCTTTTGGAATGATCTCATTTGAATAATATGCAGAAATAAGCCTCTAGTATTGGATAATAATCGCAGGAAATATACTGCCTTAAGACTGAAAAAAGGAACTTGGTGAATTGTCATCAACAACTATTGTATATTTGTATGAAAGCTTCACTATCAAAAGACGAGTTAATATTGTTTAGAAGAATTAATCCAATAGCACTGGAGGATTTGTGTAAATAGAATTAGAACGCTTCTACTACCCCTCCATTATGAATCTTAAGTTATCTTTTCGGTCTTTTTTTTGGGGGGGGGAGGGGGGGTCCATAGTATCATGTACCTGTGTTGGTGCCCCGTTCATGACGCGTAAGGCATTACAGAAAAAAGTGCTCCTACCAGGTTGGTAATTACCAATCAGAACTCGAATTGAATACATCTGATTAAGGATTGAAAAATATACTTAGGGACCGTTTGTTAGTTGGTTAGAGAGTAAGTTATTTATGTATTAGGAGTAACATAACTAATACCATGTTTGGCAGCCTTTAGTTACCTCGTACAAAAATCAGCAAAACTAATGTTATATGTTTGGTTGCTTTTTTTTTTATTGGCGGAACAAGTAATAAAATGGATAAGTTATACAACAAATCTATATATTATTTGTGCAAGGTAGAATATGGAATAACTAATACATATATTAGTAATACATGGATTAAACAATCAAATTACCAAAAAATATATATTTTAATCCTTACATTATCAATACATGCATAACTCTAATCAACGACCAAAGGACTCATATGATTTGAAGTATGGGAATCTTGTATTCCTTTATGCTAATGAAATTTTTTCTCTTTTTTCCTTTCTTTTGTTTTATGACGCACTTGACTTGCCATTAAATGTTACTCCTATGTAACGATCCGACTTGTCGTTTTAAGAATTAATGTCCTGTTCAACGACTTAAGATCTCGGGCAATTTCATAATATGTATTATGACCCGCGGGTGTGATCGAGTTTGATTTTCGGAAGATTTAGAATTTAATTGAAAGAGAAATTCTCATTTTGAAGCTTAAATGGAAAAAGTTAATCAAAGAGTTGACTTTTGAGCAAACGACCTCGGAATAGAATTTTGATGATATCAATAGTTTCGTATGGTGATTTTGGACTTAGGCGCGTGTTCGGATTTGGATTTGGAAGTCCGTAGGATAATTCGACGCATTTTGGCGAAAGTTGGAAAATAGACGATTTTCGGAAAGTTTGATCGAAGGTTGAATTTTTGATAACGAGGTCGGAATCAAATTCTGGAAATTGAAATAGGTCCATTATGTCACTTATGACTTGTGTGCAAAATTTTAGGTCAATCGGACTTGATTCGATAGGTTTCGGCATCGAATGTTGAAGTTGGAAATTTCATAATAGACTAAGTTTCAAGTGAGTTCGCACAAGACATAACTTCAAACGAGCATACCTCTCTTGATATGAAGATTTATATAGTGTATTAACTATCAAAAGAAAGGTCTATGTGTCTAGTTTCCAACGCTTCAAACCGTTTGTCATTCGGACATTCCTACAAGAAGTTATGACCAAATTACCAAAGGCTAGAAAAATGCAATTCTGTGATCAATTACGCGATCGCAAAACTACTTCTGCGACCACGCAGAATGGACCAGAAGAGCCCAGTTCTGGGCACCAATTTTTGCGATCAGTTTTGTGGCCCGCATACCCATTCTGCGGTCCATTATGCGACCGCAGACCTGCTTTCGGAGGGTTAATTTTTCTATTTTCATAACCCAACCCCATTTTGATAAATAGGCTTTGGGGCTTATTTTGGGGTATTTTTCTGAGGGTTTTAGAGAGAGGTAAGAGTATTTTAGAGAGGTAAGGAGGGAACCTAATATTCTAATCATCCAATCTTCAAGGATCAAGGAAGCTAATCACAAGATCTTCATCAAAGAGGTAAGATTCAATCCCTATTCTTCAATTTCGAGTTTGGGGTAAAAGATTGGTGATTGGGAGTATGATTCTTGGGTGTAAGAGTATTATGTATATATGATTGTACCAATAAGATTTGTAGAAAGATTTTTGAGATCAAATAAGTAAAGATTGGATTGTGGAATGAAAGAAATCTTGTAGAAGAACCTTGTAACCAAATTTGCACACCTAGTGTTTGATAAAATGCTCAAATGAGTTGAAGCCATGAAAATCTTCCTAATTATGGTTCACTTTTGTTATGCTTCTAAATAGATTGAAGTTGCTAGAATTTTCGGAACCTCGTAGTAATGTAAGGAAGGCTCAAGAAAGATTGGAACCGTCCGGAAGTCAATTCAAGCAAGAAGGCGTTTTTGGAATATCGGCCTAACTTCAAAAAGGTAAGTGTCTTGCTTAACCTCGAGTGGGGGAATTTTCCCTTAGTCATTGAGTTTTATGTGCAAATTATGTAATTGAAAATCATGTACGCGAGGTGACGAGTACGTACTTGGTTTATATGTGCGAATTTCATTGATTAAAAATCCTTAGATGCCCTTATGTATTAAATTGGAAATTATTGACACTTATTAAATCCTCTATTTGTCATGCCTAGATCTTTGTTTGTTGAAATTGTTTCTATATGATGATTTGGTGTGATTGCCACCTTGAATTTATGTGAAATATATTTTGTTAAGATTTTGTACACACTATGGTCGAGCCATGGGCTCCTTATTGTGGAAAATGATGTATTGTTAATTTCTGTGACAAGTTGTGATATGTGAGCACTTGATGTGCAGTTGTTGAAATTATATTTACTTTGGGACTACGGAACGGTATTTCAGGAGATCCCCATGCCCTGCACATTTACTTTGGGACTACGGACCGGTATTCCGGGAGATTTCCCCTGCACATTTACTTTGGGACTACGGAACGGTATGCCGGGAGATTCCCCTGCACATTTACTCTGGGACTACGGAACGGTATTCCGGAAGATTCCCCTGCATATTTACTTTGGGACTACGGAACGGTATTCCGGGAGATTTCCCTGCACGTTTACTTTGGGACTACGGAATGGTATTCCGGGAGATTTCCCTGTACATTTACTTTGGGACTACAGAACGGTATTCCGGGAGATTCCCCTGTATATTTACTTTGGGACTACTGAATGGTATTCCGGGAGATTCTCCCGCATATTTACTTTTGGAACTATGAGGCGGTACCTCGGGAGATTCCCCCTGTCTTGCATATTTACTTTTGGGACTACTAGGTGGTACTTCGGGAGTGCCCTTTTGTTGATATTTTCTATGGATGCACTTGCCTTTGCTTATTTTGTTTTTCCGTAATTTGTAAATTCTTGTATTTTTCGTGATGTATTATTTGACTTAATATTAAGTGTTTTGTATTTCTTGGTGTATTGTGTTGACCTTGACTTTTTCGTACAGGACTTTGAGGATTTGTATTTTTCGGTTGTACTTGTTTTTGATGATTGAGTTGTTTTAAATAAAAGAAATATTTCTAGTATGTTTAATTTAATAAATTCTATATCCAAATCAGTAGTTTAGCTGATGATTTATTTTAATGGAAATGTCATTTTTCCTCACCCAAACGATTTCTAAAATAAACTTATCTTTTTGTTGATTTCTTACTTGATTTAAAGATTTTTAACCTTACTTTATTGAAAATAAATTGATCATGCGGATCTTATATACATTGATATTTTGGTACGTGAGTTGTCCGTACAGTTATGAAAATAATATGGGCATGAGGTACCGGAGAAAAATATGATGATTTTATTATTGACACGTGAGTTGTCGGTGTGATGGTGATAGAAATATGGGCACGAGGTGCCGTGGAAAATATGAATGTGGGCTGAGACCCGTAATTTTTATGATTGTGAAATGAGGTGTCACATGGTGACTTTTACTTGAAAATATATTTATTGAAAAGAATTATATTTGAAAGATAATTATTCAAAAGAAGTATATTCAAAAGATATTTATCTTAAAGAATAATATGTGAAGGATTTATATTTGAAGGACTTGACTTGTTGATTGTACTTGTGTTCCTTATTCGCCTGAGTAATAATTATGATGTTCTTATTGCCTTGTTGTTATGTCACTGGTTGAGTTTGTTGTTATCATTGCTAGTTGTTTTCCAGTACTATTGTATACTGCTATATTGTACAGGTTATTTGACTAGTGAGTGTCTTGACTGTACCTCGTCTCTACTCCACTGAGGTTAGTCTTGATACTTACTGGGTACCGACCGTGGTGTACTCATACTACACTTCTGTACATTTTTTGTGCAGAGCCAGGTATTGGAGGTATCAGACCTGGACAGAGTTAGAGTGTGATCGCAAAGATTCAAGGTAGAGATGCTTGTTCGTCGCAGTCCCTTGGAGTCTGTTCATTTTATTATACTGTTAATTTTTAATCAAACAGTATTGAGTATTCGATCATTGAGATCATTTCATGTATTATGTTAGAGTTCGTGACTCAGTACTACCAGTCTTGGAAGGTTGTTATAATTATTTCCGTTGTTGGTTTCGTTTATTAAAAAAAAAATAGCTTCAAAATGTAATGGAAATCGGCTTACTTAGTCTTAGAGACTAGGTGCCAGCACGACGCTTGTGGTGGGATTTTGGGTCGTGACAAGTTGGTATCAGAGCACTAGGTTCATAGGTTCTACGAGTCACGAACAAGTATAGTAGAGTCTTGCGGATCGGTACGGAGACGTCTGTACTTATCTTCGAGAGGCTACAAAACTGTTAGGAAATTTCACTTCTTTCATTCCTTATCGTGCGGCATTTATTCAGCTTGAAGCATATATCTTATATTCTTTTTCATCCACTCATGTATGAAATTGCGCACTCGGTATCAACTTTGCGCCAACAGTTCGTGATACTATAGAGGGGTTATAAGGGGGCCAGGGTTGCTCAATCATTATTACAACGTGTACTCCAGATCGAGGATGCGGAAGTATTGAGAGATCATTCAGTTGTGCACATTGAAGTGCAACGGGTTCTGACATCTGGTTGATAAGTATGATATTAAGAAGGTTTAATTAATTGCCTAATCATCACAATTGTGGTAGGGTCATGGGGTGGATGTAGATCTGAAATAGTTGGTGGTATTATAGACTATGTAGTTCGTATGGGATTTCTATTTAACTAAGGGTACATACGCAAAAAAGGCACTGGAGGAAGCGAGCTTTACTATCACGAGGATGACATGCGCCAAATAAATGGCTTGAGGTGTCTTATGACCGGTGTCCTACGAGCGATGAAGGTTAGTATTATGGATCATCAGAATGTGTCCTATGGCTTCACGCCAAGTGAGGGAGTCCACTATCAACGATCAGATTGCGGGGTCATGTGTTATATGAGTTTTGGCCTGAGATGTATTTATGTTGTATTGAAAGGTTCTCTGAAACTTGTATATGATTAAGAGCTGAGTTTTGTATGGGATGATGCTGGGACTTGCGGTATTCCCGCGTCGTTAATAATTCTACATTTCAGTATCAACGGGGTCATGGAAATAATTCCAGAATACTCGAGGTATTCCAGTAAGTTCTTTTAATGCACCACCGGCACGGGGTTCCTATAATGGTTATTTCAGTTGTCCGACACAGACTCAATGTGAGCAGTCGAATCCGCAGAGGGGTTGTTATGAGTGTGGTGATACTAGACACATCAAGAAAAATTATCCCAGACTTGGGAGGGGTGGATTTCATCATAACACTCCAACTACAAGCTTTATTCCAGTTAATACTTCATGTGCACTGTCAGTTAGAGGTGAAGGACAGACGGGTAGTGGGCGCCTAAGAGGTGAAGGCCCGACTCGTTGTTATAAATGCTATGATTTAGTTGAGGCCGATACATCAGATAGTGTCGTTACAGGTATGATCCTGATTTGTTATAAAAAAGGATATTTTCCTTAATTTGATTTGGATCTGAATATTAAGGTGAGTCCTCCTATTATGCTCTGCTTATGGGTAAGCTTCGAAATTTTGTGAACCACTCACATGTGTATCCCTGTTGGGAGGTTTGATGATGTTAGCATGTGTTTATCATTTTTTTATTTTGTACATCATTGAGGGCTATAAGTCCAAACGTGACTTTTTATTTCTCACTACTGTGAGTTTTGATGTGATTTCAGAATAATTGATTTTAATTTTATGAATTATATGTCCTACCAATATGAGGGTTCATTATATATTGTGAAAATTATTTATGAAATATATTGAAGAAAAGAAAGAAAAGAAATTGAAAATTACAGTTGGCACAATGTGCAACATACTTGTGATTCGGAGTTGAAGACGAGATCCTCGCTTTTTTTTACATGATGTGAAATATCTAAACCGGGCTGCAAGCCGCGATGGAAGTTATGTAAGGACGAGGTCCTTGTGGTGAAATATTTATGAGTTTAAAATATTTCCTTTGTGAAATTTAATTGTACAATAGTATTAATATGGAGTCATGTCTGTTAGGCTTATTTGATAATTCTTGTATATTTTTCTCTGCATATTCAGCCATTTTCGTGCTGTAAATATTGAGTTTTAACCTATGAGATGAGTGCCCAAGTAACGTTAAATGCGACTCATCAATCCGAGTAAGCAATCACGAGGTCTTCATGCCTCACATTCTGTTGTCAATGTTGTGAAAATTTTGAAATGAGTTGGTAGTTAATATGAGATTAATTGATAATGCTGGAATTAATTATGAATAACTTTTAAGACCAGAGATGTGGTGATGAGCATACATATGATGTGCTTCATATCCTGATATCATTATGATAATGCAGTGCTTGTAATGCTGAGATTGGTGTTATTGATATATACCTTGTGGTATTTTATTGTGTTGTTAGGAGTGGTTTTGGTATTACTCTAGCAGGTGGATAGGCCCAATTATAAGGGGGACTCTGCCGAAATTTCTGAAAAATTTGGGAGTTAGTAAAATTTGGAGGATTGAGATTTGCAAAGGAAGAGATAAATATGTTATGTGTTTGAGGGCGAATGATCCTAAGCGGGGAAGAATGTAGCAACCCGAAATTTGTTTGAAGTACTTCAACACTATCAAGAAAGTTGATGTGTGCGTGGGCACGAGTTACTATAGCCAGTTGAGACAAATATCGTGTGTCAAAGTGAAAATTAGGCCTTATGGAAATGATTGGAGAGTTAGGGAATTTACTTTAAAGCTTATAAGAATGGAGAAAAGAAATAATCTCATTGAGATGGTGTCGTCGGACCCGTGTTAAATTGCTGGAACGTAGAATCACCCACAAGTATGTGTGTAAAAATACACTCAGTAATTTAAAGTCCTCAGAAAGATTCTTGGCACGTTCGAGGACGAACGTATGTTTAAGAGGTGGAGAATGTAACGACCCGACTTGTCGTTTTAAGAATTAATGCCCCGTTCAATGACTTAAGGTCCCAGGCAACTTCATAATATGTATTATGACCCGCGGGTATGGTCGAGTTTGATTTTCGGAAGATTTAGAATTTAATTGAAAGAGAAATTCTCATTTTGAAGCTTAAATGGAAAGAGTTGATCAAAGAGTTAACTTTTGAGCAAACGACCTCGGATTAGAATTTTGATGATGTCAATAGTTTCGTATGGTGATTTTGGACTTAGGCGCGTGTTCGGATTTGGATTTGGAAGTCCGTAGGACAATTCGACGCATTTTGGCGAAAGTTGGAAAATAGACGATTTTTGGAAAGTTTGATCGAAGGTTGAAATTTTGATAACGAGGTCGGAATCCAATTCTGAAAATTGGAATAGGTCCGTTATGTCACTTATGACTTGTGTACAAAATTTGAGGTCAATCGGACTTGATTCGGTAGGTTTCGGCATCGAATGTTGAAGTTGGAAATTTCATAATAGACTAAGTTTCAAGTGAGCTCGCACAAGACCTAACTTCAAACGAGAATACCTATCTTTCTATGAAGATTTATATAGTGTATTACCTATCAAAATAAAGGTCTATGTGTCTAGTTTCCAACGTTTCAAACCGTTCATCATTCGGACATTTCTACAAGAAGTTATGACCCAATTACCAAAGGTTGGAAAAATACAATTCTGCGACCAATTATGCGATCGCAAAACAATTATGCGATCGCAAAACTACTTCTGCGACTGCAAACTGGTCGCAGAATGGACCGGAAGAGCCCTGTTCTGGGCATCAATTTTGCGATCAGTTTTGCGGCCCGCATACCCATTCTGTGGTCCATTATGCGACCGCAGACCTGCTTTCTGAGGGTTAATTTTTCTATTTTCGTAACCCAACCCCATTTTGATAAATAGGCTTTGGGGCTTATTTTGGGGTATTTTTCTGAGGGTTTTAGAGAGAGGTAAGAGTATTTTAGAGAGGTAAGGAGGGAACCTAATATTCTAATCATCCAATCTTCAAGGATCAAGGAAGCTAATCACAAGATCTTCATCAAAGAGGTAAGATTCAATCCCTATTCTTCAATTTCGAGTTTGGGGTAAAAGATTGGTGATTGGGAGTATGATTCTTGAGTGTAAGAGTATTATGTATATATGATTGTACCAATAAGATTTGTAGAAAGATTTTTGAGATCAAATAAGTAAAGATTGGATTGTGGAATGAAAGAAATCTTGTAGAAGAACCTTGTAACCAAATTTGCACACCTAGTGTTTGATAAAATGCTCAAATGAGTTGAAGCCATGAAAATCTTCCTAATTATGGTTCACTTTTGTTATGCTTCTAAATAGATTGAAGTTGCTAGAATTTTCGGAACCTCGTAGTAATATAAGGAAGGCTAAAGAAAGATTGGAGCCGTCCGGAGGTCAATTCAAGCAAGAAGGCGATTTTGGAATATCGGCCTAACTTCAAAAAGGTAAGTGTCTTGCTTAACCTCGAGTGGGAGAATTTTTCCTTAGGCATTGAGTTTTATGTGCAAATTGTGTAATTGAAAACCATATACGCGAGATGACGAGTACGTACTTTGTTTATATGTGCGAATTTCATTGATTAAAAATTCTTAGATGCCCTTATGTATTAAATTGGAAATTATTGGCACTTATTAAATCCTCTATTTGTCATGCCTAGATCTTTGTTTGTTGAAATTGTTTCTATATGATGATTTGGTGTGATTGCCACCTTGAATTTATGTAAAATATATTTTGTTAAGATTTTGTACACATTATGGTCGAGTCATGGGCACCTTATTGTGAAAAATGATGTATTGTTGATTTCTGTGGCAAATGTGATATGTGAGCACTTGATGTGCAGTTGTTGAAATCATATTTACTTTGGGACTACGAAACGGTATTTCGGAAGATCCCCCTGCCCTGCACATTTACTTTGGGACTACGGACCGGTATTCCGGGAGATTTTTCCTGCACATTTACTTTGGGACTACGGAACGGTATTCCGGGAGATTCCCCTGCATATTTACTTTTGGGACTACGAGGCGGTACCTCGGGAGATTTTTCCTGTCTTGTATATTTACTTTTGGGACTACGAGGCAGTATTTCGGGAGTGCCCTTTTGTTGATATTTTCTATGGATGCACTTGCCTTTGGTTATTTTATTTTTTCGTAATTTATAAATTCTTGTATTTTTCGTGATGTATTATTTGACTTGATATTAATTGTTTTATATTTCTTGGTGTATTGTGTTGACCTTGACTTTTTCGTACAAGACTTTGAGGATTTGTATTTTTCGGTTGAACTTGTTTTTGATGATTGAGTTGTTTTAAATAAAAGAAAAATTTCTAGTATGTTTAATTTAATAAATTCTATATCCAAATCAGTAGTTTAGCTGATGCTTTATTTTAATAGAAATGTCATTTTTCCTCACTCAAACGATTTCTAAAATAAACTTATCTTTTTGTTGATTTCTTACTTGATTTAAAGATTTTTAACCTTACTTTATTGAAAATAAATTGATCATGCAGATCTTATATACATTGATATTTTGGTACGTGAGTTGTCCGTGCAGTTATGAAAATAATATGGGCATGAGGTGCCGGAGAAAAATATGATAATTTTATTATTGACACGTGAGTTGTCGGTGTGATGGTGATAGAAATATGGGCACGAGGTGCCGTGGAAAATATGAATGTTGTGAAATGAGGTGTCACATGGTGACTTTTATTTGAAAATATATTTATTGAAAAGAATTATATTTGAAAGATAATTATTCAAAAGAAGTATATTCAAAAGATATTTATCTTAAAGAATAATATGTGAAGGATTTATATTTGAAGGACTTGACTTGTTGATTGTATTTGTGTTCCTTATTCGCCTGAGTAATAATTATGATGTTCTTATTGCCTTGTTGTTATGTTACTGGTTGAGTTTGTTGTTATCATTGCTAGTTATTTTCCAGTACTATTGTATACTGCTATATTGTACATGTTATTTGACTAGTGAGTATCTTGATTGTACCTCGTCTCTACTCCACTGAAGTTAGTCTTGATACTTACTGGGTACCGATCGTGGTGTACTCATACTATACTTCTGCACATTTTTGTGTAGAGCCAGGTATTGGAGGTATCGGACCTGGACAGAGTTAGAGTGTGATCGCAAAAGATTCAAGGTAGAGCTGCTTGGTCGTTGCAGTCCCTTGGAGTCTGTTCATTTTATTGTACTATTAATTTTTAATCAAACAGTATTGAGTATTCGATCATTGAGATCATTTCATGTATTATGTTAGAGTTCGTGACTCAGTATTACCATTCTTGGGAGGTTGTTATAATTATTTCCGTTGTTGGTTTCGTTTATAAAAAAAAAATAGTTTCGAAATGTAATGGAAATTGACTTACTTAGTTTTAGAGACTAGGTATCATCACGACGCTTGTGATGGGATTTTGGATCGTGACATCGTATAAGCCCATCAATCTGAAATATTTATGTTCTAAAATACTAAAGCCTGAAGGAAAAACTGATTGAGTCCAAAAGAGGGGGGAAAAGGAGGAAAATATAAGAATGTGACTGATCGATAAGAAAGTAGTGGATGGGATACAGCCACCAAAATGAATCACAATTTGCATGACACTTTTCCTTTCCAAAGGTCGTCCATTAATTGTTGCCGAAAGTGAAAGCGGATGATAGGATGAGAACATATTTCTTCATAAAAAGTTCGTGAGGTCATTATTCCTCCGTCTTTAATAAAAAGCAGGAGTGTACATGGGTCAAGATTGATTCAGATTTTTTAATTACCAAATCAAATCAATTGTATCGAGTTATTAAATTTAAATACCAAATTAAACCAATAAAAATTGGTGTTTTTAATCTCGGGTTTTTCGGTTTTTTTTCATAGCATAAAACGTAAAATTTGTGCTCCAAATATTTCTTTAATCCTACTAAGATAAAACTATATAAGGTGTTTTTTAATAAAATAACATAAATATAAGATAGTCATGACATTGTACTAAAATATTAAACTATAAAGATAATAAAATCGCATAAAATAAATATTATTAATAAGTCTTAATGAAAACAAACATAATTTAAAATTATGACAAATAAGTACTATTATTTACATGACTAACCACTAAAAGAAAAATAAGTTATACATTTTATCTAAACTATGGAAAAACTAAAAAATAGATATCCAGCACTATTTTCATTCATAGTACAATTGAATTGAATGTCTTTTATTAGCATTATATTGATTTGATTTTGGTTTAGGATTTATTTGAGCTACTAACATTTATGGACTATAAAACTTATTGGAGCATCCAAAAATTATAAGCGCAAGCTTGAAATAATACGTTAAAAGATAAAACTATGAAAAAGCTTAAGAAATATTTATAAACTACTCTACCATAAATATTTTTATGTATTAAATATATTTAAAACTTCTATACATATAATGTCGGGTTGGTTTGGTTTCGATTTGACTTTTTTTTAGTTAAAACCAAACCAAACCAAATAGGATCGGGTTTGTTTTTCCAACACCAAACCATAGTCGGATTTTGTTTTTCGATTTGACTCGAATTATCTGGTTTGTACGATTTATCGGTTTCATTTGTATACCTCTAACTAAAAGTGTAGATTTTTTAGAATTAAATCGTTTTTAGCAAGGAACACTTTACCTCTAAAGTATTGTTTTACCATCACAGTAAAAAGTTTCGATCAGTAAAATCTCAATAAAGATATCAAACCCCGGATTGGGAAAAAAGGGATAACATGATTCACCAATTTGCAATTGTATGATCTTCACAAAAAAGGAATCTGAACTATTTAGATAGTCAAAATTGAGATGTATGAAAATTGGAGGAATCATAAGGTCTGATTGAATGAAAAATATGCTTCCATTTTTAATTTGATCAGGTTTCGAATTTGATTTTTTTTTCTTTTCTTAAAGTTCAGACATGAAATTTTTTAAGTTGAAGAGTCTTTATTAGACTGCCTGAGATGCAAATATTTGAGTATATAGAAGAATTCAACAACTTTAAAACGTGCCATATTAATGATCAACTAAAATGCATATGTTACTTTATATATGCAACATAACGGCGTACCATAGGGTACGAGTGTACAAATAAAACCGAAAAATCACACTAACCCGATAATTCGAGTCAAACCGAAAAAAAAATCTGACTATGATTTGGTTTGATTTGGTTTGGTGTTGGAAAAGAAAACCCGACCATATTTGGTTTGGTTTGGTTTTAACTAAAAAAAGTCAAACCGAAACCAAACCAACCCGACATTATATGTATAGAAGTTTTAAATATATTTAATACATAAAAATATTTATGGTAGTGTAGTTTATAAATATTTATTAAGCTTTTTCATAGTTTTATCTTTTAACTTATTATTTCAAGATTGGACTTATAATTTTTGGATGCTCCAATAAGTTTTATAGTCCATAAATGTTAGTAACTCAAATAAATCCTAAACCAAAATCAAATCAATACTAATGCTAATAAAAGACATTCAATTCAATTGTACTATGGATGAAAATAGTGTTGGATATCTATTTTTTAGCTTTTTCATTGTTTAGATAAAATGTATAACTTATTTTTCTTTTAGTGGTTAGTCATGTAAATAATAGTACTTATTAGTCATAATTTTAAATTATGTTTGTTTTCATTATGCTTTATTAATAATATTTATTTTATGCGATTTTATTATCTTTATTGTTGAATATTTTAGTACAATGCCATGACTCATCTCATATTTATATTATTTTATTGAAAAATACCTTATATAGTTTTGTCTTAGCAGGATTAAAGAAATATTTGGAGCACAAATTTTACGTTTTGTGCTATGAAGATTTTATGAAAAAAATCCGAAAATCCGAGATTAAAAAACTCGACTTTTATTGGTTTGGTTTGGTATTTAAATTTAATAACCCGATACAATTGGTTTGGTTTGGTAATTAAAAAATGTGAACCAACTCGACCCATATACACCCCTGCCATAGAGTATTAATTAATGCTCAAACCAATTTATCTATTGCAAAACTTCAAAGGTGAAATCTTTTAAGCAACTGAACATAATCTGTACTAACTTTGTGGTAAATTTAAATGCGGATGTGTCTTTTAATTTATTTAAAATCTGAAAAGTAATATTAGATCTACATAGGCAACGTTAAAGACAGTTAAAAAGAGAAGTAGAGATTCTGAAGATGGTTGCTAAAAACTTGTAGGTAAGTTGAGTAACAAGAATATATAAAGTAGTACAGTATCCAGGTTTGAGAGTAACCTACATTTAGTTGTGTTGGAATTTTAAATGCAAGAGGATATATTCTGAGTCCAAACAAAGATTCAATGGTGGCATATATACCTGCCATACTATTCGTCATGACAGTTGCCAGAATATGCTTATCATGATCAGTGTTTTAAAATACGTTTTCGGGGCGAGACGCACCAAAAACGCCCTGAGGCGATTGTGTGGGGCTAAAATCTCAAGAGGCGTACGCCCAGTAATTGAGAGCGTACGCCCAAGCGTTTGAGGCGTAAGCCTGAGAGACTTTTTCAAATTAAAATAAAATTTGTTGAATAAGTCCTTCATATAATACTCAAATTCTCAAAAGTCACCTTGGTAATTACTCAAAAGTTTTAAAAAGAAACTAAAATGTATTAAATTTAAAAGTCAAGACCTTTTTTATTGATTGAACCCCTAAATCATGGTCTTTCCCAATTTTTTATCTTGTCCGCTAGTCTGCATATCTCCCAAAAGCAACAAAATATTCAGTTTTTTTTTTACAAATATAAAGAGAACTTCATTCTACTTCATAGCAGCAAGTTCAAAGTTCAAATTGCAGGTTAGTCATCCTTTTTATTCCTCCATGTAGAAAACTTCATTCTTTTCGACTCAAGTTACTTGTGCTTCTAAGTAGCGTATAATAGATTGTTTTGACTAGTTTTTTGTGGGGATGTTATAATATATATATATATATATATATAATATATATATATATATATATATATATATATATATATATTCACATATTTATAGTTTTCTTCAATTTTTATTCAATTTTACATGTTTATAAATATTTACTGTAATTATATTATTTTATAAAATATTAAAAATTAAATACCTATGGGGCTTACGCCCCGCTGAGACATACGTAAAACGCCTCGCCTTACGCCCACGCCTTTTAAAACATTAATCATGATTGGTGACTAGCAGCGGCCGATGTAGCTTTGGTTTGGCAGTTTAACTGAATACAATATTTTTGACACGGAATATAAATTTAAATATGAAAAATAATAAATATTCAACAAGTATTTAATTTTTGAACCCATACTTTAAATAGTAAATTCAGTGCTAAGAATTTAATTTAATAAATTCAGTTTAACATGTTGTATTCGCTTATGTTAATTAGTGATGCCCAATTGGGACACATTGAACTATAGTATGGCCATCACCATGGACGTAGCTAGGTTCCGAAGGAAGTTCAACTCCCTTTGTCGAAAAATTATATAAAAAAATATTTTTTTTATATATGTATATTATATGTTGAATTCTTTAATTTTTTCTCTTTTTTTTATTTTTAAAGTTTTTGAATCTCCTTGATGAAAATACTATATTCGTGCAATGACCACCGCCACTTGTCATTTTTAGATCAATAAGCATGTACCCAGCGCAATCATTCATTTCTAGATTAAGGCATATAACATTAAGATTATAGCCTAATCTGGTTGACACTTAGCCCTCACTGTTTCATTAGAGAGTCGACCTTTCTTTATAATGGATCCTACCACCATAACAACTATATGTAGATAAATAATTACAACTGTTCAATATGTTGCATAAAAGTTGAACTGCTACATTTTCAGGTTAGTAGTGTTGTCAGGTAGGATAGGAGCAACATATTCTTATAATTAAGAGTTTAATTTATATGCGTTGATATTGAAGAAGAATTTTATATCATTAGATTATTTTTGCATATTCTAGCAGATAATTTATCTTAATTTTAAGATTACAATCTATGTTTTCTTTATGGAGGATTACCAATAAATATCTTTTGAATAACGTGATAATATAAAATATATGACCAGTATTAGCATAAATAAGTTAAACTCATTAAGATACTGGTAGAATAAGTTTTAGCAACTCAAATTAATGTAATGCTTTTTAGTAAGAAAAGGCGCATTTAATAAATTGAATTTAAGTAATGGTTTTTATGGAAAATCCTTAATTAATGTGGATATCATTCAACTAAATTAAAATAAGAGCTTAATGATTGGGTTAATTAACACGATGAAATATACATATAAGATGACCTGCTTTTCAGATGGATAAAAATTTACTTGCATTTGATGTTTATACAAATCTAATAAATATATGTAATTGTTATCACTAAACTATAATTAATCAATGTATATTTTCATCTTTTATTACTCCTATTACTTAATTATGGTATATTCGTGTGGTTTGATGTAATAAACCGTGTAAGTAAATTTTACCATTGGAACACAAATGATTCATCAAGACATTCAAAAAGGAGAGTAATCTTTTCCCATAGAAATTTGATTACTAGTTTACACTAAGCATCAAATCTAAGCCCCCACAAAATGGAATTTATTTATATTAAGAAAAATAAAGGCCAGTGAATTCTGGCAGATTGCGCATTAATTGGACACATTATTTTTCAGCATTCGTCAAAGGTTCCTTTTCCTCTTTTTTTTTGCATTATTGAGGTTAAATTAATATAAAGCATATATACTTTAAGCTGCTTTTGCGCCGTATGTGGAAGATCTTCTCGTGGCTTCACGTATATGAACGTGCGTTCATCTTTAATTGGTCAATCTTTCATAAACTATTTCTAACTTGACATTTTACCCTTTGTCTTTTGACTTTAATCCGATAGAGTGCCATTTTCTTTTACTGTTTAATTAAATAATCTGTTATAATCCATTAAAATACAACTACAATATAATTTTTTTACACATCATTAGTTATGTTAAGTTATGCTAGTAATTTTTTTCTCGCAGGGGAATGCGGTATGGTGGGGTTTTTCTTTTTTTTTTTTTTTTTTTTTGGGTTGGGGGAGGGAGGGTGGAAGAAGAACTGCCACTATAATCCTATAATCCTGTAATTTCTGTTTACATTACCGTATAAATTTAGTCGTACACGACGTTTAATCAATTTAAATGAAAACGTGATATATTTTCACATACTTTTATTGCTAAATCATATAGTAGTTAATTAATACATATTCTCATGTTAGTTTATAATCTAATCAATGATAAATTAAACCTAAATTTAGAAGTCTAAGAACTTAAGTTTTTTTCTAGATCTTCTTATATAGAGATAACACACTTGCATCTGACCTTTGCTTAAACCCTAATCCTACTAATTGTAGTACTTTTCAGTGTTCTATGGGTAAATTGCATCAATCATGTTGCTCACATTTCCAGTTGCCTTCATTTTGAAATGCACTGTTTTGGCCTTTTAATTTTCAGGTGTGTGTTTGGACCACAAATAGTTGTAATTAACAAGTAATTTTTCTAGAATATATGAAACTGTTATGCAAAATCTCGATTAAAGCACATGAAGCTTTTGTTAAAAGAAGAGAAATCCATCTAAAATATGGTTATGTATCAGCTTTCACAGCTATGGAAATTATCCAAATGGCAAGAAAACTCAGAATCCACTGCTTCACTTGTGCATGTAATCCTCTTGTCATCAACTGAGAAACTTTTCTGTCCATATTAGGCCAATAAAGATGACAAAGGATGAGGGGTGGCTACTAGATAAATAAAAATTATGTAAAATTACAAGAAGCATCGGTAAGAGTAATTTGAATTTATAGAGGTCTCTGGTAAGTCCAGCCAAGGGTTTTTGTTTTGGGCAAGTAGGGGTCAGCCAAAACTAATTAAATTTGCTAGCTAAATATATATATATATATATATATATATATACCGATTATTTTCTATAAAAGTAACTATTATATGTTAGTATTAGAGTAGGTTGATCAACGCTTGAGAACGCGACTTGGACTGATGGCCTGGACCCATAACTAAGGAATGCCAGCCGTGACCAAGTAGAGTCAAATCGAAAGAAAATGAGGTTATTGATCCTCGATCAAGCGATGTCCATCGTTTGTGCACCAATTGAGTATTTCATTCATAGTAAAGACTATTGGTAATTGAGTTTATAGATTGAATATAATGTGCCTTACTTATAAAGTAGTCTTTTGAGTTGGACTCTTCTGTTTAGTGCGCACATATAAATCTCTATCTATTTGCGCTTGTTATTATCCCAAATATATAAAATATTACTAGAAAGAGAGAGACACATTTATTCCTTACGTAATGGAACTGTCTGGTTCTCATCCTATATAAAGGCCATAAGACTACACACTATTTCCTCACAAATCAAATCATATATCAATAGCCTTGTTCCCTTGTTATGGAACAGCAAAATAGTAGCAACTCTTTGAAGTCTAGGGTTCTTATTTTATGTGTTCCAAATTTCACTTTTTGCAGTACGAGACTTAGACTTCAAGGTTCAGATAACAACAACGAGAACGTCTTAGTCCTAAATAAGTTGGGGTAATTAAAGGAGGTGACAAGTCCTAAATAAGTTGGGGTAATTAAAGGAGGTGACAGAAGAGAGTGAGCACCCATGGTGTTTTCTTACATGAGATATATATTCATGCTTGAAGCTATGCGTGCTCACTCTCTATCTGTCACCCACTGTTTTCTCTCTTTCTCTCATTAGACCTAAGTTATTTCATAGTTTTTCTTGATTGACCTAAGTTATTTCATAGTTTTTCTTGATTTCTATTTGCATATTTGTCTGCCTATGGATTTTTCTAAGCTCTAATAGAAATTTGCAGTTCTCTAAATATTCAGCAAACCCTTTTCGGGCTTGGGGCTTTTGGAGGGGAGGAGAATGTCCAGGAATTCAACAGGAAAGCCTCAAGAATGGTAAAGTTTTTTTCGCCGTTGATTAGAAGTTTTCCAGGTTTGAGTTTGAGTTTGAGAATGATATTCCCTTTTTGTTAGGAACCCTAAAATCTCCCATGGTAAGCTTTCTATGGTGTAAATCTAAATTAATCGGGTCAAGTTCTTCCAAAACGAATCTGGATTAGTCGGCAGGTTCCACTGAAATTGATTAAGAGTTTAGTGTTTAGGGCTTCTATAAAGACCTAGCAATTAGGGATTCATTAATTCTTTTCTCTTTTACAGTATTTATGCTAACAAATACTTTTAATATGGAAAATAAGTAGCAATTTTGCAGCCTTATTTTATTTATGGTACAGAAATGATTCTGTAGTATCAATTTATTATGGAAAACAAACAACTTATTATAAATTAGATTCTTATTTTTCTTTCGCAGTTGCTAAACCTACTAGGTCTTTTGGCAACATGAACTGGCCTGAGGAGGTAAACATCTAAAGTTTTTGTTATTTTTTCTTTGTAATTTTGTAAATAGCCTCGCAATTTTTCTATTACTAGCTTTAGTGTATTATTGTGTAATATTGATGTCAGTATATAAATATAAAATAATATGACTACGTTAGTGTTTAGATATTTTCTCAAACATAAATCCTCTTTTAACCCAAAATATTAACCAACATTATCTTTTATCCTAAAAAATTAAATTGGATGGTGAAAAGAAAAAGACTTTAGTGAAAAATAATTCTTCCAAAATCCTATAAAAGCATCAAAAACAAAAGTAACAACAAACTAAACCAAGAAAACTTTCAAATGTTACAATAATATTTTATAAAACAAAAAAAAAAAAAAATTAAGGGACTCACATGCTAAGGCGTAATTCATATCTCGTTTGGTGAGGAACAAAATAAATAATAAGTTACCTCGATATACTTTGTTGTGTTAGTTTTTAAAAGATCCAAAAGTTTCTAAGATTTAGAATCGGCAACCTAAAACTTGGAGGAAGAAAACACAAAGGTTAGACAATACCAAGTTAAGAACATAAAAGAAGATGGTAAATAAAAGTAAAAGCACTAATAAGCAATAAAAGAGTTTGAATCACAATCAACGGTTAAGGCTTCAAAAACCCTAATGAAAATATTAAACTTGTCATATGGCAAACTAAAAAGAACATAAAAGAGAAATCAAAGCAAGACTCTTTTCAAGTTAAAACAACAATCAACAATGAAAGATAACAAGGTAAAAGACACAAAAAAACACTCTTAAAACAATAATGAAATCTTTAGCCGAGAGAGACTAAACCCTGGTGTCATTGAAATTAATAGGGATATTAATTTATAATAAGTTTCCTACTTATTCTTTTAATTTTTTTCCTTTTGAACCCACGGAAATTTAAAAGGATATTGCATGTTTCTTGCTTATCCTCCTTTTAGTTCTTTTTTTCTTTTTTTACCCTACGAAAATCACTTTTTGTTATGGATATTAATTGAAGAAGTCGTATTTCGCTTATTCTCTTGTTCTTTCTCCTTTTTTTTTTACGCAATTTCATTTTTTCTTCCACAAATACTTTATTAATATTTACAGTTTTATCCAGTTTAAAATGCACTTACAAAGGATAAAAAAGGGGAATGACATTTCGCCAAGGGCATTCGTGCTTTTAATACAGTATAGATAGATATATTAGGATACGCGCGTGCACATGTACCTTATCTCAATGAATATAAAATTATAAAGTTACATAAATATTATATTAAAATTTGTATTTGAGTTATAAAATTAAATCTAACAAAATATTAAATTATTATCGCAAAAGGTATTATTCAATCGCTATATTTTTAATTAATCTATTCTTTTTTATTTTGGAGTGAGCTTTTTTTCTCTATCCAAGCACATAACCACATATATATTTTTATAGAAGTAAGAGGTTAAGATTGTAACGAAGTTACTTATTATTAATGGATTCTAAAAGGACTCTCTCCTTTGGGCACGTGAAACTGAAGAATAATTGAATAACCAACTTTCAAAAATGATATTTTTCAATCGTTAATTGTTATATTGTCATATACAATTATTATTTGTCAATTGTATATTTTTCCTTGCTTTATCTTAATACAACACATATGTTTTCCTCAAGTATCTCTTCAAATCAAGGTTCCAAAAATAGTGTTCTTTTTTTTCCTTAAAAAATGCAATATCACTTTTGTGTTTTTGGTTATTAACTAATATTATTATGAAATTTGAAATTATTTTATCACTAATGTCAGTAACATCTAAAATACAAAGCAAAAGGCACAAAGTTTGAGAACCTAAAATATCATTGAATATTGAAGGAGCATCGACTAATATTATCAATTTTAGTAACAAATAGTTTTTACTTATTCTTTGTGGATTTTGTCATTTTTTGTTTACTTATTTATTATTATATTCAAACTCATTTCTCTCGTTTGAATTGACAATATAGTAATATTAATTGAATTTATCATTCAAAGTAGAAGAAAATATACGTTGATATTGTGATTATTCCTTAATTCAAAATAAAATTGTCAAAATCGGTGTAACTTTGTTCGTTCATATAGATTATTCAGTTGTTATTAGATCTTGATAAATAGGAATTTGAAATTAAATTTTTGAGTTTTCTTCTTTGGACATGAATTAAACTAAGGGAGTTATAGTTATTTTACGCAATTCAAGTAAAAATATAATTAATATAAATTAAAATATTATTCAATTTTGAATTCTTAATATTAAGAGTTCCTATTATAGCAAAACTTTTACTTAATTTTTAATTTTTAAATAAAATAATTAATGAGAATGGTATTTAATATATAAAATGATGTATGTGTTATCCGTCATTATAAATTAAAGTACTTGTATTAAGTATAAAAAATGTATAAGTCACCTTAAATACTTTGTCTACATATGAAAAATTAGACTTTACGCTACTCACATGGTCCAAAAAAGAAATGGACTAAGAACTGAAATTTGAGAACATGCTTAATGATTCTTAGGTGTTTAATTCTATAAAATTAGACCGAGACAAAAACTTTGCAAGAAAAAATTCATTACAATTCCTAATGTGTAAAAACTTGGAAACATGGAAGGGTTATATGTAAGCAAAATAGTTATACTAATGTCACGATCCAAAATCCATTGAAGGTCGTGATGGCACCTAACACCGTTATCAGGCCAGCCAACCTTGACTAATTAATTTAATTACTCAATTTAGTATTTTTGAATCGAAATTTTCTTCAATTAAATAGTAAATATATAACTCATAGAGTAAGTGATAAATATTTTTGCAACTAAGATTAGTAAACAACCCATAACCACTCCCAAAACCCGATGTCACAAGTGCATGAGCATTAACTAGAGAGTAAAATAAAATACAGCATCTGTCCGGAATATAAATTAGACAGAAAAATATAAATAACTCTGAAGGAAATTCTGTTGGCTGCAGATCGTAATATAGAATGCAGCTCACTTAAGTTCCCGCATTTTAACCACACCTCTGCGCCCACAAGACCGCTAGACATATCTGTACCTGCACAAAAATATGCAGCAAGTATAGCATGAGTACGTAAATAATGTGTACCCAGTAAGTATCAAGCCTAATCTCGAAGAAGTAGTGACGAGAGGTCGACTTTGACACTCACTAAGGGTCAATAATATTGAAAATGTAAATATTTAAATCAACATGATTTATAGAAATGATAATAATGTTCATTAACCAGCAGAAATAATTAATTCATTAAATTCTAATAATTTCTCATTTATCAATTTGCTTCACAAGCTGCAATAAAATATTAAGGTATCGTCTAATTATTATAATTAGGCACGATGTCTGCCGAGGTCGTTCGGCCCGATCCAGAGTGTCGTGTTCACTGCCGAGGGACGTGCGGCGCGATCCATAGATGCATTTATACTGCCGAGGTATTCGACCCGCTCCACAAGAAAGGAGGATATTTTCTTATGAACCTCCAGAAAGAGAATATATATATATATATATATATATATATATATATATATATATATATATATATATATATATATATATATATATATTTGAGATTTAACGTAGGAGAATGTATAAATTTCTACAACAGTTAAATATTCTGAACAAAATTTCAAGTATGTAAGATTTCAATCTTTTACCATTTCCTCTAACAATTTGCAACATAATTCTATTGCTTTAATTAAATAAGGATACAATTATCATAAGTAATTCATGATTTGAGTCCTAAACCATCCGGACTTTAGCAATATTAGTAGCTACGCACGGACTCTCGTCACCTCGTGCGTACGTAGTTGTCACAACCTGGAATTCCTACCATCGGGACCGTTATGGAGCCTAACATTTTACTTGCTAGGCAAGCCAACATTAGAGAATCATTAAATCAATTCTTATCCCATTTAGTAAATAACACCAAATTAGCTAAGGTGAAATATAATGAGTGCGGAATAATATAAAGACTGCATTAATTACTACTACCCGGATCTGGAGTCACAATTCACGAGCATTCTAGAATTCACTACAAGTAATAATCTGAAAAAATACAACTGTCTGAATGAAAGAAACAGTAGAACAGAAAAGATAAACGGGGACTTCAAGGTCTGTGAACGCCGACATATCTACCTTGAGTCTCCGGATAACGGTCCAATAGCAAAATCTCGATCAACCCGAGACGGTACAAAAATTTGCACAGAAAGTGCAGAGTGCAGTATCAGTACAACCGACCCCATGTACTGGTAAGTGTCGAGCCTAACCTCGACGAAGTAGTGACGAGGATAAGGCAAGGCACCTACAAATCAACATGTACAATTTAATAATGTATATACAAATAACAGTAATGAAGAGCTAGACAGAAAATATCGGGAGGGAAAAACATGCTGGGGGAAATACGAGATAAAGAACTACAGCAAAATGATAACTGGAATAATCAATGTACTATGAATCAACAGAAACAACGAATACAGTAAAGGAAAAATGCACGGCATCACCCTTCGTGCTTTTACTCTCAATCTCACCATAAAATCAATAGAAACGGCACGGCATCACCCTCCGTGCATTAACTCTCATATCATAGCACGACATCACCCTTCGTGCATTAACACTCACAATATGGAACGGCATCACCCTTCGTACTTTTATACTCACAGTATGGCACGGCATCACCCTTCGTGCATTAACACTCATAATATAGTACGACATCACCCTTCGTGCATTAACACTCACAATATGGCACAGCATCACCCTTCGTGCATTAACACTCTCCCTTACCATAATGCAATGAACAATTAACAACAGGGAGATAAAATAACAAGTACAAGCCTTACCTCAACATTTAGTTACACAATATAAATCTCAATCTTTGAAATAAATACTCAATTATCACCAGAAGGTCCATGAACATGATAAGAACAATCAATTTAACAATACTAGTCTAAACACGTAGCAATTAGGCATAGGAAAGAGACAATATAAGAAAAATGGAAGAAACATGAAAAACAGGTAAATTGGTGGCGCATAAGTACTCATCACCTCACATATACGCCGCTCACATGAATTTCACATAATAAATAGTCTGAGGTTCCTAATTACCTCAAGTCAAAGTTAGACACAACCTCGCTCCGAAGGCCACTTAATACTCAATCACAGCTTTTTCTTTAGAATTCACCTCCAAATCACTCATATCTATTCAAAAATGACTCAGTAATATCAAATATTGCTAAAGGGATCAATTATATTGCATAAATTTAGATTTCCTAAATTTTCTTCTAAAAAGTCAAAAATCGACCCCGGGCCCGCTTGGTCAAAACCCGAGGTTCGGACCAAAATCCATTTACCCATTCATCCCCGAGCCCGGATATATAATTGGTTTTGGAATCCGACCTCAAATTGAAGTCTAAATCCCCAAATTTTCAAAATCTCTAGTTTCTACTCAACACCCCTAATTCTACCATGGAAACTCTAGATTTTAGGTTGATAACTCATGAAATGAAATGGGTAATTGAAAGAAAACGATTTAGAATCACTTACCAATACTTTGGGAAAGAAAATGACTTTTGAAAATCGCCTCTAGTCCGTTTGGTTCTTGAAAATGTGGAGAAATGGCTAAATCCCGTGTTTGATTCTGTTTTAAGTGTTGGGCGACCGTGTGCATCGCGTTCGCGAGGCCACTGTCGCGTTCGCGAAGAGTATCGGCTGCCAAGCCTTCGCGTTCGCGATACCTTGCTCGCGTTCGCGATGGTTACCCCCTCTGGCCTTTGCGTTCGCGAGACCATGCTCGCATTCGCGATGAAGGATCACTGACTCTCCCCCATGTATGCCTAACTCTATGCGTTTGCGAGGAGCTGGTCGCGTTCGCGAAGGGTAACGCCCCCATCACTTCGCGTTCGCGAAGAAGAAATTTCCAGCTGACTAGTTTACTCTTCACGTTCGCGAGAGTACCTTCGCGAACGCGAAGAAGGACATGCCAGAACACCTACTGCAGCAAAATACCAGATTTTCTAAGTCCAAAGCATCATGTGGCCTATCCGAAACTCACCCGAGCCCTCGGGGCTCCAAACCAAACATGCACACAAGTCTAAAACCATCATACGAACTTGCTCGCGCGATCAAATCGTCAAAATAACACATATAATTACGAATTTAGCACCAAATCAAATGAAATTCTCAAGAACACTTTAAAATTCCTATCTTCTCAACTGGACGTCCGAATTACGTCAATTCAACTCCATTTCTCACCAAATTTCACAGATAAGTCTTAAATATTATAATGAACTTGTACCAGGATCCAGAACTAAAATACGGACCCGGTACTAACAATGCCCAACATCAATCAATTCTTAAAAATAATTAATTTTTAGATTTTTAATTTTCATCAAAATTCGATTCCGGGCATACGCCCAGATCCCATAATTCGATACGGACCCACCGGGACCGTCAAAATACGGATCCGGTCCCGTTTACCAAAAATGGTGACCGAAGTCAACTAAATCAACTTTTAAGGCAGAAATTCTTATTTTCATCAATTTTCAACATAAAAATTTTTCGGAAATACGCCAGGACTGTGCACGTAAATCAAGGATGGTAAAATAAGATTTTTAAGGCTTAAGAGCGCAGATTCGAGTTCTAAAACATAAGATGACCTTTTGGGTCATCACATTCTCCACCTCTAAAATAATCATTCGTCCTCGAACTAAAATAAAAAAGTACCTGGGCTGGTGAAAAGGTGGGGATATCTACTCCGCATATCGGACTCAGACTCCCAAGTAGCTGCCTCAATAGGCTGACCTATCCACTGCACTCGAACTGAAGGGTAACTCTTTGAACTCAAATGGCGAACTTGCCGGGCTAGAATAGCCACCGGCTCCTCCTCGTAAGTCAAATCCTTGTCCAACTGGAGAGAGCTGAAATCAAACACATGGGACGGATCGCCATGATACTTTCGAAGCATGGACACATGGAATACCGAATGAATATCTACTAAACTAGGTGGTAACGCAAGCCTGTAAATCACATCTCCCACTCTCTCCAGAATCTCAAAAAGTCTGATATACCTAGGGCTCAACTTGCCCTTCTTTCCGAACCTCATTACACCCTTCATAGGTGATACCCGAAGCAACACTCTCTCCCTGACCATGAATACAACATCACGAACTCTGCGGTCAGCATAACTCTTCTGCCTGGACTGAGCTGTGCGAAGTCAATCCTGAATAATCTTGACCTTATCCAAGGCAACCTATACTAAGTCTGTGCCCAACAACTGAGCCTCTCCCGGCTCGAACCACCCAACTGGCGATCGGCACCGCCTACCATATAATGCCTCATAGGGAGCCATCTAAATGCTCGACTAGTAGCTGTTGTTGTAGGCGAACTCTGCAAGGGGCAAGAACTGATCCCACAATCCCCCGAAATCTATGACTCGTGCGCGGAGCATATACTCCAAGATCTGAATAGTACGCTCGGACTGCCCGTCCATCTGAGGATGGAATGTTGTGCTCAACTCAACCCGCGTACCCAACTCACGCTGTACTGCCCTCCAGAAGTGTGAGGTGAACTGCGTACCTCGATCAGGAATGATAGACATGTGCACACCGTGAAGATGGACGATCTCGTGGATGTAAATCTCTACCAACCGCTCTGAGGAATAGGTAACTGCCACAGAAATGAAATGCGCTGACTTGGTCAGCCTGTCCACAATGACCCAAACTGCATCGAACTTCCTCTGAGTCTGTGGAATTCCAACAACAAAATTCATAATGATACACTCCCACTTTCACTCAGGAATCTCTAACCTCTGAAGTAAACTACCAGGTCTCTGATGCTCACACTTTACCTACTGGCAATTTAGACACCAAGCTACATATGCAACTATGTCTTTCTTCATTCGCCTCCACCAATAATGCTGCCGCAAGTCCTGATACATCTTGGCGGTGCCCAGATGAATAGAATACCGGGAACTGTGGGCCTCCTCAAGAATCAACTCACGAAGTCCACCCACATTAGGCACACAAATATGACCCTGCATCCTCAAAAATCCATCATCTCCAACAGTAACCTGCTTGGCACCACCGTGCCACACTATGTCTCTAAGGACAAGCAAATGAGGGTCATCATGTTGCCGATCTCGGATACGCTCAAACAAAGAAGACCAAGCAATTGTATAAGCTAGAACACGACTGGGCTCAGAAACGTCCAACCTCACGAGCTGATTGGCCAAGGCCTGAACATCCAATGCAAGCGGTCTCTCACCAATTGGAATATATGCAAGGCTACCCATACTAGCTGACTTTCTACTCAAAGCGTCGGCCACTACATTGGCCTTCCCGGGATGATACAAGATGGTGATATCATAATATTTCAATAGCTCTAACCACCTCCTCTGCCTCAAATTAAGCTCCTTTTGCTTGAACAAATACTGCAAGCTCCGATGATCCGTGAATACCTCACATGGCACGCCGTAAAGATAGTGCCTCCAGATCTTCAGCGCGTGAATAATGGCTGCTAGCTCTAGATCATGAACATGGTAATTTTTCTCTTAAACCTTCAGTTGTCACGATATGTAATAACCTTGCCACCCTGCATCAATACCGCACCCAGACCAATACGAGATGCGTCACAATATACAGTATAAGATCCTGAACCTGTGGGTAACACCAATATCGGTACCGTAGTCAAAGCTGTCTTGAGCTTCTGGAAGCTCGCCTCACACTCGTCTGACCACCTAAACGGGGCACCCTTCTGGGTCAACCTGGTCAACGGGGATGTTATGGATGAAAATCCCTCCATAAATCGACGGTAATAACCCGCCAATCCCAAGAAACTACGGATCTCTGTAGCTGATATGGGTCTAGGCCAGTTCTGGACTTCCTCAATCTTCTTAGGATCCACCTGAATACCCTCTGCTGATACAACGTGACCCAAGAAAGCAACTGAACTCAACCAAAACACACATTTTGAGAACTTAGCATATAATTGGTTGTCTTTGAGAGTCTGAAGAACGATCCGAAGATGCTGTTCATGCTCCTCCCGACTGCGAAAGTAGATCAAGATATCATCAATAAACACAATCATAAAGGAATCTAAGTAGGTCTTGAACACCCGGTTCATCAAATCCATGAATGTTGCTGGGGAATTTGTCAGCCCAAATGACAGCACTAGAAACTCATAATGCCCATACCGAGTCTGAAAAGTTATCTTAGGGACATCGGATGCCCTAATCCTCAACTGATGGTAGCCAGATCTCAAATCAATCTTCGAAAACACCTTGGCACCCTGAAGCTGATCAAATAAATCATCAATCCTCGGCAATGAATACTTGTTCTTGATGGTGACTTTGTTCAACTCCCGATAATCTATACACATCCTCATCGATCCATCTTTCTTCTTCACAAACAGCAAAGGTGCACCCTAGGGCGAGACACTAGGTCTAATGAAGCCCTTATCAAGCAAATCTTGTAACTGTTCTTTCAATTCTTTCAACTCTGGCAGGGCCATACGGTATGGCGGAATGGAAATGGGCTGAGTGCCCGGAGCCAAATAAATGCAGAAATCAATATCCCTGTCGGGCGGCATCCCCGGCAGGTCTGCAGGAAACACCTCTGGAAATTCACAAACAACTGGCACTGAATCCATGGAAGGAACCTCCGCACTAGAATCACAGACATAATCTAAATAAGCTAGATACCCCTTCTCAACCATATACCGAGCCTTCACATAAGAGATAACCCTGCTGGTAGAATGGCCAAGAGTCCCTCTCCACCCTAATCGAGGAAACCCCTGCAAGGCTAAGGTCACCGTCTTGGCGTGACAATCTAATATAGCATGATAAGGTGACAGCCAATCCATACCCAGTATGACATCAAAACCAACCATATCGAGAAGTAGAAGATCTACACGAGTCTCAAGACTCCCAATGGTGACCACACACGAATGATAAACACGATATACAACACTAGCATCCCCCACTTGTATGGACACATACACAGGAGCACTCAAAGAATTACGGGGCACAACCAAATATAAAGAAAAATAGGATGACACATATGAGTAGGTAGACCCCGGATCAAATAGAACTGAAGTATCTCTACTGAAAACTAAAACAGTACCTATGATAACAGCGTCAGATGACTCAGCCTCAGGCCTGGCTGGGAAAGCATAACACCGGGGCTAGGCCCCATCACTCTGAACTATGTCCCTGGGACGATCTCTAACTGGCTGGTTTCCACCTCTAACTGCCTGACCTCTACCTCTAAAAGTCTGACCTCTACCTTTAGCTGCTTGACCCCTGCCTCTGGCTGGCTGAGCAGGTGGTGCAGCAACTAGTGCCGGAACCATGGCACGAGAACTCTGATACTGTGAGTTGTCCGTTGCCTGAGGGCAGAATCTAGCAATGTGCCTCGGATCACCACAAGTATAACATAACCTCGGCTGCTGTGACTACTGACCCTGAAACTGACCCTGTCGACCTGAGTAACCACCCTGATAACTCTGGAGTGGAGGTGCACTAATAGGAGCTGGTGATGCATTGTAGGCTAGCTGGTCGGAATAAGGCATATGAGGACCACGACCACCTGAGGCAAAGTGGGATGCTTGAAGTGCTGAATGAAACGACCTGGGTGGATGGCCTCTACCAAAAGTACCCCTGCCTCTGGGTGAGGCACCGCTGAACTCGTCGGAATAATGAGGTCTCTTGTCATACCCCTAACCTCCCTGAGCAAAAACAATCTCCACTCATCTCGCCGCCTGAAAAGAAATCTCTCTCCCAGTCTCCTTAGCCATCTGCAATCTGATAGGCTGAGCAAGTCCGTCAATGAACCTCCTTACCCTCTCTCTCTCGGTGGGATGTAGAAGAATAGCATGACGGGCCAAATCTACAAAACGAGTCTCATACTGAGTAACAGTCATACTGCCCTGCTGGAGACGATCAAACTGACTGCGGTGCTCCTCTCTCAATGTGACAGGCAGAAACTTCTCTAGGAAAAGCTGAGAGCATTGGTCCCAAGTAAGGGTAGGCGACCCAACATGTATGGTCAACAAATAATCTCTCCACCATTTCTTGGCGGAACCAGTCATCTGAAATACAACGAAATCGACCCCATTGGTCTCCACTATACCCATGTTCCGTAGAACCTCATGACAGCTGTCAAGATACTCCTGGGGATCCTCTGAAGTAGCACCACTGAAGTGAACTGGGAAGAGCTTGATAAACTTGTCCAATCTCCACAAAGCCTCAAAAGACATAGCTGGCTCATCTTCGGCCTGTGCCGCAACAACCAGCTGAACTACTCCGACTGGCTGAGCTGTTGGAGCCTGATACTGGGGAGCTATCTGCTCCGGAGCGGGAGTAGTGGGAGTCTGGGCTCCTCCTCCAGCCTGAGAGACTGCTGGTGCCATGGGAAATGCGCCAGTCTGGGCCAAACTCTCTATAAGGCCCACCAAACGGACCAAAGCATCCTGAAGTACTGGGGTGACAATGAACCCCTCCGGAACCTGAGCTGGTCCAGCAAGAATAGTCTGGGCTGGAATCTCCTCCTCAAGATCTATCTGAGGCTCCACTGCTGGGGCTACTGCTAGGGCTCTGGGCTGTGCCCTGCCCCTGCCTCGACCTCTGGTGCGGCCTCAACCTCGACCTCTGCCCCTCGTAGGAGCTGCCACCGGAGGCTCTGGCTGCTGCTCAGCTGAGGAAGAGGTACGTGTTCTCGCCATCTGCGAGAGAATAAGAGTAGAAGAGTTCAATCAGTATTGAGAAAACAACATCGCATGATAGAGGAGAATAGAAGTGAAATAAGTTCCTAAACTTCATAGCCTATAGAAGATAAGCACGGACGTCTCCGTACCGATCCTCCAGACTCTACTAAGCTTGCTCGTGAATCGTGAGACCTAGGCAACCTAGTGCTTTGATACCAACTTGTCACGACCCAGAATTTCCACCGTCGGGACCGTGATGGCGCCTACATTTCAATTGCTAGGCAAGCCAACGTTAGAGAATCATTAAACCAATTCTTATCCCATTCAGTAAATAACAGCAAATTAGCTAAGGTGAAATATAATGAGTGCGGAATAATATAAAGACCTCATTAATTACTACTGCCCGGATCTAGAGTCACAATTCACGAGCATTCTAGAATTCACTCCAAGTAATAGTCTGAAAGAAATACAACTGTCTGAATGAAAAAAATAGTAGAATAGAAAAGATAGACGGGGACTTCAAGGTCTATGAACGCCGACAGATCTACCTTGAGTCTCCGGATAGCGGTCCAATAGCAAAATCTCGATCAACCCAAGCCGGTACCATAATCTGCACAGAAAGTCCAGAGTGCAGTATCAGTACAATCGACCCCATGTATTGGTAAGTGTCGAGCCTAACCTCGACGAAGTAGTGACGAGGCTAAGGCAAGGCACCTACAAATCAACATGTATAATTTAACAGTGTATATACAAATAACAGTAATGAAGAGCTAGACAGGAAATATCGGGAGGGGGAAACATGCTGAGGGAAATACGGGATAAAGAACTACAACAGAATGATAACTGGAACAACCAATGTACTATGAATCAACAGAAACAACGAATACAGTAAAGGAAAAATGCACGGCATCACCCTTCGTGCTTTTACTCTCAATCTCACCATAAAATCAATAGAAACGGCATGGCATCACCCTCCGTGCATTAACTCTCATATCATGGCACGACATCACCCTTCGTGCATTAACACTCATAATATGGAACGGCATCACCCTTCGTGCTTTTACACTCACAGTATGGCACGGCATCACCCTTCGTGCATTAACACTCACAATATAGCACGGTATCACCCTTCGTGCATTAACACTCACAATATGGCACGGCATCACCCTTCGTGTATTAACACTCTCCCTTACCATAATGCAATGAACAATTAACAACAGGGAGATAAAATAACAAGTACAAGCCTTATCTCAACATTTAGTTACACAATATAAATCTCAATCTTTGAAATAAATACTCAATTATCACTAGAAGGTCCATGAACATGATAAGAACAATCAATTTAACAACACTAGTCTAAACAGGTAGCAATTAGGCATAGAAAAGAGACAATATAAGAAAAACGGAAGAAACATGAAAAACAGGTAAATTGGCGGCGCATAAGTACTCGTCACGTCACATATACGCCGCTCACATGAATTTCACATAATAAATAGTCTGAGGTTCCTAATTCCCTCAAGTCAAAGTTAGACACAACACTTAACTCGCTCCGAAGGCCACTTAATACTCAATCACAGTTTTTCCTTTAGAATTCACCTCCAAACCACTCATATCTATTCAAAAATGACTCAATAATATCAAATATTACTAAAGGGATCAATTATATTGCATAAATTTAGATTTCCTAAATTTTCCTCTATAAAGTCAAAAATCGACCTCGGGCCCGCTTGGTCAAAACCTGAGGTTCGGACCAAAATTCATTTACCCATTCACCCCCGAGCCCGGATATATAATTGGTTTTGGAATCAGACCTCAAATTGAAATCTAAATTCCTAAATTTTCAAAATCCCTAGTTTCTACCCAATACCCCTAATTCTACCATGAAAACTCTAGATTTTAGGTTGATAATTCATGAAATGAAATGGGTAATTGAAAGAAAATGATTTAGAATCACTTGCCAACACTTTGGGGAAGGAAATAACTTTTGAAAATCGCCTCTAGTCCGTTTGGTTCTTGAAAATGTGGAAAAATGGCTAAATCCCATGTTTGATTCTGTTTTAAGTGCCGGCCGACAGTGTGTATCTCGTTCGCGAGGCCACTGTCGCATTCGCAAAGAGTATCGGCTGCCAAGCCTTCGCGTTCGCGAGACCTTGCTCGCGTTCACGAGACCATGCTCGCGTTCGCAATGAAGGATCACTGACTCTCCCCCAGGTGTGCCTAACTCTACGCGTTCGCGAAGGACAACTCCCCCGTCGCTTCGCGTTCGCGACCAAGCCTTCACGTTCGCGAAGAAGAAAATTCCAGCTGACCAGTTTACTCTTCGCGATCGCGAGAGTACCTTCGCGAACGCGAAAAAGGACATGCCAGAACACCTGCTACAGCAAAATACCAGAATTTCTAAGTCCAAAACATCTCGTGGCCTATCCAAAACTTACCCGAGCCTCAGGGCTCCAAACCAAACATGCACACAAGTCTAAAACCATCATACGAACTTGCTCACGCGATCAAATCGCCAAAATAATACCTAGAATTACGAATTTAACACCAAATTAAATGAAATTCTCAAGAACACTTTAAAACTCCTATCTTCTCAACTGGACATCCGAATCACGTCAATTCAACTTCGTTTCTCACCAAATTTCACAGAAAAGTCTTAAATATTATAATGAAACTGTACCGGGCTCCGGAACTAAAATACGGACCCGGTACTAGCAATGCCCTACATCAATTAATTCTTAAAAATAATTAATTTTTAAACTTTTTATTTTCATAAAAAATTCATAACTCGAGCTGGGGACCTCCGAATTTGATTCCGGGCATACGCCCAGATCCCATAATTCGATACGGACCCACCGGGACCGTCAAAATACGGATTCGGGCCCGTTTACTAAGAATATTGACTGAAGTCAACTAAATTAACTTTTAAGGCAAAAATTCTTATTTTCATCAATTATCAACATAAAAGTTTTTCGAAAATACGCCCGAACTGCGCACGCAAATCGAGGAGAGTAAAAATAAGATTTTTAAGGCTTAAGAGTGAATATTCGAGTTCTAAAACATAAGATGACCTTTTGGGTCATCACAGTAGCCCCCACAATTAGCAACAATTATTAATTTAAATCACTTATGGGGTAAATTTCCTCTTACAAGGTTAGACAAGAGACTTACCTTGTCTCAAAGCCCACTTTTCGATCACAATGACGCGAAAAATCTCAATTCGGTGCCGAAAAATTTGAAACTATCCAAAAGTTATTTAAAATAATTAATACATGCTCAATAATTCGAAATTAGATTATTAAATATATTACCCTATCCAAAATGGTAAAATTTCTAAAATTCACCCTGGGGCCACGTGCCCGGATTCCAGAAATTTTTAGAGGAAATCGTTACCCATAACCTCAAGAACTCAAATATACCATTTCCATCCAATTCCATAGTCATTTTCGTGGTTAAAATCCAAAAATACCAATTTCTAGATTTTTTCTTCAAAATTCCAAATTTCTACAAATTTTCATGTCTAAATCCATATATAATCTAAGTATTAAACTTCCAATAGGTGGGAACCACTTATCTTGACATAGCTGATGAAGATGGAGCTCCAAAATCGCTCCAAGATCGGCTCCCATGGCGGAAATGAAGTGAAAATGGCCAAAATCTCGTTTAAAACAACTCACTGCCCAGCACTGTCGCCCCTTCTTCGCGTTCGCGACCAATTCCTCGCGTTCGCGAAGGCCAAATGCCCTACCCCAAAATTGTTCTTCGCGTTCGCGATGGACAACTGACCTTGCTTCTTCGCGTTCGCGTTCCACACTTTGCGTTCGCGAAGGCCAACGACTTCTGGCCCATCTCCTCCATTTCCTTCTACGCGTTCGCGACTGGCCCACCGCATTCGAGTAGGTTCCTCAAGCACTCCTCCGCATTCGCGAGCCCTTCTTCGCGTTCGCGAAGCACAAGATAGCAGCCACCATTTTCCTTCTTCGCGAACGCGGGACTCCCTTCGCGTTCGCGAAGTACAAAACGAGAACCAGCAACAACTTTTCATCCAAATTCGATTTGAAACCAACCCGAAACACACCCGAGGCCCCCAGGACCTCGTCTAATCACACCAACCAGTCCCATAACCTAACACAAACTTGCTCGAGGCCTCAAATAATATCAAAATCACAAATCATACCTCAAACCAAATTGATTCAACTTAGAATTTTTAAATTCTTCAAACTTACTCCGAACGCGCCGAAACATACTTAAACTACTCGGATTGACACCAAATTTTGTGTGCAAGTCTTAAATCACCATACATACCTACTCCAACTTTCGGAATAGGAATCCAAACCCGATATCAAAAAGTCCATTCCCGGTCAAACTTCTTAAAAACCTTCAAATTTCTAACTTTCGCCAAATAACTCCGAAATGACCTACGGACCTCCAAATTAACATCCGGGCGCGCTCCTAAGACTAGAATCATCACACGGAGCTATTCCTAGGCTCAGAATCCCAAACAAACATTGATAACATTAAAATACATTTCAACCCAAATTTATGAAATTCTTCCAAAATGCCAACTTCTACAATAGGCGCTGAAACATTCCCGGGTCAACCAAAACCCGATCCGAACATACGCCCAAGTCCAAAATCATCATACGAACCTATTGGAACAATCAAATCTCGATTCTGAGATCGTTTTCTAAAAATGTTGGCAGAAGTCAAACTCGCCCTTTTAAAGCCAACTAAGGAACCAAGTGCTCCGATTTCAACCTAAACACTTCCAAATCCCGAACAAACCATCATCACAAGTCATAAATTAGTAAAGCACATACAAGGAGTCTTATTTAAGGAAATGTGATTCTAACAGTCAAAACGACCGATTGGGTCGTTACAACTAAATACAGAAAAATTATCTAAGTAAAATCTAACTCAATATCAGATTCCTAAATATTAGGAATTTTTACATAGTTCAAATAAGGAAATTCTTAATAAATAAAAATTAATTAATTTAAAGTTCTATATATTAGAAAAATAATTAAATTATAATTATAATTTTATTCAATGTGAAATTAATTATTAAAGGGTAAAAAGGGCGAACGACATTTCACTAAGGGCCTTCGTGCTTTTAATATAGTACTAGTTTTAGTGTACGTGCATTGCACGTGGGCATTGCGTCAATTAATAAAAATATATAAATAACGAACAAATGTTTTAAAAATAACAATTTTGGTTAAAATAAATGCAAATAATTATTTAAATGATAAAAAACTATTTTATTAACATATGTAGCAGCTAAACTCAATATCTTCTGAACATGACGATGAATTAAATTAAATTAGTTGTATTAGTAATACATGAAATATAAAATCTTTTTGAAATTACCGTAAAAGAAATCAATAGATAACTTTCAACTTTATTCTAATTTATGAAGATAAAGTTTCCATTTTTTTAGAATAAAAATAGATAAGATATTAATATGTCATGATTCTGAACTAAATATTCTATTTAGAAAAATGAAGTTAAGATATTTTTCACAAACTATTTGATTTTTTCAAGTATTACAAAATAGATTGATAAAAATTAGAAACATGCTCTACTTTTTTAATCCTTCTTTTTTCAATTGTGATTCGTAGTTTTTCTTTAATTTTTGGTATATATATATATATATATATATATATATATATATATATATATATATATATACACTTAAGAACATAAAAATCTTATATGGCATCCCTAGTTTATCAAAATTATAGGTAATCTAAATGAACCTATTATTGTGTAAAAACAATTAATAGATTTATTTTCGCAGAGTCTATATTGTCTTGCTATTACTTGCTATCGGTATCTCTTTCATAATTCTCTATTGCTATCTTCGATTTAGTTTTCTAATTATATTGTCTTGCTATTACTTACTATCAGAGCTTCTTCCATCTTCTTTAACCGAGGGTCTATCGGAAACAGTCTCTCTGCCCTTCCAGGGTAAGGGGTAAGGATGTATACATCCTACCCGTCTCAGACCTCACTTGTGGGATTACATTGGGTTGTTGTTGTTGTAGTATTTTCGCGGAGTTTAAAACTTCTTCTTTCCTACGTTTGCCCAAAGGTCAAATAAAATTAATGACTATCCTAAATTCATTTCAGTCTTTGATGGAACTACCAATTAGCTTTAAAATTTCAAGAATTTACAATGATGAGGATAACTTTTCAAAATTATAGGGGGAAAATTTATAACTTATCATTATTTTAAAGATTCAACTATATTGGTTTAGCAACAGTTTAAAATATTATTGTAGTCACAAGTTTAATATGCTTCTAGCTTAATTTATTTTTTAAAGTAATATAAACCAAATATAATATCAACAATCAAGCTCCATGTATTGTGTAAATTAAGGCCTTGTATTTATGTAAACCAAGTACCTTAAAATTGTTGACAAATGATATGGTTGAATAAAAAATGAGATGTTTATATGTCATCATTATTACCTTCATGGTTTATGATAAACGTCAAATTTTCAATATTAGAGAGTTTAAAAAAATAAAAAAATTCATTAAAAAGAGTTCAATCAACTAATGAAGTGTTAATTCTAAATTAGCAAATGTTGATTATATAAATCATGTGTATAGCAATTTTTTTAATTAGACTATTTTTCTAATTGGCATAGTTTTCCATAAGATATTAACTTTTGTTAAAATAAATAGTCGTGAAAATTTTGAAAACAAATGTTATATCAAGCTAACTTTTGTATCTCTTATTGAACTTAGATGAGGAAAACTGTACATAAATCTAAACACAAGATTTGTGTATATGTAAGTAGAGGCGTTAATCTTGCTTAAATAGTTACTTGGCTTAAATTATTCGGGAATAAAAAGATAAATTATAGATTCCTAAATATTTGAACTCCCAACCTAGTTCAATAAGGAAATATTTAATAACCAATATTCTAGTTTATTTTTAAGTCCTAAATATTAGAAAAATAATTTAATCACAATTACAATTACAGTTTTGTCCAATAAAAATATTTTTTTTAAGGGCAAAAAAGGCGAACGACATTTCGTTAAGGGCTTTCGTGCTTTTAATATAATACTAGTCTCTATGTTCGTGCGATGCACGAATATTTTCAATCTACTATTACCAAGCACGTTCAAAAAGTAGTAATAAATTTTCAATTGCATAGTATTCTAAAACTAATTGTATCTAAATATATGCAAAGTTTAATAATCAGTTCCTGAAAATATAGTATTTCATTTTTCTTGTAATTCTCTTCGCATAGCAAAGTAAAAGTCACTAATAAAAAGAATGGGACATGATATTTTTTTAGGAAAATACAAAAAACCTCCAATAAATATTATATTTGATCAGCATCATTTTTCTTTCTACAGTAAAAGATGTAGAAGATTAGGTGAAACCAAAACAACAATCATATTGATTTCACCAAAGTATTTCATTGAATTTTAACCAATTAAATATTCATAAAAGTTAGAAATTTAAACGCATAAGATTATCATATAAATAACATAGCCACACGATCACTTAACATAACAGTAATTATACAAAAAAAAAACTGATTATTGAAACATTAAAATTATGCAAATAAATAGCAATCTACCTTAAATTATGTATTAGAGTAGTATTCCAAACGGTATTTAAAAAAAAAGGTCCGACTACAAGTTCCAATCAATTACTTGATATTTGGGCATCATAGAACAAAGAATTAGCAATAAGAACCAAAGTCCAAAAGCATTATTTGTTTGGATTTTGGAACTCTAGTTCGATATGGAATCAAATTTTTCTTGCTTTGGGAAGATGCCAGTGGGCTAGGGAAAGCTCTTCTTGTCTTACTTTTATTTTGCTTTGAACCGGTTTATTTCTTATAATTGAAAGTAATATTTTTTGTGTGAGATTAGATTATCTTATTATAATGAGAAGGAAGAGTCATTGACCAACTTAAATTTGTTACATAAACCAAGTATACTTAAATAAAGTGTGATGACCCAAAATATCATCTTTAAATTTAATAATTAATTCTATTTTCTAAGACCTCGAAAAGTACTATTTATCATTCCTCGACTTGCGTGAGCAATCCGTAAAATTTTCTGGAAAGTTTTTATGTGAAAAATGGATTAAAATGTGAATTAGAGCTTTAAAACTCAATTGAGTTGACTTTGGTCAACATTTTGAGCAAACGGACTCGGATTAGTATTTTGACAGTTCCGGTAGATCCGTATCGTGATTTGGGACTTGGGCGTATGCCCGGAATCAAATTCCAAGGTCCCTAGCCCGAGATATGGAATTTTAATGAAAAATTAAAAATTTAAGTTCAAATAGTGACCGGAAGTCGAATTATGTGCAAACGACCCCGAAATAGAATTTTGATAATTCCAACAGTTTTGTATGGTGATTTTGGACTTAGGGGCGTGTTCGAAATTTTATTTGAAAGTCCGTAGTTAAATTAGACTTGAAATGGCTAAAAACAAGAATTTAAGTTTGGAAGTTTGACCGGGGAATTGACTTTTTGATACCGGAGTCGGAATCCAATTCCGAAAATTTTTATAACTCCGTTATGTCATTGTATGCAAAATTTGAGGTCAATCGGAGTTGATTTGATAGGTTTCAACATAAAATATAGAAGTTGAAAATTTTAAGTTTCATTAAACTTGAATGTGAGCATAATTCGTGGTTTTAGCATCGTTTTATGTGATTTGAGGTTTCAAATAAGTTGCTATATTTGGTTGAGGTCCCGAGAGCCTCGGTTGAGTTTTGGATGGTTAACGGATCAAAAGTTGAACTTAAAACAGCTGCTGCAATTATTCATTTCTGCTGGAGGCCATGATCGAAGCCACGATCGAGGCCATAATCGAAGCCACGATCAAGGCGAGGATCGAGGCCACGATCGAGGCCGAGGATCGAGACCGAGAATCGAGGCCACAATCGAGGCCGAGGATCGAGGCCATGATCGAGGCCGAGGATCGAGGCCATGATCGAGGGCTGCCTGGGCAGAATTATAAAAGAGAGCATTCGTTCCATTCGCCATTTTTAACAAATTGGAGCTTGAGTAGAGGCGATTTTTGATAGATTTTCAAGGAAAAGACATTGGGGTAAGTGATTCTAACTTGGATTTGGTCTATAAACACAAATATATCATTGTTTTCATCATTTAATTAGTGTTTTGAGATTGAAATTTGGGAAATTTTTAGAAATCTCATAGAAACAAATTTTTGAGATTTCGGTATCGATTCGGAGTCGGATTTGAGTGAAACTGGTATGGTTGGACTCGTAATTGAATGGGTTGTCGGATTTCGTAACTTTCGTCGGATTCCGAGACGTGTGCCCCACAGACGAATTTTGAATTAATTTCAAAATTTTTATTAAAAATGTAGTATTTTCTTATAGAATTGATTCCTATAATTTTTAGTGATTGTATCGAATTATTTTGGCTAGATTCGAGCGAGACAGAGTTGGATAATAGTGAAAAAGGCCTTCTAGTAGATTAAATTGGAGCAAGACGAGGTAAGTCTCTTGACTAATCTTGTGAGGGGGAAATTACCTCATAGGTGATTAAAATTAAATAATTGTTGCTAATTGTGGGAGCTACATACGCACGAGGTGATGAGAGTCTGTGCGTAGCTACTATTAATGCTAAAGTCCGGGTAGTTTAGGACTCAAAGCATGAATTACTTTTGTAAATTGTATTCTTTGTTTAATTAATATTATTTGATATATATATATATATATATATATTGTGAATTGTTAGATAAAAATATTAAAGGATGAAAATCTTATATACTTAATTTTTCTATTTAAATTAATTAATTGTTAAGAGAAATTGTTCTTCTTTGTGAATTCATCTTATAACAAATATACTCTCATTCCGGAAGTACATAAGAAAATGTCCTCCTTTCTTGTGGAGCGGGCCGAACGCCTCGATATGATAGATGCATCTATGGATCGTGTCACACGTCCCTCGGCAGTGTACACGAAACTCTGGATCTGGCCGTACGACCTCGGCAGAAATCGTGCTTGATAATAAAAAAAAATTTACGATACTTGGACAGTTTATTGCTGCTTGTAAAGTTATTTGATAAATTAGAAATTTATTGAAATTGAATTGCAACTTCTATAGCTATTTAATAAATTGGAATTTTTATTGAAATTGAAAGATTTAATTAATAGATCGGAAATTGTTGCATTTGAAGGATTTTTATTATTTCTGCTAAATGAATAAAATTAGTGTTAACTCTGTGAATCATGCTGATTTGAATAATTATAATTTATTCTATTTATTATTGTTGACCCTTAGTGAGTGTCAAAGTCGGCCATCTCGTCTCTACCACTTCGAGATTAGGCTTGATACTTACTGGGTACACGTTGTTTACGTACTCATACTATACTTGCTGCACTTTTTGTGCAGGATCTGAGACGGATACTAGTGGAGGACCTATCATAGCACATCCTCGTTATCCAGGGGTGTAGTGGTGAGCTGCCTTTCTGAGCCGTCCTGCAGATACCAATGCCTCTTCTTGTATTTTTAATTCTGCCTATTTTCATTTCAGACAGTATTTTGATTTTTGTATAATCTACTAGATGCTCATACACTTGTGACACCAGGTCTTGGCACACAAATTGGTAGAAATTTGGTATCTTATTATTTTTCTTGGATTTAAATTTTATCGATATATATTTAATTTATTAGTTGGCTTGCCTAGCTATAGTGTTGGGCACCATCATGACCTATAGGTGAAATTAGATCGTGACATACATGATTCTACTTTTTAGTGGAATACAACGTCCAGATAGTTTAAATTTTTTTCTAATATTTCAAGTTTATCCAACATGTAATTTATTTGTTTAAAGGAAATTTTAGTTTATGAAGGATATAACTGTCGGTCAATATTATAGGGATATTTTCGACGTTCAATATTTAACTTTCTAGCATTCGTGCTTTTATAATAATATAGATATAGATATAGATATAGATAGATATGAATAGATAGATATAGATTAATATAATATAAATAGATATAGATAAGTTTTAGTGTTTTAAAAGGAGGATATGTTACGAATTATGACATCCAATTGACGAATTAATTTTCATATCATGTTTTCCCAAATCTGACTAAAGACGAAAAATTAAAAGCCCGTTATTACCTGATCCAATGGGGTTCTTGCTAATTTCGGACAGATAAGGTTTCCTTGATTTATTTATTTATTCTTCTTTTTTTTAATACTTTTCCCCCCTTATTGTTATAGCAGTGATGTCGGTCAGCTTGTCCGAACATCGACTAAATTCACCCGACATATGCTATCTTCTACCAGCACAGGTATCGGGTAACTCCGTCCAACAAAACTTAGACAGATGAAAAGAAATAACCTAATATTTTTGTCTCCAATGAGATTTAAACGTGAGATAATTTCCTTTATTTATATGGTTTTTCATATATATACAAAGCTTCCTTGGGCATTCATGTTACGACCCGAAATTTCCACCTTCGGGACCGTGATGTCGCCTAACATTGTTTCTTTGTTATTAATTAATTTAAAATTATTTTAAAATGGCTAATATTATTCTAACGTTGGCTTGCCTAGCAAGTGAAATGCGGAAGTAAAGTTTGAAATATAGTGATTAATCCATAAAAATAGCGATGTCTAAATACCATCCCAGAATTGGTGTCACAAGTGCACGAGCTTCTAGAATAATACAAATACAGGTCTGAATAAAATAAAGCTGTCTAAAAGCAAACACACAGCTAAAATAAGATAGACGAGGACTTCAGAATTGCGGACGTTGTGCAGTTATACCTCAAGTCTCCTCTAAATAGCTGAAATCCGAGCAAGTCTATGGTACGCTGCTGGGACCAACTCCGAAATCTGCACAAGAAGTGCAGAGTGTAGTATCAGTACAACCGACCCCATGTACTGGTAAGTGCCGAGCCTAACCTCGACGAAGTAGTGACGAGGCTAAGGCGGGTTACTTACATTAACCTGTACGCAATAATAGTAATAACCACAATAATAAAAATAAATCAGGTAACTCATTTTAATAGTTGAAGCCAACTCATCAGTCATAACCAATTATTATTTCAATCAATTTTCGTTGCAGCGTGTAACCCGCTCCCACAATATATTCATATTCAATTCTGTTGCAGCGTGCAACCCGCTCCTCCAATATATTTATTTTAATCAAGTCTATTGCGGTGTGCAACCCAATCCCCCAATATATATAGACTTTTAAGCAAGTCTGTTGCGGCGTGCAACCCGATCCCCCAATATGGACTTTTAATAAGTTTGTTGCGGCGTGCAACCCGATCCCCCAATATATATTCATTTTTATTTCCGTTGCGGCGTGCAACCCGCTCCTCCGATATATTCATTTACCAATTCGTATAAAAGAAACTACCCCAATAAATGCAACAATTAATATGAAATTATAAAACAACAAGCATACAATAATTATGATTTATTTATGAAACAAACAATGACAAGTAACAATTTATTGTGAAAATCGGGGAGAAAATAGGCAGTTTAATATTTAATATGTTAAGTGTCAAGTAGCAATTAAGATACATAAATCAAATAAGCATGTAACAATTATTGCGGGAATTCTAGAATTAATATTTGACAAAGAATAGGAGAGAAACAATTATTATAATAATTAATTCGTATCTTAAAATAATTTAAGATGTTTAAATAATTAAGCAACCAATTAAATTGACAAAGTATAGGCACTTGTCACCTTGCCTATACATCATTACACATGAAATTCACATAACAAATAATTCAGGGGTTCTATTCCCTCAAGTCAAGGTTAACCACGACACTTACTCGCTTTGCAAATTCCAATCAATTACTCGATCATAGATTTTCCTTTTGAATTTGTCTCCAAAAGCGTCAAATCTATTCACAAATAATTCGATATACTCAATACGAATCATAGGAATTAATTCCATATGAATTTACTAATTTTTCGGATAAAAATCCAAAATTCATTTAAAAATCGACAGTGGGGCCTACTTCTCAAATTTTAGAAAAACATACGAAATCCGAACACCCATTCCGAGACGAGTCCAACCATATAAAAATTATCAAATTCCGATGTCAAATGGACCTTCAAATCTTAAATTTTTGTTTTTGGAAGATTTTATAAAAAATCTAATTTTTCTCCCACAATTTCACGGATTCATGATATAAATGAGTATGGAATCATGAGATATAATCAATATAGAATAAGGAACACTTACCCTAATGTTTTTCCGTGAAATTAGCCCAAACATTACCTTACCCGAGCTCAAAAATAGAAAATGGTTGAAAATGGGACGAAATTCCATTTACAGAGCCTAAGTTCTGTTGCCCAGGTTTTTACCTTTCGCGAACGCGATCAGTGCCTCGCGTTCGCGAAGCACAAATTTGTGTTGTCCAAATTTTACCCTTCGCGAACGCGAGGGCTACCTCGTGAACGCGATGCTTGCCTGGTTTGGCCTTCGCGAACGCGAAGGCAAATTTTCCTGACCAGCCTTTTTTCCTTCGCGAACGCTAGACTCCTCTCGCGAACGCGAAGAAGGAAATCAGAAGTAGATTTCTGCAGTTTTTCCAAGTCCAAAAATGATTCGTTAACCACCCGAAATCAACCCGAGCCCTCTGGGCTCCAAACCAAACGTGCACCCAAGTCCTAAAATATCATATGAACTTGCTCGTGTGATCAAATCACCAAAATAATACCTAGAACTACGAATCGGACTCCAAATCAAAGAAAAGTTTCAAGAATACTTTAAAACTTCTATTTTTACAACCGGGCATCTGAATCACGTCAAATCAACTCCATTTCTCACCAAATTCGACAGACAAGTCATAAATAATATAACAAAGCTATTAAAATTTTCGAAATTGGATTCCGACTCCGATATCAAAAAGTCAAATCCGTGGTCAAACTTAGGAAATCTTTAACCGTTAAATTTCTAGTTTTCGTTAAATAGTCATAACTTGAGTTAGGGACTACCAAATTAAATTACGGGCATACGCCCAAGTCCCAAATCACGATACGGACCTACCAAAACTGTTAAAACACTGATCTGAATTAGTTTGCTCGAAATGTTGACCAAAGTCAACTCAGTTGAGTTTTAAGGCTCTATTTCACATTTTAATCAATTTTTCGCATAAAAACTTTCTGAAAAATTATACGGACTGTGCACGCAAGTCGAAAAATGATAAATAGTATTTTTTGAGGTCTTAGAACACAAAGATAATTATTAAATTTAAAGATGACATTTTGGGTCATCACAATTCATCAATTGGTAGATCTATCTAATTTCCAATTTTCCTATTACAATAAAAATACGGTTGGTAGCTACCATTAGCAACTTGTTTGTTTTTCTTTTTCAACAAAACTTTTGTGTACAATTTTGATATATAATTGTGTTACCTTAGAGATACTAATAAAGTGCTTAAGTCTTACTCTTATTTGGCTAATCAATGTTCAGACTATCCCCATTTATATGACATTTTTTCTTTCATATGTTATCACTTTTATTTTCTGTGTGACATTGAAGAATTTAAATTCTCAACTTTTTAATTATTGATGCGATAGTTTTTGTAATGACCCAATCGGTCATTTTGACTTTTAGAACAAGTTTTTGTAATGACTCAATCGGTCATTTTGACTTTTAAAATCCTGTTTTCCTTAATAAAACTCTCTGTATGTGCTTTTATTAATTTATGACTTACGAGAATGGTTGGTTCAGGATTTGAAAGTGTTCGGGTTGAAATCGAAACACTTGGTTCCTTAAGTTGGCCTTAAAATGCTAAGTTTAACTTCGGTCAATATTTTGAGAAAATAAACCCGGAATCGGGATTTGACGGTTCCAATAGCTCCATATGGTAATTTTGGATTTAGGAGCATGTTCAGAATTTTATTGGAAAGTTCGTAGTTAAATTAGGCTTGAAGTGGCTAAAATAAGAATTTAAGTTTGGAAGTTTCACCGGGGAGTTGACTTTTTGATATCGGGATCGGAATTCAGTTCCAAAAATTTTCATAGCTTTGTTAGATTATTTATGACTTGTGTGTAAAATTTGAGGTCAGTCGGACTTGATTTGATAGGTTTCGGTACCGAATGTAGAAGTTGAAAATTTTAGGTTTCATTAAGCTTGAATTGGAGTATGATTCGTGGTTTTAGCATTGTTTGATGTGATTTGAGGTTTCGACTAAGTTCGTATGATATTTTAGGACTTGTTGGTATAATTGGTTGAGGTCCCGAAGGACTCGGGTGAGTTTCGGACGGCTAACAAATCACTTTTAACCTTTGGGAGACTGCTGATAGCTGCTGGTATTTTTCTTCTGATTTCCTTATACGCGATCGCGTAAGTTTATCTGCGATCGCGTAGTGTAATTTGGGCAAAGGCGACTTTGTTCTGCGTGATCGCATGAGATAGTTTGCGAACGCGTAGGCTTGTTTGATGCAGTGATATTTTTGTTCTTCGCGATCGCGTGAATAGGGCTGCGATCGCGTAGTTGTGGGAATTTGGTATTCGCGACCGCATGGAGGAGGCCGCGTTCGCGTAGAGTAAGTGGAGCAGCAGGGAAGGCCACGCGTTTGTGCTTTTCGATCGCGTGAAATGGTTTGCGATCGCGTGGGCCTGTAGGTTTGAATTTCGCGATCGCGTGGGATAGTTTGCGATCATGTAGGGTTATTTTTTGGGCAGTGAAAATTTGTGCTACGCGATCGCGCAGAAGAAATCACTGGGCAAAGAGTTTAAGTTCTTAAAATAGGACTGTCACGATCCAAAATCCAAAAAAGGCTATGATGGCGCCGGACACCACTGTTAGGCAAGCCAACCATAATCAATTAACTTAATTACCCATTTTAGTATTTTTGAAATAAAAATTTCTTCAATGAAATAGTAAAGATAAAACTCATAGAGTAAATGATAAATATTTTTAGTAACTAAATTTCTAAATAATTCACAACCATTCCTAAACCCGGTGTCACAAGTACATGAGCATTTACTAGGAAATTTAAAATAAAATACAGCATCTGTCCAGAATACAAATTAGACAGGAAAATATAATAACTCTGAAGGAGACTCTGTTAGCTGCGGATCGTAATATAAAATGTAGCTCACCTATGCCCCCACAATTATTAACCACACCTCTGCGCCCACAAGGCCGCTATACATATATGTACCTGCACAATAAAATGTGCAGCAAGTGTAGTATGAGTACGAAAACAACGTGTACGTAGTAAGTATCAAGCTTAATCTCGAAGTGGTAGAGACGAGATGGTCGACCTTAACACTCACTAAGGGTCAATAATAATAAGTAACATAAAAGCAGAAATATTTTTATCAACATAATTCAAAGAATTAACAATAATTTTTATTGAACCAGCAGAAATAATTAAATTCCTTCAAATGCAACAATTCTCAATATATTAATTAAATTCCTTCAATTCAAATAATTTTCAATTTATCAATTAATCTGATTAACAGGAATAACAATTAATTCCTTAACAAGAAGAGATAAATAAATTCTTTAAATCCCAATAATTTCTAATTTATCAATTAGCTTCACAAGCTACAATAAATTATCAAAGTATCGTGTAATTATTATTATTAGGCACGATTTCTGCCGAGGACGTACGGCCCGATCCAGAGGATCGTGTACACTGCCGAGGGACGTGCGGCACGATCCATACATGCATCTATCCTGCCGAGGCGTTCGGTCCGCTCCAGAAGAAAGGAGGATATTTTTCTTATGTACCTCAGGGAATGAGAGTATGTTTATTATAAGATAAATTCGAGAGGATGAACAATTTCTTTTAAAAATTTATTTAATCTAAACAAAAATTAAGCATATGAAAATTTTATCTTTTACTACCTTAGATAACAATTCACAATATATATACATCAAATAATTTAATTAATAAAGAATACAATTTACACAAGTAATTCATGCTTTGAGTCCTAAACTACCCGGACTTTAGCATTAATAGTGGCTACGCACGGACTCTCATCACCTCGTGCGTATGTAGCCCCCGCAATTAGCAATAATTATTTAATTTAATCCCTATGGGGTAATTTTTCCCTCACAAGATTAGACAAAAGACTTACCACGTCTCAAAGTTCACTTTCCGATTACTACGTCGCGTTGAATTCTCGATTCGACGCCGAAAAATTCGAAACTATCTAAATATTATATAAAATAATTAATATATGCTAAAAGATTCGAAATTTATCTATTAAATAAATTACCTTATCCAAAATGGTAAAATTCCTAAAATTTACTCCGGGCCCACGTGCCCGGATTTCTGAAATTTTCGGAGGGAATTGTTACCCATAATCTCAAGAACTCAAATATATAATTTCCATCCAATTCCATAACCATTTTCGTGGTGAAAAATCAAAAATACCAATTTATAGGTTTTTCTTCAAAACTCCAAATTTTTACAAATTTTCATGTCTAAATCCGTATATAAACTATGTACTTAACTTGCAATAGGTGTGAATTAACTTACCTCCAAGTTGCTAGGTGAATGCTCCTCTCAAGAAGCTCCCAAGATCGTCCAAGAATGATAAAATGAGCAAAAATGCTCAAATTCCCGCTTTAAACACACACTGTCCAGCGATCATCGCGCCCGCGGCAAAATTTTTTGCACTTGCGGCTTCGCACCCGCGATGGATTTTTCGCACTGCGGCTTCGCACCCGCGATGGATCTTTCGCACATGCGGCTTCGCACCCGCGAAGGATTTTTCGCACATGCGGCTTCGCACCCGCGATGGATTTTTTTGCACCCGCGGCTTCGCACCCGCGATGGATTTTTCGCACCTGCGACTTCGTACCCGCGATGAATTTTTCGCACCCGCGATCACACCAGATATCAGCTGCCTCAACTCTTCTTCAATTTCCAAATTCGATCTGTTAACCACCCGGAATCCACCCGAGGCCCTCGGGACCTCAACCAAATATACCAATAAGTCCTACAATATTATACGAACTTATTTGAAACCTCAAATCACATAAAACGATGCTAAAACCACGAATTATGCTCCAATTCAAGTTTAATGAAACTTAAAATTTTCAACTTCTACATTCGATGTCGAAACCTATCAAATCAACTCCGATTGACCTTAAATTTTGCACACAAGTCATAAATGGCATAACGGAGCTATAAAAATTTTTGAAATTGTATTCCGACTCCGGTATCAAAAAGTCAACTCCCCGGTCAAACTTCCAAACTTAAATTCTTGTTTTAGCCATTTCAAACCTAATTTCACTACGGACTTCCAAATAAAATTCCGATCACGCTCCTAAGTCCAAAATCACCATACGGAGCTGTTGGAATTATAAAAATTTTATTACGGGGTCGTTTACACATAATTCGATATCCGGCCACTAATTGAACTTATATTTTTTAATTATTTCATAAAAATTCTATATCTCGGGGTAGGGACCTCGGAATTTGATTCCGGACATATGCCCAAGTCCCAAATCACGATACGGGCCTACCAAAACTGTCAAAATATTGATCCGGGTCCGTTTGCTCAGAATGTTGACCAAAGTCAAACTTGGCCTTTTAAAGCCTACTTAAGGAACCAAGTGTTCCATTTCAACCCAAACACTTTCAAATCCCGAACCAACCATCCCCACAAGTCATAAATTATTAAATCACATACGGAAAGTTTTATTTAAGAGAACGAGGTTCTAAAACTCAAAACGACCGGTTGGGTCGTTACAGGGACTTCGTCCCATTTTTCATTTTTATCGATTTGGAGCTCGGATTTAGGCAATCTTTGGGAGATTTTCAGAGAAAACAACGGAAAAAGTATTCTTAACTCTATATTAGTTAAATTACATGAATTCATCACTATTTTTATTATTTAATTGGTGAATTAAGTTGAAAAAGTTTGAAAACCCTCTTGGATAGATTTGAGGATTTGAAGGTCGAATGGTTATCGGAATTTAGTAATTTTGGTATGGGTAGACTCGTGGTTGAGTGGGCGTTCATATTCGTAACTTTCGCCGGATTTCGAGACGTGGGCCCCACGGACGAATTTTGAATTAATTTCGGATTTTTATTGAAAAATGTAGTATTTTCTTATGGAATTGATTCCTATAATTTTTAGTGCTTGTATCGAATTATTTTGGCTAGATTCGAGCCAGACAGATTTGGATAATCGTGGAAAATGCCTTCTAGTGGATTAAATTGGAGCAAGTTGAGGTAAGTCTCTCTTATCTAATCTTGTTAGGGGGAAATTACCTCATAGGTGATTAAATTAATAATTGTTGCTAATTATGGGGGCTACGTACGCACGAGGTGACGAGAGTCCGTGCGTAGCTACTATTTATGCTAAAAGTCCGGGTAGTTTAGGACTCAAATCATGAATTACTTGTGTAAATAGTATTCTTTGTTTAATTAAAATTATTTGATATATATATATATATATATATATATATATATATATATATATATATATTGTGAATTGTTAGAAAAAAATATTAAAAGATGAAAATCTCATATGCTTAATTTTCTGTTTAAATTAATTAATTATTAAAATAAATTGTTCATCCTCTCGAATTGATCTTATAATAAATATACTTTCCTTCCGGAGGTACATAAGAAAATGTCCTCCTTTCTTGTGGAGCGGGCCGAACGCATAGACAGGATAGATGCATCTATGGATCGCGTCTCACGTCCCTCGGCAGTGTACATGACACTCTGGAACGGGCCGTATGACCTCGACAGAAATCGTGCTTGATAATAAAAAAAATTCACGATACTTGGACAGTTTATTGCAGCTTGTAAAGCTATTTAATAAATTAAAAATTTATTGAAATTGAATAAAATTATTACACGATAAATTGAATAATTACACGATACCTTGCTGTTTTAATTGCAGCTTGTGGATTTAATTAATAGATTGAAAATTATTGCATTTTAAGGATTTTTATTACTTCTGCTAATTGAATAAAATTATTATTAACTCTGTTAATCATGTTGATTTAAATAATTCTATTTTATTCTATTTATTAGTGTTGACCCTTAGTGAGTGTCAAAGTCGACTATCTCGTCTCTACCTATTCGAGATTAGGCTTGATACTTACTGGGTACACGTTGTTTACGTACTCATACTACACTTGCTGCACTTTTTGTGCAGGACCTGAGACAGGTGCTATACTTGGACCTATCGGCGCGCACCCGCATTATCCGGAGGCTTAGTGGTGAGCTGCCTTCTGAGCCGTTCTGCAGCAACTAGTGCTTCTTCCTGAATTTTTATCCTGTCTATTTTATTTCAGAGAGTACTTGAAATTTTTGTATAATCTACTAGATGCTCATACACTTGTGACACCAGGTCTTGGCACACACACTGGTAGAATTTGAATTTGTATTATTTCTTGAAGTTAAATTAATCGGTATCTTTTTTATTTTCTTTAATATTGCTAGTAAAATAATAAAATTACTAGAAAATTATTCTGAAAATAATTGATATATGTTTAACTTATTAGTTGGCTTGCCTAACTGTAGTGTTGGGCGTCATCACAACCTTTAGGTGAAATTGGGTCGTGACATTTTTCTACTGAATAAACTTTTAACAAATGTTTAAATGGTTCTTCTGTTATTACTAAGAATAAAATATATGTCAAATTAACATTTTAAATTTTCTTTCAACTGTCATCTAAAATCAGACGAACTAGTATATTTCATTATTTATTATTAGCTTTTCTATTTCATGATTTCTTGCGCTGTTTATGAAGTTTGATGCCATACTCAAGTTGCAGAAGCTTGACAATTTGCCAAATAATATTTGCAGGGTTTTTAATCCATTAAATATTCAATCACGTGCACTCTCCTGATCACCACGGGCTTTCAGCATCGGAGGATGGAGGTCTTGTGCTATGGGTTCAACCCAATATCTGTACATGTATAAAATTAAAATATATGTTACAAAAACAACTTTTTCTATATGTTTAAATTATTAAATTGCTTTGGTACAAGGGAAGAATATAATGTAGTGGCAAAGATGACTCAAAATTAAAATTGCTTTAGATCAAATTTAATTTTCCAAATTTCAAGTATGATAATCTTGCATCTTTTGAATTGCCTTACCAGAAATTCTGATTCTGATGATTGTTCATGCCAAAGAGGGAAATATACTAATAGCATGTTGCTGTTTTGGGTAAGAATTTCTTCCCAACACAAGAATATATAATCTACAAGATCCAAATATAGTTCTTTAGTTGATGAACATGCACATGATGGTATTGCTTGAGCTTCTTTTGGAACATGAACATCTGCTATTGTACCAACACTTCAGTGCTTGTACTTATGATAGGACGTCAGAGACGAGCCAAAATTTCAATTTTATAAGTTTTAAATTTTAAAATGATAATTTCAAATATTAAATACTAGGGTCTAAATTAGATAATTATATATATTTTAATAATTTTTTAATACAAATACACTATAACAAACGACTAAGTTCGACCGAACTCGTATTTGGGCTACTACTTCTTCGGCCCTTGTATGATGTAGGTTGTCATAATGCTACTAACATGCTGGCAGATCGGATCCAGCACTGTTTTTCGCTGTTCCAATGAGAAAAAACAATCATTTTCTAAGATCTTTGATGAGATTATGGAAGTTAATTTAGGGTACCATATGTGTACTTCCCTAATTGTAAATGACATTATTATTTCTCTTTGTTGTTGATTAAAGTTGCCTTTACTATCTTCGAATATCATCATGTGTTGCACTGTTGCTTTTCCGGCACATTATATATTAAACTCAAAACTAATAAACCGATAAGGTCTCGTCCTTTCCTCTTATCTTAATAGAAGAAATGCAGGATCAATTTGAACCCTCGAGATTCTAAAGTTCATAATTTTGGTTTTTTCAAGATCTTTCCAAGATAATTTTCAGGTGCATTGCATCAAAATACTTGTTTGCACTGGTATTTACAACGAACTAAATAATTTAATCTATAGAATCACAAATTAAATTGAGAATATTGTCATTTTACTATAGGTAAGTAATAAAAGTTTATATGCCATGTTATGCATATGTTTGTTTCGTTTAAACACCAAATGAGTATAAAAGTTTTCCGTGCATTAATTAGTTCTACAAGAATATGTTTGGCAGAAGGTAGACATATCCCTCCAGATCCAGGGCAGTTGGTTTACAAAAGAAATGTTCCAAAGAAGGTAGACATATATAGACATATATACCTAGTTTTTTCCTCAAAATATGAGATTTTTGCTGAAAAGTTCTATTAGCGTGTAACTTTTGTCCAAATTCAAAAAAATATGCAAAACGCATATGTGAAATTGTACAGGGTAAAATTGATGAATGACATGTGCATGTTCGACGAGTTGACACATGAAAGTAAAGACAAGTAAAATATGAGTCAACAAATAGCAGGCACCGGTCACCGGTTATGAACATGTGACCGGTGCTGAATAAGTTCCAAAGGCACGAGAACCGAGGACAAAGGTTCGAGAGGAAGATATTGGTTGAAAAAGACAGCATTCAATGAGCAGTCGTTACAAAGAATCTTTGTATTAACGCCCAGCCGTTATGCAGTCATCAAGAGGAATTTTCTTCATATTAAAGAAGGGGATGATTTGGGGACCTTGTCTCCCTGAATTGAGCTATATATTGTACCCATTGTAGAGACAAAAATTATTTGTACAAAAAAGCCAAAATCTGCTCTTATTCTATTAAACAACTTTTTTTTTGTTCTTCATATTACTCTTATTATTGCTACCGGAGAAGCTGGGCCCACAGTCAGGCTTGTACTTTTTTCAAGTTTGTTTAATTAATTTATTTCTGTTCTTAGCTATTTTATATTTTTGGATCAAATTAATTTACATATCTATAAATCACGTTATAAATTTAACTGTACCGTTTTACGAGTAAATAAATTGACACCCACTACGGGACATAGACAATTATGTTATTACTTTGATCCATTCATCTGTTACTAATGCATTTTGATATTTTTTTAGTCAAAGAAAAGTCAGATATGGTAGCTAACGATGTGAACAACTCTTTCAATATTGGAACAAACAACGAGCATGAGGATGTGTTTCAGCGTGATGATTCAATTAGTGAAACTCGCAACGAATGAGATAAAACAACTCCGATTCGTGAAGAACGAAATTCTCGGTATGTAAGAAGTTCAACTCCTGTTAATATGGACAATGAATGTGTCATTGGAATGGTCAAAGTTTTGAGAACGCAACAAAGGAAAATTATGAATTATCTCTTAATTAGACAAGACCGGGTAATGACGGAGTTGAAGCAGGCACTTTTGGATGCTTCCAATAACTCCAATGGAGGAGTTCGAGTCCCTTCCGGCGTGCATGCAAATCAAACAACGCAGAGAATTAGAAATGTCGCTTCAAGGGAGAAATTTGGATTTAATGAAAATGAAGCAGGTGGTGCAGGTAGTGGATCCGAGAATGACAACAACGCTAATAATCCTTTTAAAACTAAACTTATGAGATTCATGAGGAAAATGAATGGTCGTATGGATCAAAATGCTAGAGAATTCCATACCCTTATGGATCAAATCCCGGGAGCACCACCGGTATTGAAGGGTCCGGATTCAAAAAAGTATACGTAGTTGCTAGTCAAACCAAGTGCAGCCCCGAAATTTATTCCGAAGAGATTCAAGATGCCCGATATTCCGAAGTATGATAAAACTTCGGATCCACAAGAGCATATAACAACTTACACTACGGCTGTTAAGGGTAATGATTTAGCACCGCATGAGTGAGAAGTGATTGATTTCATACGGGATCATATCATTTATCTTTTTGGAGTACCAAAAGAAATTTCTTGTGACAACGGACCACAATTTATAGGTTTCAAAGTCATAAAGTTTTTGGAAGGATTGAAGATCAAAAGGATCGTATCTTCTCCATATCATCCAAGTGCTAACGGACAAGCAGAGTTGACCAACAAGGTAATAATTCAAAACCTCAAAAAGAAATTAGAGGATGCTAAAGGTAATTGGCTAGAAGAGCTATTGGGAGTGTTATGGGCATATCGAATAACGACGAAGTCAAGCACGGGAGAAATACCATTTTTCTTTGTGTACAGAGCAGAGGATTTGATTCCGGTAGAAATTGCCAAATAATTGGAATGTGACTCACCTCAAAATGTATCACTGTTGAAGATCCTTGTTGATACTGAAAGTATATGCTGCACTCTTTTTCCCTTCGTCCAATTTGTGTCCCAATTGAGTTTTTTTTGCAAGGTTTTTAACGAGCAGCAACGTAAAACATACTACGAGGAAGGATCATCAACGATATCAAGAACTCCAATATTCGGATTATCATACTTAGCATCAAAACACTGGGAAGAATTATTGTATATCAGAAAACGGAAAGTGTCATGAAGACCGGGGACTGTTAGAATCGGAAGTTGTATCTTATCAGGACCGAGGACTGAATGATCAACCCCATAGAAATAAGTTATACAATTTAGCCACATGTATTGGCAGCTCTATTTACTAAAGCAAATAAATATTTATGTAAATATAATTTTATAAATGGAAGGAATAAATCAAAGTCCTTTTGTTTTAATCTTATTTCTTTCCCGAGTGATATGTTAAGATTTTTTTCATTTGAAAGTTAGTTAAACTTCAAATACTTGTGCTAGAATGAATAGAAGACGTCCTCTTCAAGGGCACCATAAACATCATGGTCCTCTCTTATGAAACTCTCATAATCAAAGGGTAGACACCGGAAGTATGAATGCCCAAGAATAAAGTTATCAGATGCAAACAATTCCCGATCTTTATTTATTATTAAAAAAAATATTCTACACAAAAATTAGTCAAATTGTGTCTTTTATTTATTGAAAACATCAAACTCAATAGAAGCTATAGCATAGTTATAATATATATATATATATATATATATATATATATATATATATATATATATATATATATATATATATATCAATTGGTTTTGCTTGCAGATTCCGAAGGAGGAGAAGTATTATCTGCATCTTTTGCATATGAAGGTTGTTCCGCATCCGATCCAGTACCTTTATCCTTATCTTCTTCTTCATCTTCCTCTTCGGTTCTCGAGGACTCAGAACTTGTGCTCGAGGATCTTGAAGCTGTAGGCCGAGCAGGAATGTTATTGAAGACAGTTGCCTCCAATTCAAGAGCTTCAGCGATACATCCATCCATATTTACAATGCCTTCTTTGGCCTCCTCCAAAGTCTTTATCCTCATCTGGTAAATTGCATAAGTTTTATCGAGGAGGAAAGAGTCTTCTTGATCTTGGAGTTTGGCTCGAAGCCTCTTAATTTTGGATTTTAACTGTTCGTTTTCAGCCCTCACGATGCCATAGGTTCGGTTAAGGTTAGTATTTGTCCCCGCGTGTTCGCGATTTTGCTTCATAACCTTTTTCAACCTTTCGTCCATCATGGATATCTTCTGCTCAGCAACAGTAGCCTCCTTAGTTTTGGAACGCACGCTTGCTTTTAGATTTTGGATTTGTTCTATAGAAGAAGATTTACGTTACGCTGCTATAGTCACGGCATCCTGTAGCTCAGCCCACTTGGCTTTCAACTCCTTAAGCTCTTCGTGCAGTTGAGCGGTCTCTCAGCTGTGAACTATTTTATCTTGCTCATATTGCTCTAATGAGGCTTTGAGATCGCCCATTTGAGCAACTTTTGCTTTTAGAACCAGGAAGCGCTCAGCAAGTTGATCTCGTTCAGCATCAAACTGATCTTGTTCAGCTGTAAGTGCTTTCTTGTCCAAGATCATCTTTTGTAAGCCTTCAAAGGCAAGGAGGTTAGCCTAAAAGATCAAAGATTACAGTTATAAAAACAATGTGTACAAGAGAAAATGGAGGAAAATAAAATTGAATTGATACCTGAGCAGCAAGGTGCATGCTGTTATTAATCAGACACTCGGCAGAAAGAGCGTCCATTTTCCTCCAATCCTTGTTCGAACTTCGAAGCCAAGGGTTTCAAGTAATTGGCAACTCCCATCGGCTTAGATAGTAAGTGGAAATCATTAGAAACCTAAAGAGTGATGTTGTGTTTGCCATCAGGGTTTCGAATGGGTGCCGGGAAAACATTCTCAAAGTTTCCATGATCGGGTGACCGAGGAGAACGAACATTTTCCATTTGTTCGGCTGGGGCCGGTTGTGAAATAGGAGTTGATGGTGTTGTAGCTGATGTTGAAGTAGGAGGTGGAGGAACATTAGAGGTAAAAATCCTCTAACCGGAAGCAACAACGGGAGCCCAGTAACGGGGCTCAACATTTTCAACTATTCCCATTTCAGTGAAGTGTCCTCGAATTTCATCCTGTTGGGCATCCAATTGAGCGGGTGGAGATATTTTTCTTCTTCTTTGAAGAGAAACCGTATCATCATCGGTTTCTTCTTTATCAAGGACCACTGTTGTCTGTCCAGTTGGAGCTTCTTTTATTGAAGGCTTCTCCCGAGTCTCAGCCGTAGAGGTACGTCTTCTTTTTGTATTTTTATCCTTAGGTTGGGGACTCAAGGAAGATGGACCTTCACCGGAAGCAAGAGCGGAATCACGAGCCCTCTTCCGGTCAAGGATTGCTTGAATTTGTCGATGGACCACCATGGGGTCATGGGAAACATCAACAACTGGGAAAATAGATGATCCCTTCGGAAGGCCTGCACATTATGAAGGAGAATTGGTAAATTTGTACTTCGTCATGTTGGGAATTGAAAAAGAAAAAAAATTACTTACCGTGATTCTTGGCCTTCCAATTAAATTTGGGAGAAATTTCTTTTCACCTACGGGAATTCCATGTAGAAACATCTAGAATCTTTTGTATCCATTTGGTCAAGTTCTTAACCGCTAGTGGAACCCAACGAATAAGAAATAAAAGTTAGAAAAAAAGGGAATTCTCTTTAATGCAATAGAAAATAGATAGCTGCAGAGCTTAGGAGCAAAGTTCCAAGATTCAGGGGTAGAAGGTGTTGCTGCTAGAAGGATGTCCCTGGTTGTAATTAGTGGTGTTCGTAGGTCGGTACTGTGCGGTATTTAGACATTTTGGTTTGGTATTTTCGATATTCAGTTTTTAAAATTCTATACCATTACCGTACCGAAATAAATTCGGTATGGTTCTACTTTTCTCCTTTCTGTTTCGATTTATTCGGTACGGTAACTTCGATTTATTTTGCTTCAATATTAACTAGTGTATAGAGTCATAGACCGTAATATTCTTAATTAAAGTGCTCACTTATATAAAAATAAAAATGTTCTAAGCAATGTTGATACATTTTTTGTCCAAAACCAGCAAGTATCAATCCATCGAGAGAAAAAAAGTACATAAAGGAATAAATTTAATCATAAAAAATATTTTATTACTTGCTTAGAGCTAATTTCTTTTTACACCTTGTGCGTCCCAAAGTGACGTAGTGAATATGAGACTTGTTAATCATGATTTAAATAATTTTAAAGTCATAATATGGCTATATATGATGTTTGGATAGAAAATATAAAGTTTGGGAAAAATCGGATTAAAGTTGCGAAAAAACCGACTAAGGATTTGCCTTGTAATAGAGCTTTTTGAGAATAAATTATGTGTGATATATGAGGTCTTTTTGGGACATATTATATACCTAATGGAAGTTCTTGGAATATAGTTTCCAACGCTTTTAACCGTTTGTTCATACGATACCCAGATAAAAAGTTATAAGCGTCGGAAGATGGGCGAATGAGAGGGTGCCAAGCTAGCACCTCTTTGACTTTTCAAAAGTTAATATATATGTCTTAACTCGTCTCTCTCTTCATTTTCATGTAGAACCTGACCATAGAACACTATAAAATCTGTCTTTGGGCTATCTAATAGTGTTTCAAAGAATATTATCATCCCGGGCACGAAATCAAGAAGCGTTAACATTAAAACGATCCCTATGACGTAAGTATCACTATATCGCCTCTCTTTTTGTTTGTAGTTTGAGTTTTGGAAGGTATTTCATAGTTAATAAAACGTGTACTTTCTGTATTTAAGTGTTTAAATATCAAAGAATGTTGATAAATTCGTTTTCTAATAGTTAGAACTCACGGGACGGTGATCGGAAGCCGTGAGTTTGAGTTATTTGACTTGTAGTGGACTGTTTTGTGGCCTATTTCGTGTTGCCTTTGGGATGTATATTTTTCTACTATTTAATGGAGTTTTGGAGGAAAATGGTGTGGAGAAACACCACATAATGACGGAATGGTGGGCTGGTCGTTCGTCATTACATTTTGTTTTGTTGTTTGACACTACTTTGGTTGTCGTTTTATGTATGAAGTGATTAGGGTGTGTGGGCTATTTTGTGGTATATTGTGATGGAGATAAGATTGGAAAATGATGCTTACATGTTGTTATTGTTGTGTTCTTGTTGTTGTTGGTATATGGTATTGGAGAAGGGCCTAGTTACAGGGGAGATGCTGCCCAAATTTACATAAACGAGCTACTAGTTTAAGTTGCGGACTTAGCCTTTACTGAGCACTGATTTTGAATCTCCTTATGATGTGGTAGATTGAATTGAGTTGTTTGAAGAATCTACTAGTTTATACCCTCGGAGTAATAGAAATTAATATGGGCTAGTGAATAAGATAAATTGAACATGAATTCGGGACCGAAGGATTTGATAATAGTTGATCGTGTTCCGGGCGATAATTGAATGGACAACAGAAGAATAACTTTTAAAGGTCATTCAGGAAGACGTTTCCCTAAAACAAGCATTGTGAGCGGACTTAAGCTTAAGGGACTAAGTGTGCCGGTTATACTAGGTGTCACCTTTGTATGTAAGAAATTAAATTATCCCTAGTACAGAAGGGTTACCGCAAGGCAAGTAAGAGTCCGTGAAGATGTGAAAAGACACCAAATATGAAGAGGTGAAATATTTATAGGTAAATCTTCATAGCAATAAATGTTAGTACTCCCCTAAAGGGGGAAGATAGTGTGATATAATATTAAGCCAGAGTTATGTGTTAAGGTAACTATGGAATAGTAAAGGAAGAATGTGGTAGAAAGACGAAAGGAATGAGATTGCATTTATTCAGATCCTACGGATATGATACGACTCGAGAACATTATGTAATCATGACTACGAGGAGAGGCAGTAAGGGTTCCATCACTAGATGTTATTGATAAATAAGTACAAATGAACACTGGATACATAAGGAGCCAGTGTGTGGGATAAGTTAAGACAAAGGATATAATCCAAGAGAGATTACGCAGAATATAGATATGAGAATGGACTAACATGTAGTTAGTAGTTGATTCAGGAAGAGCCTAGCCATGGCTAAACAAGAGGATATAGACAAATCAGCAGGTTGTGCAAGATAAACATAGTGAAACCCAACATAGGAAATTTAGTCTTGCAAATATGATAACATAGTAATCCTTGAGAAATATTCATATAGGACTTGGGATTGTTAAAGGTACCGTATAAGTGTTACGAAAAAAAAAACGGTGCCACTGAGAAGACAGTCAAAAATTCTTTCGGGTATACGATGTAATAAGATCGTAGCTTTACAAGAGTCAAAGGGTCTCTCTTAAGTAATACAAAGAAAGACTAACTGAGGGAATAAGGAAGAAGGTTTTAACTTAAGCATAGTGACATAAGGAAGAAATGGTCTTGTAACAACAGTCTCACAACAACATTGTATGCACTCCATAAGAAAGTGGCACCTATCGTGGCTAATGAACGGGAAAAAAAAATTAAAAGATGATATTTGAGATCATATGAGTTACAGAAAATTCCAGTATTTGTGGGCAATGAGATAAGCCATGTATTTATGCAACAAGTGGAAGAACGACCATGAAAAGTAATTGCTTATGTTTAAAGAGAACTAATAAAGCACACGACGAAGTATCCGACCCACGATTTAGAGTTAGCGGTGATTCATGCACTAAAGATGTGGACGCACTATTTGTATGGAATGTTGATATCTATACGGATCATAAGAGCCTTCAATATATCTTCAATCAAAAGGAATTGAATTTACGCCAAAGAAGATGGTTGGAGCTACTGAAAGTCTATGACGTTGATATTTTATACCATCCGGGGAAGGCGAATGTAGTAGTCGACGCCCTCAGCCGTAGATCTATGGGTAACCTGTCATATTTACAGCCAGAAAAGTGTGGGATAGCCCATGATATTTATTAGCTATCTATTTTTGGAGTTCGATTACTGGACTCATGTGATACCGGAGTTACTATTCAGGACACGGCAACATCCCCTTTAGTAACTGAAGTAAAGGAACGCTAGTGTGAGGATCATGTGCTAGCTCATTACAGAGATACATCCCCTCAAAAGGAGAATACACCAGTTGAGATTACAGGAGATGGAGTCCTCAGATATCGAGGTTGATTATGTGTTCTAATGTGGCAAGGTTGCGTCAGCAGGTTATGGGAGAAGCTCACTATTCTCGTTATTCTATTCATGCATGAGCGACGAAGATGTATCATAATATTAGGGGAATATACTGGTGGTACGGAATGAAGAAGGATATAGCAGAGTTTGTTGCTCAGTGCCCTAATTGTCAGCAGGTTAAGATTAAGCATCAGAAACCCGGTGGATTGTTACAGGCTATAGAGATTCCGACTTGGAAATAGGAAGTGATTAATATGGATTTCATCATAGGCTTACCTCGTACCCAACGTAAGTTCGATTCTATATGGGTTATTGTCGATAGACTTACAAAAGCATCCCATTTTCTGTCTGTCAGGACTACTTATTCAGCAGAGGATTATGCAAGGCTTTATATTAGGGAGATAGTACGACTTCATGGTGTCCCTATATCTATTATCTCAAATAGAGGTGCTCAGTTTATAGCTAATTTCTAGAGGTCCTTACAAAAGGATTAGGGACTCAGGTAAGTCTTAGTATAATATTTCATCCCCAGACAGACGGTCAGGTTGAACGTACTATTCAAACACTGGAGGATATGCTACGAGCTTGTGTGATGGACTTCAGGGGTAGCTGGGATGATCATCTTCCACTTATTAAGTTTGCATATAATAATAGTTATAATTCCAGCATTCATATGGCTCCATACGAAGCTCTTTACAGACGGAAGTGTAGGTCACCTATCTGATGGTTCGAGGTTGGGGAAACTAAGTTAGTAGGACCATAGTTGGTACAATAGGCAGTTGAGAAGATTAAGCTTATACGGGAAAGGCTATTAGCAGCTCAAAGTCGTCAAAAGTCTTATACAGATAATCGACGATGAGACTTGGAGTTTCAGGTAGATGACTGGGTATTCCTAAAGGTATCACTGATGAAAGGCATTATGAGATTTGGTAAGAAAGGAAAGCTTATCCCTCGGTACATTGGACCTTATAAGATTATACGCAGAGTAGGCCAAGTAGCATATGAGTTAGACTTGCCTTCCAAATTGGAGTTTGTATATCCAGTATTTCATGTATCTATGCTCCGTAGGTGTATTGGAGATCCCTCTAAAGTCATTCCAGTTGATGATGTTCAGGTTATAGAGCAACTATTATATGAGGAAGCTCATATTGCTATACTAGATAGACAAGTTCGGAGATTAAGAACTAAGGATGTAGCTTCGGTTAAAGTACTTTGGATTAACAATAATGTGGAGGAGATGACTTGGGAAGCTGAAGAAGAAATGAAGACTAGGTATCCTCACTTGTTTCCACTTCCGGAGGAGGATCAGACTGAGACATCACAGCCTTTAGGTACGTATATAGTACTTGATTCTTATGTTAGTTACTGTTATTGGTCGTGTGAGGCCATTGGTGTTATTAATGATTGTGGCCCTGTGTGGATTTGTATTGTTGGGTTTGCTGTGTAACAAGTTGGTAGTAGTACAGTTACAAAGGAGACTCTGCCAAAATTTCTATAGATTTCTAGGAGTTTAACATTCGAGGACGAATGTTTCTAAGGGGGGAAGATTGTTACACCTTGTGCGTCCCAAGGTGACGTAATGAATATGAGACTTGTTAATAATGATTTAAATAATTTTAAAGTCATAATATGTCTATATATGATGTTTGGATAGAAAATATAAAGTTTGGGAAAAATCGGATTAAAGTTACGGAAAAACCGACTAAGGATTTGCCTTGTAACAGAGGTTTTTGAGAAATAACTTTCGTGTGCTATATAAGGTATTTTTGGGACATATTATATACCAAATTGAAGGTCTTGGAATTTAGTTTCCAACTCTCTTAACCGTTCATTCATACGACACCCGGATAAAAAGTTATAAGCGTCAGAAGATGGGCGAATGAGAGGGTGCCAAGCTAGCACCTCTTTGACTTTTCAAAAGTTGATATATATGTCTTAAATAGTCACTCTCTTTATTTTCACATAGAAACTGACCATAGAACACCATAAAACCTGTCTTTGAGCTCTCTAATAGTGTTTCAAAGAATATTATCATCCCGGGCACGAAATCAAAAAGCGTTAATATTAAAACAATCCCTATGACGTAAGTATCGCTATATCCCCTCTCTTTTTCTTTGTAGTTTGAGTTTTGGAAGGTATTTCATAGTTAAGAAAGCGTGTACTTTCTGTATTTAAGTGTTTAAATATCAAGGAATGTTGATAAATTCGTTTCCTAATAGTTAGAACTCACGGGACGGTGATCGAAAGCCGTGAGTTCGAGTTATTTGACTTGTAGTGGACTGTTTTATGGGTTGTTTCGTGTTGCCTTTGGGCTGTATATTTTCTAGTGTTTAGTGGATTTTTGGAGGAAAAATGATGTGGATAAACACCACATAATGACGGAATGGTGGGCTGGTCGTTCGTCGTTACATTTTGTTTTGTTGTTTGACACTACTTTGGTTATCGTTTTATGTATGAAGTGATTAGGGTGTGTGGGCTGTTTTGTAGTATATTGTGATGGAGATAAGGTTGGAAAATGATGCTTACATGTTGTTATTGTTGTGTTCTTGTTGTTGTTGGTATATGGTATTGGAGGAGGGCCTAGTTACAGGAGAGATGCTGCCCAAATTTACGTAAACGAGCTACTAGTTTAAGTTGCGGACTTAGCATTTACTCAGCACTGATTTTAAATCTCCTTATGATGTGGTAGATTGAATTGAGTTGTTTGAAGAATTTTTTGGAAGGTATTAAGGACTCAACGGAGTTAAGGTATGTTAAGGCTATCCCTCCTTTCCTTTTGGCATGATCTGTAGGATACAAACGAAATGAGCAAATACGCAACTTTCATAAATGACTCTATTCATAGAAATACTAGGAATGTCTATATTCTTGATTCCCCATGTGTATTATTATTATCATATGTTCATGGGTCTTAAAAAAATACGCAAGTTGATAAAGTTTATTTCATGATATTAATCAAAGGCATAGTGATCTTATGACATTTTGAGAAATCTTATTAACGTACTTCTTATGCATTTCATTCATGTATACATGTACATTGACCCAAGACCAGATGGCGTTATATACGTGTATATTATATGTATATGGGATATGGGAAAAGGTTATAGCGTTATATACGCACCACCACCTGATCAGCTAGTATACGTTGATGATTTTGCCCACAGTGGCTGAGATGATATGATGGGATGCCCCCAGAGGTTTGATGATTTTATGTACACATATACCTATGCATGGTATGGCATTTATATGCACATGCATGACATTATAAATTTTCATGATTCACAGAGTTATTCATAATTACAGGTTGAGTTCTTTGCTCCATGTTTCTTTCGTGTCTTTTATATCCTACTACCATGCCTTACATACTCGGTACTTTATTTGTACTAACGTCCCTTTTGCCTGGGGACGCTGCGTTTCATGCCCGTAGGTCCCGATAGACAGGTTGAGAGTTCTCCAAGTAGGCTATCAGCTCAAGGGAAAATGTTGGTGCGCTCCATTTGCTCCGGAGTTGCCTATTTGGTCAGTATGATTTGAATATGTATTGATTGGTATGGCGGGGCTCTATCCCGACCTTTATGATATATATGTACTCTTAGAGGCTTGTAGATAGATGTCATATATACGAATACTGGTATGGCCTTATAGGCCAATTTGTCATATGTATAAGTCGGTATATCAAGTTGGGTCACTCTATATTGAGTATTTCCTCATGTTTTATTCTACTTATCTCACGACAGTCTCTCCGGCTCATTTACCTATGATAGTATGATACGAAAGATACGTTACGTTGGTACTCGGTTGAGTAAGGTACCGGGTGACCGTCGCCTCCCATCGGTTTGGGTCGTGACATTCCTGAACTTAAATAATACAATAAGGACTAATCCAATAGATGTAATTCAATATACAAGAAGAAACATCCCAAAATCGTAAAAGTATTACGTTAAGATTCTTGGCATCCTAGAGAATAAGAGTCAAAATCTGCAGCCTGCATTGTTCCTTAATTTTCCTAAAGAAGTACATAGGCATTACTACCAGCCTCAAAACAAAAGTATTATCTAACTTAGTATGTTATAATTAATAATATGTGTATTGTGTAACTTATTATATATTTCGGAACGGAATCGGTATTTTGATACTATTTTTTTAAATACGAAATATCATACCTAATACCAAATTTGTTTACAAATTTAAACCAAATACCATACCAAATACCAAAATTTTCGATTTCGGTACGGTAATTCGGTATTTACCAAATTATGCACAGCCTAAGTTGCAATGACAATGAACTGTTCCATCCAACCACGGTCATTGTCATCATCAACACTAGTAATGATGGCATGGTGGCTGCGTTTGCTGAGTTTGATCACACCTCTACAAAAATTCTTTGGGGAGTAGAGGTTGATCAAATAGGCAAGAGTGAGGGTTTCTCCGGCTAGGGTGCACAATACCCGAAGGCAAGTCACCGTACGCCATATTGATGGGCTTACCTGGGCCAAGCAGATTTGGTAGTGGTGGTAAAATTCTAAGATAATGGGATCAATTTCTTGGCCCATTCTTAAAGTAAAACGGTTTGTGTAAATGTACATGAACCTCAGTTTACTAAAGGTGATCCTTTTCACTTTATTGAGGGCCAAAATTTCAATGTTTTCCATTCACAGTCTTCTTTCATAACAGGAATACTAGCAGGGCGAATGGAAGAAGGATATCTACTGACAGGCCAATTTCTGCCATTTTTGGGGTTAATAGGTTCTTTTTGTACTTGGAGATCGGTTTCAGAATTTAATTGTGATGGGATAATTGTGTTGGTGGCAGGAGGAACAATTTCGGCTTTCTTGGTTTTGTTCTTCTTAGAAGTGCCACCACCAATGTGAAGGCCAGAGTTTTCGGGGACAGGAGTTGTAGAAGACATGATGGTAAAAAAATTGAGTTAGAAAATTTTATTGAGGAAGAGGGCTTTACAGAAAATCTCTAAGAAAATTCGAAGAAGAAGAGTTTGTAAAAGAGAAGGGTAAAAACATTGCGTAGTGGAGAAGCTTATAGGCGGCTGATAATATGCTAGAATTACATGTAATCGCATATATTTTACCCCTACTTTGGTGTCTTTTGAGGTGTTTTGAATGTTGAAAGATGACCAATTGAGCTTAATTGTTGAAGTTTGTTATGTAGGAAGCCAAGAGTAAAGAATAGAGCTGATTTGAGCAATAATGAAGCTAAAAGACAATTTTTAAAGAAAAGAAAAATTGGACCAGGCAGTGAAGTAACTAGGAAAAGCACAAGAAAAGCACAGAAAAATCTGAAAAACACAACCAGGCCTTGTGCGAAGCACAACTATAGCACAAGGGCAAATTTTCCTACGTTTTATCTTGAGGGGCAACTTAGTCAATTGACTTAGGGACGTGATATAAAAGCTTCTAACCCTTATTTCAGCCACGCGCTTGACCTGAGAAGGCAAGAAACACCATTGTTGAAGCAAAGTTGAGCCCGAAAGATCCTCAAGTTCATTCAAGAAGACGAATCGAAGAGTTTCTCTCTACTTTTCTATCTTTATTTCTATGAATATTGGTTTGATAATAGTTTATGTATTTTTGAGTAGTATTATGAGTAGCTAAACCTGTCATCTAGGGTTGATGGAACCAATTGTTGGATGAATTCTTGATTGCGTATTGATATAATTGAGCCGTTTTTACTCTCTAATTGTTCAACTATGTGCTTCTTGTGGTTAATTGAAGCGCCCTTGATTAATCGTGTCTAGTTATCTTATATTGCTTGAGAGATAATACTTAATTAGATTATTATTGAACAATGCTACTTCTGAGTAATTTAAGAGATTAATTACTTGGATTTAAAAGTGGGATTAGAGATAACAAAGCTTTGGCGTGATCTTTATGAGTTGTACGAATTGTCAGCTAGAGTAATTCGAGAGAATACTTCTAGTAAATTATTGTAATTGATCGAGAGATAATTGCAATAAATAAGAACCGATCATCTTTAGAGAGTAGTGCGGCGAGATTATAGCTAGCGTGTTAGGAATTAATCCGGCAATTGGAAAAATCATAAATCCTAGACCTTTTTTTATCCTTGATTCAACCTCATTCTTTCTAGTTGATAGTTTTTATTGTCTATTTTTCTTTGTTAAGTAATTTTTGTTAATTCATAAATCAAATCTTGAACTTTGGAAGTTGTCTGAGCTTATCATTAGTGATACTGAAATGTTGTGGCAAATAGGTTGGTTCTCTGTGGTATTCGACTCCGGACTCTTGAATCGAATTATTTTTGCAGCGACTGCTTATTCCTTTTTATAAGGCATAGTAGGGCGTGATCAAATTTTGGCGCCATTACCGGGGAACTAACGGTGTTATTAGTTACAACTTGAAAGAATTGCTAGGATTTTTAGTTTATATTAATTTTCCGTGGTGCTAAAAATATTTCCATTGAAATTCTCACGTTTGAACTCTTTTGTGCCTCAGGTGCATGCCTAGAAGCTCCTTGAGAACTAGTGAACTATTTTAAGGTCTCTCAGATCCCGAGAAAGCATTCAGGACATTGAATCGGGCTATCAAGAAGGGCAAACAGCTTAAACAAAATGAACAAATCAAAATTGAAACGGGTGACGTTGAGAACATCAACGGGAACAATTGAAATAATCGAGTTGACCCAAACATCAGAGTGGTAGCAACTCTTGTGCCGGAGGCTGCTCTATATGATTAGGCGCAACCAACTGCTGACAATCTGGCAACTGCAATTGCAGTCCCTCCGATATAAGCGAAAACTTTTTAAATTACAAACAACATACTGCATAACAAAGGGTTGTTCTCTGGGTCTTACATCAAAGACCCACAACAACATCTGAGGAACTTTCTATCAATTTGTGTCACTCAAAGACAGCCGAATGTGACACACGAAGCAATCAGATTGTTACTGTTTCCATTTTCAGTGACTGGGGAGGCTGAAAGTTGGCTGAATTCACTCCCAATAAACTTCATTGCTACTTGGGAGGAACTAGTCAAGCAGTTCTTAAACAAGTTTTATCCACCCAACAAGACTGCAAGGCATATTGATGAGATATTGCAGTTCAGGCAAAAACCAACTGAAACTTTGCAAGAAACCTGGGAGAGGTTTAAGGGTATATTGGTGAAGTGTCCACACCATGACATCCTGGATCAGATGCTAGGACAGAGATTCTATATGGTTTTGGCTAATAGTCTAAAGGCTAATGTAGATGCTTCAGCTGGGGGTGCATTCTTGAGCAAATCATTCACAGAGTGTAAGATTCTTCTTAAAAAGACGGCTCAAAATTCAGGCTGGATGACGAGGGATACAACACTCACTCTAATAGTGCATTTTGTTGCTCTTGACCTAAACAATACAAATGCAGAAAACATAGACACTCTAATGACCCAGATGAGTTTGCTGACAATGAAGATTGACGAGATGGGCACGAAACAGGTTCATATTATTGACACAGCAAATGGAGGCATATGCACTTCATGCATCAATCAGCCGCATGTTTGCTCGTGGAGTGGAGAAATGAGAATCAGGGCTTCAGAGAAGACATGAATTATGTAAATAATTTTGGGGGTAAGAGGCAAGGTGGACAGCAATGGGGACCTCAAAGTCAGCAGTACAGACCAGCCCAGCAACAATACAATACCAATCATATGGTAGCACGACCACAAGGCCAAGTTGTTCCTTATCAAAGGTAACCGAGTTACAATCAGCAACACTAACAACAATTGGCTTACCAACAACCTCAAAAACAGCAGGTGACCAGACAAGAAGACAGTAATATGATAGAAATCAAGGGCATGCTACAACAAATCATTGGGACTAATGGAAAGATGTAATCGGCTATTAAAGGCATTGAAACTCAGTTAGGTCAGTTGTCCATTTCTTTGAACAATCACCCACAAGGAACATTGCCTACAGACACACACATCAATCCAACATAGTAGAACCAGAACTAGTTAATGGCAGTAAGTCTCAGGAATGAAAGGGATTTGGACAGAGAGCAAGGATTTGCTCAATCTAATATAGAGACAGTGCCACCTACTCCAGTGCCATTCGAGATGGATGAGTCGACGGAGCTCACAGAGGTTGTAATTGAACAAGCACAAGTTGACAAAGGCAAAGAGAAAGAAATTGAACAGTTTCCAGAACAGTTAGTGGAAAAGACTTCTAATCAGGAAAAGACACAGAGCAGTGGGCAGAAACGAACCCCAACACAATTCCCTCAAAGGTTGGCAAAGCAAAATAAATATGATCAATACAGGAAATTCATGGAAATGCTAAGGCAGATTCAATTGAATATTCCTCTGATGGATGCTTTGCGGGAAATTCCAGGCTACGCTAAGATGATGAAGGATTTGATGTCTCGAAAGTTTGACTTTCCAGGACCTGTCTAGTGTGACTCTAACTCAAACTTGTAGTACTGTGTGATAAGGCCTATGGCTCAAAATTTGTCTGATCCCGGTAGTTTCACTATCCCATGCATAATTGGAAGTTATGCTTTTGCTAAAGCATTGCGTGACTTAGGATCCAGTATTAACTTGATGCCCTTGGCAATCTACACAAAGCTAGGCATTGGTAGAGCTAGAAAAACGTCAATATTGCTGTAACTGGCTAATCGCACAGTGAAAAAGCCAACAGGAATTCTGGATGATTTGCTCGTTCAAATGAGAAAGTTTGTATTTTCTGCCGATTTTGTGTTTCTTGACTGCCAGGTTGACGAAGAAATACCCATAATTTTGGGAAGGGCTTTTTTAGCTACTAGAGAGCATTGATTAATTGTGAGACTGGAGAGTTGAAAATGAGATTGAACAATGAAGAAATAATATTCAACAATCTATAAGGAGGCCCAGCGAATTTGCAAATTGTTCGCTAGTGGAGGCAGTTGATGTGATACTACAAGAGAAGGATGAGACTCTTCATGTCAGAGACCCATTGGAAGCTTGTTTGATGATTTTAAAAGAAGTTGATGTTGAAGAGTTAGCAGAGTGGGTTATGGCTTTTGAAGGTCAAGGTTTCTGGAAAAGGGAATCTCAGTTTGAGCCATTACACCTAGAAGAAAGAGAAACACCACCTGTGAAATTGTCAATAGAGGAGCCACCACAGTTGGACCTAAAACTGCTTCTAGCTCACCTCAGGTATGCTTTCTTAGGGCTTAACTCTACTTTACCTGTTATTATCTCATCTGGTTTGTTATCGCATAAGATTCTCTTGGAAGAGGGGCACAAGACTTTTAGGGAACATAAAAGAAGGTTGAACCAGAACATAAAGGAAGTGGTGTAGAAGGAAGTGATTAAGTGGATGGATGTGGGCATCATTTTTCCTATCTCAGATAGCGCCTGGGTAAGCCCAGTCCAATGTGTTTCAAAGAAATGTGGCATGATTGTTTTACAGAATGAGATAATGAGTTGATCTCTACTCATATGGTCACGGGTTGGCGAATTTGCATGGATTATAGAAAACTTAACAATGCCACCCGGAAAGACCATTTCCCCCTACCGTTCATTGACCAAATGTTGGATAGATTGGCAGTAAGGTCTTACTTCTGCTTGTTGGATGGATATCCGGGGTAAAATCATATCACAATAGCCCTTGAGGATAGGGAGAAAACTTTATCCACTTGTCCGTATGACATCTTTGCTTTTCGAAGAATGTCGTTTGGCCTATGCAATGCACCGTCCACTTTTCAAAGGTGTATGCTGGCCATTTTCACTGACATGGTTGAAGATATTATGGAAGTCTTTATGGATGATTTCTCAGTGGTGGGAAAGTCATTCGATGATTGTCTTAACAATTTGAAAAGAGTGTTGAAAAGGTGTATGGAGACGAATCTAGTGCTGAATTGGAAGAAGTGCCATTTTATGGTACAAGAAGGTATAGTTTTAGGGCATCGAGTGTCAAGTAAGGGTATTGAGGTCGACCATGCTAAGGCTGACATGATACAAAAGTTTTTACCGCCCACTTCGGTCAAGGCAGTAAGAAGTTTCCTTGGGAACACCAATTTCTACATGCGATTTTTAAAAGAATTTCTCTAAAATTGCTAATCCCTTATGTAAACTAATTGAAAAGGATCACTCCTTTGTGTTTTCTGATGATTGCAGGTTAGAATTTGAGGAGTTGAAGAAGAGACTAGTGACTACACCAATCATTGTTGCACCTAACTGGGAGCAACCTTTTGAGCTCATGTGTGATGCGAGTGACTATGCTATAGGAGCAGTTTTGGGGCAGCGAAAGGACAAAATTGTGCATCCAATCTACTATGCAAGCAGAACGCTAAGCGGTGCACAACTCAATTATACCGTGACTGAGAAAGAGATGTTGGTTGTGGTACTTGCATTCGACAAATTCATGTCTTATTTGATAGGTTCAAAAGTGATTGTTTATATTGACCATGCTGCACCTAGGTACCTGATAGCAAAGAAGGAGTCCAAGCCACGCTTGATCCATTGGGTCATCTTGCTACAAGAGTTTGATTTGGAGATCCGCGATAGGAAAGGAATGGAGAACCAAGTGGCAGACCACCTTTCAAGGTTGGAGGGAGCTGAAAACAAAGTAGAGGTTGAAGACATAACAGAGATATTCTCGGATGAACAATTACTAGCAGTGACAATAGAGGAGACACCTTGGTATGTTGATATTGCTAACAATTTGGCAAGCGGTATTGTACCTTATGAACTCTCTTCGATCCAAAAGAAAAAATTCTTTCGTGATTGTCGGTCTTATTATTAGGATGACCCTCTACTTTTTAAAATCTGTGTGGATAATATGATCCGGAGGTGTATCCCCAAGAAAGATCAATCTTCTATTTTGCAGGCATGTCACGCTTCACCATATGGTGGGCACTTTGGAGGAACTAGGACAGTTGCGAAAGTGTTGGAGTCGGGTTTGTATTGGCACTCTATTCAAGGATGCCCATGCTTAGGTGAAAAGTTGTAATGAGTGCCAAAGAACTGGCAACATATCTCGCCGTCATGAGATGTCGATGACTACATTTCAAGAGGTGGAAGTGTTTAACGTGTGGGGGATTGATTTTATGGGACCATTTGTCATCTCGTATGGTAACAAGTACATATTAATGGCAGTTGTCTATGTCTCCAAATGGGTTGAAGTTGTGGCTCTTCCAACAAACGATGCAAAAAGAGTAATAGGATTTTTAAAGAAAAATATTTTCACATGATTTGGCACTTCGAGAGCTATAATCAGTGATGGTGGAACTCATTTATGCAATAGAGCTTTTGCAAGGCTACTAGAAAAGTATGGAGTTTGCCATAAGATTGCCATACCTTACCACCCGCAAACGAGCGGGCAAGTGAAAGTGTCCAACAGGGAAATCAAAAGTGTCCTGACCAAGACAGTGAATATGACTCATACTGATTAGGCAAGGAAGTTGGATGATGCATTATGGGCTTACCGCACAGCATTTAAAACTCCAATCGCTATGTCTCCGTACAAGTTGGTGTTTGGTAAAGCCCGCCATCTTCCGATGGAGCATGAGCATAAAGCCTTATGGGCATTGCGGTAGTTGAATTTGGATATGCAAACTGCGGGCACAAGTAGAGTAATAGAGTTGCATGAACTCGAGGAGTTCCGGTTCCAGGCATTTGAGAGTACAAGATTGTATAAGGAAAGGATAAAGATGATGCACGATAAGCACATTCTAGATAGGAACTTCAAACCCGGAGATCTGGTGTTGTTATACAACTCAAGATTGAGATTATTTCCGGGTAAGCTGAAATCTAGATGGTCAGGACCATTTAGAGTTGTGCAAGTGTTCCCAAGTGGAGTTGTAGAAATTGAGTCCGAAGGTGGAACTAACGGGTTTAAAGTAAATGGGAAAAGGTTGAATACTACCTTGGAATGATTGAAGAAAAAAGAGAAAAAGATGTGATGTACTTAAAAGAGCCCCAATATGTGAGTGAAACGGAATCCTGAAAGCCTGCATCATATCACGACGTTAAATAAGGCGCTGCGTGGGAAGCAACCCACGACTTTAAGTCATTATTAGTATTTTATTTCATTTTTTTTGTTAGGGTAAATTAATGTTAGTTGGTTAGTTTTGTTTGTCTTGCAGGATTAATACACAACTACGAAGTTCGTGGAGCAAATAAGGTCACCCTAGAAGGGATTAGCTTGAAAGTTTCACGAATTGTTGTAACTATTAAAAACAATCTGCTTAACAGTGTGCTAAGAGAATATAGCACAAGGATAGCACAACAAGGCCGAATTTTTCTTCCCTTAACAGTGTGCTAAGAGAGTATAGCACGGTGATAGCACAACAAGGCAAAAAAAATTCTTCCCTTAATAGTGTGCTAAGAGAGTATAGCACAGTGATAGCACAACAAGGCAAAAAATATTATTCCCTTAATAGTGTGCTAAGAGAGTATAGCACAGGGATAACATAATAAGGGGAATTATTTTTCTCCTTAACAGTGTGCTAATGAATTATAGCACAGGTATAGCACAACTAGTAAGTAATTTTTTTTTAAGTCTTAAAAAACGCAGCCCTTCTCTCAAATAAACTCTTCTCCTTAATTCCCTTCCTCAATAATTCGAAAAGAACCCAACCCCTCGCTACATACTCCCCCCTCTCTCTCCGATACTCTCCCCTACCGATGCTGCTTCGACCAGCGACCACCACTATCCGATGACCTCGTAAGTGTATATCTCTCCTCTTCTCTTTTCTTTCTCTCTCCTCTCTTTTCTTTTCTCTCTCTCTCCCTACTCTATTCCATTTCCCGCCGCCGCACAGCTACCCCGTCACCCCTAATTCTAAGGTTTGTCATTATTGGTCGGACCCTAGCCCATGTTCTTCTACCCCCATTCCACCACCCCATGTTGATAGTTTGGTGTAATGTTTTCTATCCCTAGGATAGAAAAAAAAGAGGAGTTTTGCTTTATTTGTGCTAAGTGGCTCGATGCATATGTATAATTCAAATTGGGATTGAAGTTGAATGGTGTTGCGTAATTGTCGACGATGATTCTCGTCGCTTTGGGAGGGTAGTACCCTCCATCAATTGCACAAGGTGCAAGTTCTGAGTTAAGCAACAATTGTTTGATAATTTGCCTCAACAACAAAATGGTAATTTTCGCAAAGTATGAGTAGCGAGCCATCTTTTGGAGGTTGTTATGTGTTAATTGGACTGGGTGAAACTCTTTTCGGATTTTGTTGGCTTTCCACTAGTGTGCATGTATTGTTAACTCATTTCAGGTTGAGTGACATTTGAGTACTGACCAGAAATTTGATGTGATCATTAATAACTTCAAACAACTGTGGTCCGTAATTTTCTATAAAGTTAAGAAGCCAGAGGAAAGTGATAGAGACTTCATGAAGTCTATACCATTTAGTGCTAAATTGAAGTTCGCACTAAGCATTGGTGAAGATAGTGATGTTCATTCGTCTGAGGATGAAGTCACACTACCCATGTCAGCAGAAGAGGATAATGAAAGTGATTATGAGTCTGACGAGGAGGAGGCACCTCATGCGAGTACTTCTACTCTTGCTTTGCCAACCCCAGACTCTGTTGCTGGACCTTCTCAGAATGGTCCAACCACTGTTTTTGATGATACTGCAGGTGATGCAGATGTGGAGGACATCGGGGACTCTGATGTTGGCGACTCCGACTATGATACTTAGAGGGAGTATTTCTTCACCCTTGTTCTTTATTTTGTTGTATTGGGGACACTGAAGATTCTAAAGTGTGGGGTGGGAGAATATCTTATCTGTAGTGTAGTTTAATTTTTTTTAGCATAGTAATCTCATTGGGTTTTTTTGGACTTGGTTCTTTCCCAGTGAGTTTTTTTTCTTTTGAACCAAGCATTTTTTTCTTTCTTTCTTTCTGTTTGTAATCTAAAAAAAAGATAGAGAGAACTGGAAGCATAGATAATTCACTTCTTGAAAGATTGTATTTTGTGAGAGTAACCTAAGTTGTTCTTGAACTTCCTTTCTAAGCTCATGTTGTACATTGACGGTGAAACAGAGTGACTTGTAAATCCCATGTATATTGTGTGGGGAGTTTTTTTGTTGTGCATTTTCATGTATACATGTCAGTATAGAACTTGCCCTGCCTGTTGTTTGAGGCGAAATCCTAGGAAGTTTCGATCCTTAGAGTGATAGTAGGCCTTCTTTGATATAAACTACTTGTGCCTAAATTAGCCTACCAAATGAATGAATATCCCTAGCGTCCCAATTTGCGCCTATTAACCTTTTATTTGGCAACCCATGTTACAAGCCATGTCCATTTTGCATTAATCTCTCTTGTTGACCCATCTTCCCCTTAACTACTTTAAGTTGTGTAAATGGGCAGAAGTTGTGGTTATGAGAAAATATTATGTACTTGGAAACTCAAAGTTGCACCAAAGAATGAAAGTTAAGTCCCTTGATACTCCCTTTTTGAAGCTCCATTATCAAAAAAGAACAAAAAAAAAAAGGGAGATGTAGTTGGAAAAAGTAAGAGGGAGACAAAAGAAAATAATAAGTTAGGACTTCTGGCTTGAGCTGCGGAAAAAAATAATGGAAAGTGTTTACAAAGAAAAGAGTGGGAAACGTAGAAATTAATGATGCTTAAAGTGTTTAGGGGAAGATTTAGTCACTATATAACCAAAAGTGTCAATACCTTATCCCAAGACAACATTAGAAGCTTTGAAAAGTCCTACTTGACTGTGGATTGAGATTCCTACATTAGTGGATAGTGACAGAATGGGCAAGCTTATGGTATTGTATGTGTTGCATGTGAAATACCTTGATGAGTGTGAGTATTTTGTTGTATATGCCCTAGTGCTTATGATTTGTTAATATAGATGTGTGTTTTGGGGGCATTTCTTTGTTTGTGAGGTACAATGGGATTTGTGAGGAGCAAAGTTTCAAGTTTCGATTTATGAATCTGAGAAAAAGAAAGGTGTTCACTCTTGTGGTTGATGCCTGAATAATTGCTTTACATGGAGTTTGAATGAGCTTGACTGCTTCTTTGTGATTGATATCATATGTTCGCTCGAGGACAAGCAAAAGTCTAAGTGTGGGGTGGTGATAATATGCTAGAATTACATATAATCGGATATGTTTTACCCCTACTTTGGTGTGTATTTAGGTGTTTTGAATGTTGAAAGATAACCAATTGAGTTTAATTGTTGAAGTTTGTTATGTAGGAAGCCAAGAGTAAAGAATAAAGGTGATTTGAGCAATAATGAAGCTAAAAGGTAATTTTTGAAGAAAAGAAAAATCGGACAAGGCAGTGAAGTAACTAGGAAAGGCACAAGAAAAGCACAGAAAAATCTGGAAAACACAACCAGGCCTTCTACGAAGCACAGCTATAGCACAAGGGCAATTTTGCCTGCGTTTTATCTTGAGGGGCAACTTAGTCAATTGACTTAGGGACGTGATATAAAAGATTCTAACCCTTATTTCATCCACATGCTTGACATGAGAAGGCAAGAAACACCATTGTTGAAGCAAAGTTGAGCCCGAAAGATCCTCAAATTCATTCAAGAAGACGAATCGAAGAGTTTCTCTCTACTTTTCTATCTTTGTTTCCATGTATATTGGTTTGACAATGGTTTATGTATTTTTGAGTAGTATTATGAGTAGCTAAACCAGTCATCTAGGGTTGATGGAACCAATTGTTGGATGAATTTTTGATTGCGTATTGATATAATTGAACCGTTTTTACTCTCTATTTGTTCAACTATGTGCTTCTTGTGGTTAATTGAAGGGCCCTTGATTAATCATGTCTAGTTATCTTGTGTTGCTTTGTAATACTCTGAAAAATTTTGAAGAGTTTTAAAACCATTAAGGAGATTGGCGGGTGCTAATTATATTAATTCGGGTATGAACAAGACTAATAATTTGAATGATATCAATTTATAATGATAATATATGTATGAGGTGCATTAAGAATGGTTTATGGTCTAAAAAGAGCCCTAAGGCTAAGCCAAGTTGAAAATTATATGATGAGTTAAAGTTTCAAGTGAGTTCGCACAAGACCTAACTTCAAACGAGCATAACTCTCAAAATATGAATAGTTATATGGTGTATAACCTATAAAAAGAAGGGACTATGTGTCTAGTTTCTAATGCTTTAAACTGTTTGTCATTTGAAGATTCCTACAAGAAGTTATGACCTTGTTACTAAAGGGTGGCAGAACAACTATGCGAGTCTTGTGTAGCCTACGCACCATTGCGTAGGCAAATCCAGTAGCTTCAAGGGTCATTTTAAGAGCTGATAAATGTGGGTTTAGAGAGAGAATGAGTTAGTTCTTCATCTTGGAATGTATTTCTAGAGAGAAGGAGAAGCTCTTCCACCATGGATACACTTCAAGGTAAGTTATTTTAGTACAAGGATGATTATATAACATCATTTAGTGATAATACTAACATTATTATGAATCAAATCCATAGGAAATGGGTTGAATCTTCAAGAACATCAAAAAGAGAAAAAGTTAGATTCTTCCACCAAGAGGTAATCCCTTCACTTGAGCTTCATATATATGTCATATTAGGTAGCATGTTTATGAGTTTTATTTGAAGTTGTAATGGGATATTGTATGAACCCTAAGGGAGGGTCTTGAAAATGATATTTTGGGCAAAGAAGAAGATGAATAGTGATGAATTGATATAAAAGAAATTGTTTTGAGTTTCTAATGATTCCAATAGACTTGATAACTTAATTGATGAACGAATTAAATAGGGAATCACCATTTTGACAAGATACAACACTAGTTCTTGAAATGGGTGTTCTTGAACATAGGGTTTTGTTGGAGAAGACAATGAATAGTGACTTAATGATGTTGGGTAATTAATATAGTATTATTAATGACTCCAAATGAGTATTAAATGATAAGAATGGAATTGAATAGGCTAATAGATGAGCATATTGGATAATTTGAGATGGTTGAAGGCTTGTTGCCGAATTATGAAGCCTAAAAGGATATTTATAAATCTTTTCATATTTATTTTGATATAGTTGGGATATCTAATGGTAGGTATTGAATTGCGGGTGATATTTAGATATTTTAATCAATTGCAGCATTGTAGTATTTTCGGAGCTTGAAGATTTGAGGGTTGAGTTGAGGTCGGATTTTCGTAAAATTGATATGGCTAGACTCGAGGTTGAATGGGCTATCAGATTTTATAACTTTTGTCGGGTTCCGAGATGTAGGTCCCACGGGTGATTTTTGGGGAATAATTTTGGATTTTGTAGAAAATATTAGTATTTTGATATGGAATTAATTCCTATAATTTTGTGGACTGAATCAAATTAATTGTGGCTAGATTCGAGACGTTCGGAAGTTGATACGCGCAGAATGAAATTTCTGGAGCATTGTTTAGCTTGCTCGACATTGGATTCGTCTTGTTCAAGGTAAGTAACTCTTCTAATCTTGGAGCTGAGGGTATGAACCCTGAATATATGTATTATGTGAATTGTTGGGAGGTGACGCACATGCTAGGTGATGGGCGTGTAGGCGTGCACTATAAAAATTGTGACATAATTGTTTCCATGGAATTTTATAGTCAAATAATCTTGGCATTTTCTATATAGTTTTATGTGCTAAAGAAATTGAGCTGAAAATCATATTAAAAATTATGTTGAGGCTATGAATTATTTGTTTTAAATTGAAAAATCCATACTCAGTCATATTCATGTCATTACATATCATATCTCAGTCTCTATTGTTATTTATTGATACATCATATCATCATTTTCAGGTTATTTTCATGACATTGTGAGCCCGAGAGACTGGAGAGATTGATGATTGAGTGAGGCCGAGGGCCTGATTGTGAGGATAATTATGGGATCGGACTGCACACCGCAGCAGGCCAGATTGGCTTATTATAGCACGTGAGTTGTCCGTGCGGATCCAGATATTGATACGATAGTACGTGAGTTGTCCATGCAGCACGTGAGTTGTTCGTGCGGATCCAGATATTGATACTATAGCACATGAGTTATCCGTGCAGCACGTGAGTTATCCGTACAAATTATAACGCTTGGGGGAGCCCCTCCGGAGTCTGTACACACCCCCCAATGAGCTCAGGTACCTACTGAGTGCGAGTGCCGAGCGATTGGGAGGATTAAGTGACTGTGAGGATTGAGTGATGGGGAGGACTGAGTGAATTGATACTCTGAGAGTATGTATATGAGTTCATCTCTGAGATACATTGCATTGACATGCACACATGACATACAGGCATAGAGATATATTTTTTCTCATATTGTACGATATTACATCATTCATGATTTCTCACACATGTTGGCATATGGGCACAGTGATGCATTTGTTTTACACTGGTTATCTGGAAATAAAAATGAAATATCTTATTTATTATTGAAAGAATTTTGGTAAAATTATTATTTTCAAACTTATTCATATTTTTGGCAATTCCGGTAAACGATTTGGGTTTTTATTGATGTACTTGAAAGGCAGAACTATTTTCAAAAATCATGTTTTTGCTAAGCATTTGATTGTTGAGTTACTTCTGGTATTACTTGTTTAAGTTGTTATGAACTATTGTTGGTTATTGAAGTTGGGATCCGACCTTGGTACAAGCTCGTCACTACTTTCAACATAAGGTTAGGTTTGTTACTTGTTGAGTACATGGGGTCGGTTGTACTCATACTACACTTCTGCACCTTGCATGCAGATATTGGTTGTTGATGTTGCTATGTTTGTTGGGAGCTGGATCTGAAGATATACTTGTGTTCCGGTTGTAGCTGCCCCTTGTTCATGGTAGCCTTAGATTCATAAAACTATGTTTATGTATAGATTCATAAAACTATGTTTATGTACTTTTCAAATAGATGATGTATTTACTTCATACCAGCTTTGTAAACTCTATTCTTAGAAGCTCATGATTTGTACTACCAGTTCTTAGGAAAATGTATTGGTTTTAGATATTTTCTTTTAATTAATTGCCTTATTAATTTCATTGAAATTGGATAGTTGGTAATTGTCTTACCTAGCGGGTTGGGTTAGGTGTCATCACTACTGGTTGGATTTTGAGTCGTGACATGCTTGAGAGAGAATACTTGATTAGATTGTTGTTGAACAACGCAACTTTCGAGTAAGTTAAGAGATTAATTATTTGGATTTAAAAGCGGGATTAGAGATAACAAAGCTTTAGCGTGAACTTTATGATTTGTACGAATTGTCAACTAGAGTAATTTGAGAGAATACTTCTAGTAAATTATCGTAATTGATCGAGAGATAGTTGCGATAAACAAGAACTCATCATCTTTAAAGAGTGGTGCGGCTAGATTATAGCTAGCGTGTTAGGAATTAATCCGGCAATTGGGAAAATCATATATCCTAGACCTTTTTATCCTTGATTCAACCTCATTCTTGCTAGTTGATAGTTTTTATTATCTTTTTTCTTTGTTAAGTAATTTTCGTTAATTCATAAAACAAATCTTGAATTTTGGAAGTTGTCTGAGCTTATTATTAGTGATACTTAAAAGTTGTGGCAAATAGGTTGGTTCTCTGTGGGATTTGACTCCGGACTCTTGAACCGGATTATTTTTACAGCGACCGCTTAATCCTTTTTATAAGGCATAGTTGGGCGTGATCAGCGACAAAATTCATGATCATCGTTACCTTAAAAACTGGCAAAATATTTTGCCGAATCACAGGATAACACGCGTTCGACTCATTAAATAACACGTGTTCGACTCATTAAATACAAGGAAACATGTGTCATTTCAAGTGTCAGAAACCGTTCGGGAACTTTTTCACCAAGAATAAAGATCTTATTTACTTCCCGGTAACACAAAGTTTTATCACCGAAAAGTAGGGTGACTATCTGTATGGGGTAAAATTGATGAATAACAGGTGGATGTTCGACGAGTTAACACATGAAAGTAAACCTTTGTATAAATGCCCAACCATTATGCAGCCATCAAAAGAGATTTTATTCATATTAAATAAGGGCATGATTTTGGGATCTTGTCTCCAAAAAAGCCAACATATACTCTTATTCTATTGAACAACTTCTTTTTTTCTTCATATTGTTCTTATTATTGCTACCAGAGAAGCCGAGCCCACACTCAGGCTTGTACCTTCTTAAAATTTGTTTAATTAATTATTTCTATTCTTAGCTAGTTTATATTCTTGGGTCAAATTAATTTATGTGTCTATAAATCACATTACAAATTCAAGTATACTATTTTACGGATAAACATAAATGTTATTTAAATATGTGTTTGAGTTAATTGACGTAGTGAAACATCCGGGAGATAATGTTATTTCTGAAATACAACTTATAAATCACATTTCAAAACTTACCAAACGCATTACAAATAATAGATAACAGACAACGAACCCAACAACCCTTACAAGCTATTGGGTTTCATGGTGACAGACTTAAGTGTAAATGATTCTCAGGTGGTATGGTTAGGAAACAAGTTATAACATAATTAATTATCTCGGGATTAGTTATTTTGGGGTTAGTTATTCCATTCTCTCATAGGGTTCCATAGGGATAAAAAAAATGCTATAATCCCGGAATAACTAATTTCGGGATTAATTATACGACTATTTTATCTCAACCAAACATCGAATAAACTCATTTCAAATTTAATCTCGAAATTAATTATCCTTTATCCCTGTACCAAACGAGCCCTATACTCATATGTTAGACTTGGGTTTGAGTACCATATTTTACACTTACTTTTAGTTCTTTTCACGTAGGTTAGAACTTCTTACGTCTAAATTTTGCATCTTTTCATTGGTTAAAAAATGTGCCACCTTTAATTTCAGATATTCTTTTATTAAATTTCAACCATATGTCCAAAGTCCAAACGCCTAAGAGTGGGATGCAGATCATTGGTATACAGGTATTTACGTACTGACTACTTGCAAGTGGTATGTATTTTAAAATCAATCATGAAATTTTTACATGCTTGCTCTCTTTTTAAAAATTATTCTCATAAATGATAGTAGATTTTGTTTATTTCAAAAAGGGCACATTTGTTTTAAAACTATTTTAGCACTTTCATGTTGATAACTCCATTAACTAAGGATCCCTCTACATTAATATACTTTTTACTATATTTTCTTTCCCCTCACTCTTCCATAATTTCTTTTTTCTCTTCCATAAATAACACTTACCCAAATATATCAAAGATTCCGAAAGAAGAACATCTCAAAAATAATTCTCTCTCCACAATGAGAAATTTAGTTTTTTTTTTGGTTGAGTTTTTAAATTTTTTCCGTACAATTATATTTTAACTCAAAATATACCTTTAATATATTTCAAGTATATTATATTGTGATAATTTATAATGTAATATTCCATCAATATGTCATATATATTTTTTATATGTATTTATACCACATATATAACTTATATATATATATATATATATATATATATATATATATATATATATATATATATATATATATATATATATATATATATATGAGAGAGAGAGAGAGAGAGAGAGAGATATACATCATAATACATTATTATAATGATATTATTCAAAGTATATTGCCAGCAAATACTTTACATAAAATTTAATCTAAAATATTAACATGCCACTAATAAGTATATAGAAGAAGAAAAAATATGTCACATATACTGTTTATATACAGATAATTTATACAAATATGCATGTTATATTAGTGCAAAATATAAATGGTATATTAATAATATCTATTTAAATATAAATAAGTGTATAAATAACATATGCATATATACATGATTTTTCCTTTAAAAAAAACACATGATTTATAATATACCACAAACATACATTATATTATTTTCACGAAATATATGTATTTTATTTCTATAGAATATACAGATATATAATTTTGCTAGAATTAAGTTGAATAAAAAAGTCCATGTATAAAAAGGAAAAACATCTGTTATGGAATGGATCGATGATATTTATTTAAATATAAAGAAGTGTATAAACAACATATGCATATATATATGAATTTTCCTAAAAATACATGATTTATAATGTATATATACCACAAACATACATTATATTTTTTTCATAAAATATATGTATTTTATTTCATCATAATATAAAGGTGTATAATTTCACTACATTACATTATATAAAAAGGTCTATGTATGGAAAGAAAAAAAATATGTTATGGAATGGATTGGTTTCCAACGAAAACATAAAACATGTTATGGAATTGAGAGAAAAAATAGGGAAAGATATTAAATACTAGGACTGCCTTTTTAAGCAGCTTCATTCTTGCCGATTTGAATTGAATGAAATATGCTATATGTATAAATATTTTACTGCCATATTTGTTAATCATTAATTAATGCTAATCGTTTGTATTATATTTTTAATAGTTTGATATTAATGAAAGTAGCCCTTTAATGATTGCCTTTAAATAAAAAGGTTGATTTATTCAAATTACTCTTTTTGGGCCAATGTTTATTGATTCTAGTTTAAAGCACATTCATCTGCTCCCTCTCTTTAATACTATTGTTATTATAATTATTTTACTTTTTTAGATTTATTATTATTATTATTTTTTACTTTGGTTATTTTTACTATTTCGCTGTCAAACCCTTGTATTTTTTCGATCGGTTTTGAAATTATTTTTCTTGAGCCGAGAGTCTATTGAAATAAATCGCTTTATCTCTCACAAGGTAGGGGTAAAGTCTGTGTACACCTCACCTTCCCCAAATCCCACTTGTGATAACATTCGTTTGTCCTGTTTTAAAAAAGTTTAGCAAACATAGCAGCACATACCCTATACAACCGGAAGAATGAGGACTGCCCATGAAATTGTGTGAACCTTAGAGATAACTTCGGATTAAAGTTGGATCACAAAATTTTCAGTTTCTTTTGCAACTTTAGATTGTGGTATGAAGTTTCCAAATTTGTGTAAATTCAACTTTACAATTAATTTTCACACATTTGAGAGTGATGTTAATACCAAAAGCAGACTTAAGTGCATGATAGGAAAAAAGACTAGAATTGAAATATACACGTAAAATGCTACTCTAAGTAGAGACATATTCGAAAGAAATTGTGAAGTAAAATCATAATATTCCACGATTCTGCAGTACCGAATAAGAGCCAAAAGATACCAATAGAATATCCAAATCATCACTGTAAAGGAGAGCAGAAAATTGTAAAGGGAAAAAAAAAAAGAATAAGGAGGAATAAGAAGAAAGAAGGGACATGAGGAGGAGGAATATACATAGCTAAGGCAATCTAACAAATAGGTAGACTTGAACCTTATTCCTACGTGATTTGATTAATTCGAGCACAGAGCACTCATGACGGATGTCTAGGACACAGACCAAAACTAGGCCCATTAAGGCCCAACGGTGAGACTATCCCAAAATGATCTTCAAAGTGGAAAAAGAAATATTAAAGTCTGATTGTCTATTTCTGCTTTTTCTTTTTGTTATAAAACAATAAAAGAAGAAGAAGAGTATTGCAGAGAAAAGTAGAGAGAAGATTCTTATTGATCAGGGATGAATTACAATGGAATAAAATCCCTTATTTTATAAGGAAAAAGTGACTTAGCCACCAAATAATAAACTCTAAAATCTCTCTAAAATATAGACATTCACCTTAAATACAATTCTATTTATAATACTCTCTCTTGAATGTCTATTCAACATATAATGTGCCTCGTTAAAACCTTAACTAAAATAAAACCCAGTGGAAAAACATTTTAGAGAAGGAAAAAGAGTACACATGTTTAGAAATACGCCTTTTGGTTGCCTCGTTAAAACTTTGCAAGGAAAATTTAGTGGGACCAAATCTTATAAGGGCAAAAGAGTACAACGCGTATTAACTCCCTCTGATGAGATAATTAATTCACATCTTTGAGTCTTCACATTCCAATATTGTGCACCATCTTCAAAAGATTGTTGGTAGAGATTTGATAAACAAATCAGACATATTAACTTGAATGAATATGTTGCACTTTGAAATCATTATTCCTGATAGAGATGTATTGTCTTCATATGATCTTGTTGGAATCGTCATCTTAATTCCATCACATAGGGGCAAAAACTATTGTTATCATATTATCATGCGTATTAGTTATAGCAAGATATATATGTGCACAAATTACACTTAGAATGCGGTACTTCAGGACCAAGAATTATATATGTTTTAAGCGATTTAAATACTTCAGAGATTGTCATATAAGCTAAGTCATACAAGCCATACAAATCGACTTTAGATGCATATCAAGTTTTCATGCCATGATAGATATAAGATAGATAAAAGCGATTGAAGGGTCATATCTAAAACTATATGTCTTTTTATATGAAATCAATTCTATTCGAATTGTGTATCTTCCATTTGGCCAATATTTCTGTATTCGACAGATTTAAGATCCTTATCTATACTCAGCGCTATGATAGATGTCTTCGACGAATATTTTATATCGGTTCCAATATTTTTCATAAAGACATAACATAGAGATCTCTTCATTCATATTTTCAGATACGTGAACCTCTCCTGAGATTTTATGAAGTGTTATGTCATGTGATCTTCTAGATCACTTGCCTCCTTATTGTGATCGTTTTGATCATTTGCTCATCTTCTTTATCAAGAAGTTTATTTGAAACTGATTTGTGTATACGCTTTAGGCGTACCATAGATTTTGTCCTTCTAGGACTTAATCTAATATGAGCATTTACAGTGAGAATATAATTACTTTCTTTGGGTGAGCAAATGCATCTGACATATTTTGCAATATATTGCAGATGAATTATCTTTTTATGAACTTCAAGTTCATATTATCTTATTCGAGTATTGAGATGTACAAATGATAATTCATTCCACGTAAATTTTTCTCAATTATTTATTCTGTCTCCCCCTCGTGTTAGAAAAAACTAACTTACTTCCTCAACTTTGAAAATCTACATTTGTGCGTTATGGTGTTAATCAAAATATACACCGCACATCAATAATAATAAGATGGAATTATTTGGTTCCTGGCCCTGAACCACATGTGAGGGGAGAATGTAATATACTTTCGTATATAATGTATATCAAACTGATATAGATAACTTTGTTCTCACAAGAAATAGTTTAGCTATTAAGTGGAGGCACTCAATAGATCATTTTGCAAAACTAACAGTGGTGTAAACCAGCTTATCAAGATGAACTGTCTTGAATAGAAAATCTGAAAATTATGCTCTAAATTAAATTATTGAGCAAGTTACCACGCAAAATACCAGGTTGCGAGTTAATAATAATCGTACATGTAATCATCCCATAGATGCATCTTATATGATACACACGGCAGGTGAATGAGCCCATATTCACCTTTGAAATTTCCAGCATTCATACGATTCAATCCCAATTTTAGTTGGTCTATTAATTAATGAGAACAAACAACATAAGAGAATTCATACAGAACTTTCTAGTTCTTTAATATTTACCCATGTAAATTCTCTTTTATTTTTGCACATCATACTTAAATTAACATGGCTAAACCAATTATGCTAACTAAATAAATTATCAATATTGATAAACTTCAGGTTTACACCATGACATGTGCAATTATCAATAAACTCCAAGTTTATTATGATATGAGTTTTTATATCAATAAACTTTTACTTTATTGTGGTATTTTTTTATTATGTAGTACAAACTGGAGAATAAAGCGGGTAGCTTTTCACATACATATTACCCCGCTACAAGTTGTAGTAATAGAAGATATTAAATCTTTCATTTATTTATAGTTTCAATATAACCAACCGCTTTCGCGAATATTTTAAAAACTCAATAAGTTTCTTTGAGACTTACTACGACACAATACTTTATTAATAATCGATTTTATTTCTCCAAAATAATATAATTGGTTTTCTAAGAGCTCTCAATTAATTTTAGTTCTTTTCACGTAGGGTAGAACTTCTTACGTCTAAATTTTGCATCTTTTCATTGCGCTTTCTCTCGTTAGTGTCTCGAATTTCAAATTCCTTGGTTAAAAAATGTGCCACCTTTAATTTCAGATATTCTTTTATTAAATTTCAACCATATGTCCAAAGTCCAAACGCATAAGAGTGGGATGCAGATCATTGGTATACAGGTATTTACGTACTGACTACTTGCAAGTGGTATGTATTTTAAAATCAATCATGAGATTTTTACATGCTTGCTCCCTTTTTAAAAATTATTCTCATAAATGATAGTAGGTTTTGTTTATTCCAAAAAGGTTACATTTATTTTAAAACTATTTTAGCACTTTCATGTTGATAACTCCATTAACTAAGGATTCCTCTACATTAATACACTTTTTACTATATTTCCTTTTCCCTCACTCTTCCATAATTTTTTTTTCTCTTCCATAAATAACACTTACCCAAATATATCAAAGATTCTGAAAGAAGAACATCTCAAAAATAATTCCCTCTCCACAATGAGAAATTTAGTTTTTTTTTTTTTTTGTGTTGAGTTTTTAACTTTTTTCTGTATAATTACATTTTAACTCAAAATATACCTTTAATATATTTCAAGTATATTATATTGTGATAATTTACAATGTAATATTCCATCAATATGTCATATATATTTATACCACATATATAACTTATATATATATATATATATATATATATATATATATATATATATATATATAGAGAGAGAGAGAGAGAGAGAGAGAGAGATACATCATAATACATTATTATAATGATATTATTCAAAGTATATTGCTAGAAAATACCTTACATAAAATTTAATCTAAAATATTAACATGCCACTAATAAGTATATAGAAGAAGAAAAAATATGTCACATATACTGTTTATATACAGATAATTTATACAAATATGCACGTTATATTAGTGCAAAATATAAATGGTATATTAATAATATCTATTTAAATATAAACAAGTGTATAAATAACATATGCATATATACATGATTTTTCCTTAAAAAATACATGATTTATAATATACCACAAACATACATTATATTGTTTTCACGAAATATATGTATTTTATTTCTATAGAATATACAGATATATAATTTTGCTAGGATTAAGTTGAATAAAAAGGTCCATGTATAAAAAGAAAAAATATCTGTTATGGAATGGATCGATGATATATATTTAAATATAAAGAACTGTATAAACAACATATGCATATATACATAAATTTTCCTAAAAATACATGATTTATAATATATATATATATACCACAAACATACATTATATTTTTTTCATAAAATATATGTATTTTATTTCATCAGAATATAAAGGTATATAATTTCACTACATTACATTGTATAAAAAGGTCCATGTATGGAAAGAAAAAATTCTATTATGGAATGGATTGGTTTCCAACGAAAACATAAAACATGTTATGGAATGGAGAGAAAAAATAAGGAAAGATATTAAATACTAGGACTGCCTTTTTAAGCAGCTTCATTCTTGCCGATTTGAATTGAATGAAATATGCTATATGTATAAATATTTTACTGCCATATTTGTTAATCATTAATTAATGCTAATCGTTTGTATTATATTTTTAATAGTTTGATATTAATGAAAGTAGCCCTTTAATGATTGCCTTTAAATAAAAAGGTTGATTTATTCAAATTACTCTTTTTGGGCCAATGTTTATTGATTCTAGTTTAAAGCACATTCATCTGCTCCCTCTCTTTAATACTATTGTTATTATAATTATTTTACTTTTTTAGATTTATTATTATTTTTTTTTTTACTTTGGTTATTTTTACTATTTCGCTGTCAAACCCTTGTATTTTTTCGATCGGTTTTGAAATTATTTTTCTTGAGCCGAGAGTCTATTGAAATAAATCGCTTTATCTCTCACAAGGTAGGGGTAAAGTCTGTGTACACCTCACCTTCCCCAAATCCCACTTGTGATAACATTCGTTTGTCCTGTTTTAAAAAAGTTTAGCAAACATAGCAGCACATACCCTATACAACCGGAAGAATGAGGACTGCCCATGAAATTGTGTGAACCTTAGAGATAACTTCGGATTAAAGTTGGATCACAAAATTTTCAGTTTCTTTTGCAACTTTAGATTGTGGTATGAAGTTTCCAAATTTGTGTAAATTCAACTTTACAATTAATTTTCACACATTTGAGAGTGATGTTAATACCAAAAGCAGACTTAAGTGCATGATAGGAAAAAAGACTAGAATTGAAATATACACGTAAAATGCTACTCTAAGTAGAGACATATTCGAAAGAAATTGTGAAGTAAAATCATAATATTCCACGATTCTGCAGTACCGAATAAGAGCCAAAAGATACCAATAGAATATCCAAATCATCACTGTAAAGGAGAGCAGAAAATTGTAAAGGGAAAAAAAAAAAGAATAAGGAGGAATAAGAAGAAAGAAGGGACATGAGGAGGAGGAATATACATAGCTAAGGCAATCTAACAAATAGGTAGACTTGAACCTTATTCCTACGTGATTTGATTAATTCGAGCACAGAGCACTCATGACGGATGTCTAGGACACAGACCAAAACTAGGCCCATTAAGGCCCAACGGTGAGACTATCCCAAAATGATCTTCAAAGTGGAAAAAGAAATATTAAAGTCTGATTGTCTATTTCTGCTTTTTCTTTTTGTTATAAAACAATAAAAGAAGAAGAAGAGTATTGCAGAGAAAAGTAGAGAGAAGATTCTTATTGATCAGGGATGAATTACAATGGAATAAAATCCCTTATTTTATAAGGAAAAAGTGACTTAGCCACCAAATAATAAACTCTAAAATCTCTCTAAAATATAGACATTCACCTTAAATACAATTCTATTTATAATACTCTCTCTTGAATGTCTATTCAACATATAATGTGCCTCGTTAAAACCTTAACTAAAATAAAACCCAGTGGAAAAATATTTTAGAGAAGGAAAAAGAGTACACATGTTTAGAAATACGCCTTTTGGTTGCCTCGTTAAAACTTTGCAAGGAAAATTTAGTGGGACCAAATCTTATAAGGGCAAAAGAGTACAACGCGTATTAACTCCCTCTGATGAGATAATTAATTCACATCTTTGAGTCTTCACATTCCAATATTGTGCACCATCTTCAAAAGATTGTTGGTAGAGATTTGATAAACAAATCAGACATATTAACTTGAATGAATATGTTGCACTTTGAAATCATTATTCCTGATAGAGATGTATTGTCTTCATATGATCTTGTTGGAATCGTCATCTTAATTCCATCACATAGGGGCAAAAACTATTGTTATCATATTATCATGCGTATTAGTTATAGCAAGATATATATGTGCACAAATTACACTTAGAATGCGGTACTTCAGGACCAAGAATTATATATGTTTTAAGCGATTTAAATACTTCAGAGATTGTCATATAAGCTAAGTCATACAAGCCATACAAATCGACTTTAGATGCATATCAAGTTTTCATGCCATGATAGATATAAGATAGATAAAAGCGATTGAAGGGTCATATCTAAAACTATATGTCTTTTTATATGAAATCAATTCTATTCGAATTGTGTATCTTCCATTTGGCCAATATTTCTGTATTCGACAGATTTAAGATCCTTATCTATACTCAGCGCTATGATAGATGTCTTCGACGAATATTTTATATCGGTTCCAATATTTTTCATAAAGACATAACATAGAGATCTCTTCATTCATATTTTCAGATACGTGAACCTCTCCTGAGATTTTATGAAGTGTTATGTCATGTGATCTTCTAGATCACTTGCCTCCTTATTGTGATCGTTTTGATCATTTGCTCATCTTCTTTATCAAGAAGTTTATTTGAAACTGATTTGTGTATACGCTTTAGGCGTACCATAGATTTTGTCCTTCTAGGACTTAATCTAATATGAGCATTTACAGTGAGAATATAATTACTTTCTTTGGGTGAGCAAATGCATCTGACATATTTTGCAATATATTGCAGATGAATTATCTTTTTATGAACTTCAAGTTCATATTATCTTATTCGAGTATTGAGATGTACAAATGATAATTCATTCCACGTAAATTTTTCTCAATTATTTATTCTGTCTCCCCCTCGTGTTAGAAAAAACTAACTTACTTCCTCAACTTTGAAAATCTACATTTGTGCGTTATGGTGTTAATCAAAATATACACCGCACATCAATAATAATAAGATGGAATTATTTGGTTCCTGGCCCTGAACCACATGTGAGGGGAGAATGTAATATACTTTCGTATATAATGTATATCAAACTGATATAGATAACTTTGTTCTCACAAGAAATAGTTTAGCTATTAAGTGGAGGCACTCAATAGATCATTTTGCAAAACTAACAGTGGTGTAAACCAGCTTATCAAGATGAACTGTCTTGAATAGAAAATCTGAAAATTATGCTCTAAATTAAATTATTGAGCAAGTTACCACGCAAAATACCAGGTTGCGAGTTAATAATAATCGTACATGTAATCATCCCATAGATGCATCTTATATGATACACACGGCAGGTGAATGAGCCCATATTCACCTTTGAAATTTCCAGCATTCATACGATTCAATCCCAATTTTAGTTGGTCTATTAATTAATGAGAACAAACAACATAAGAGAATTCATACAGAACTTTCTAGTTCTTTAATATTTACCCATGTAAATTCTCTTTTATTTTTGCACATCATACTTAAATTAACATGGCTAAACCAATTATGCTAACTAAATAAATTATCAATATTGATAAACTTCAGGTTTACACCATGACATGTGCAATTATCAATAAACTCCAAGTTTATTATGATATGAGTTTTTATATCAATAAACTTTTACTTTATTGTGGTATTTTTTTATTATGTAGTACAAACTGGAGAATAAAGCGGGTAGCTTTTCACATACATATTACCCCGCTACAAGTTGTAGTAATAGAAGATATTAAATCTTTCATTTATTTATAGTTTCAATATAACCAACCGCTTTCGCGAATATTTTAAAAACTCAATAAGTTTCTTTGAGACTTACTACGACACAATACTTTATTAATAATCGATTTTATTTCTCCAAAATAATATAATTGGTTTTCTAAGAGCTCTCAATTAATTTTAGTTCTTTTCACGTAGGGTAGAACTTCTTACGTCTAAATTTTGCATCTTTTCATTGCGCTTTCTCTCGTTAGTGTCTCGAATTTCAAATTCCTTGGTTAAAAAATGTGCCACCTTTAATTTCAGATATTCTTTTATTAAATTTCAACCATATGTCCAAAGTCCAAACGCATAAGAGTGGGATGCAGATCATTGGTATACAGGTATTTACGTACTGACTACTTGCAAGTGGTATGTATTTTAAAATCAATCATGAGATTTTTACATGCTTGCTCCCTTTTTAAAAATTATTCTCATAAATGATAGTAGGTTTTGTTTATTCCAAAAAGGTTACATTTATTTTAAAACTATTTTAGCACTTTCATGTTGATAACTCCATTAACTAAGGATTCCTCTACATTAATACACTTTTTACTATATTTCCTTTTCCCTCACTCTTCCATAATTTTTTTTTCTCTTCCATAAATAACACTTACCCAAATATATCAAAGATTCTGAAAGAAGAACATCTCAAAAATAATTCCCTCTCCACAATGAGAAATTTAGTTTTTTTTTTTTTTTGTGTTGAGTTTTTAACTTTTTTCTGTATAATTACATTTTAACTCAAAATATACCTTTAATATATTTCAAGTATATTATATTGTGATAATTTACAATGTAATATTCCATCAATATGTCATATATATTTATACCACATATATAACTTATATATATATATATATATATATATATATATATATATATATATATATATATATAGAGAGAGAGAGAGAGAGAGAGAGAGAGAGATACATCATAATACATTATTATAATGATATTATTCAAAGTATATTGCTAGAAAATACCTTACATAAAATTTAATCTAAAATATTAACATGCCACTAATAAGTATATAGAAGAAGAAAAAATATGTCACATATACTGTTTATATACAGATAATTTATACAAATATGCACGTTATATTAGTGCAAAATATAAATGGTATATTAATAATATCTATTTAAATATAAACAAGTGTATAAATAACATATGCATATATACATGATTTTTCCTTAAAAAATACATGATTTATAATATACCACAAACATACATTATATTGTTTTCACGAAATATATGTATTTTATTTCTATAGAATATACAGATATATAATTTTGCTAGGATTAAGTTGAATAAAAAGGTCCATGTATAAAAAGAAAAAATATCTGTTATGGAATGGATCGATGATATATATTTAAATATAAAGAACTGTATAAACAACATATGCATATATACATAAATTTTCCTAAAAATACATGATTTATAATATATATATATATACCACAAACATACATTATATTTTTTTCATAAAATATATGTATTTTATTTCATCAGAATATAAAGGTATATAATTTCACTACATTACATTGTATAAAAAGGTCCATGTATGGAAAGAAAAAATTCTATTATGGAATGGATTGGTTTCCAACGAAAACATAAAACATGTTATGGAATGGAGAGAAAAAATAAGGAAAGATATTAAATACTAGGACTGCCTTTTTAAGCAGCTTCATTCTTGCCGATTTGAATTGAATGAAATATGCTATATGTATAAATATTTTACTGCCATATTTGTTAATCATTAATTAATGCTAATCGTTTGTATTATATTTTTAATAGTTTGATATTAATGAAAGTAGCCCTTTAATGATTGCCTTTAAATAAAAAGGTTGATTTATTCAAATTACTCTTTTTGGGCCAATGTTTATTGATTCTAGTTTAAAGCACATTCATCTGCTCCCTCTCTTTAATACTATTGTTATTATAATTATTTTACTTTTTTAGATTTATTATTATTTTTTTTTTTACTTTGGTTATTTTTACTATTTCGCTGTCAAACCCTTGTATTTTTTCGATCGGTTTTGAAATTATTTTTCTTGAGCCGAGAGTCTATTGAAATAAATCGCTTTATCTCTCACAAGGTAGGGGTAAAGTCTGTGTACACCTCACCTTCCCCAAATCCCACTTGTGATAACATTCGTTTGTCCTGTTTTAAAAAAGTTTAGCAAACATAGCAGCACATACCCTATACAACCGGAAGAATGAGGACTGCCCATGAAATTGTGTGAACCTTAGAGATAACTTCGGATTAAAGTTGGATCACAAAATTTTCAGTTTCTTTTGCAACTTTAGATTGTGGTATGAAGTTTCCAAATTTGTGTAAATTCAACTTTACAATTAATTTTCACACATTTGAGAGTGATGTTAATACCAAAAGCAGACTTAAGTGCATGATAGGAAAAAAGACTAGAATTGAAATATACACGTAAAATGCTACTCTAAGTAGAGACATATTCGAAAGAAATTGTGAAGTAAAATCATAATATTCCACGATTCTGCAGTACCGAATAAGAGCCAAAAGATACCAATAGAATATCCAAATCATCACTGTAAAGGAGAGCAGAAAATTGTAAAGGGAAAAAAAAAAAGAATAAGGAGGAATAAGAAGAAAGAAGGGACATGAGGAGGAGGAATATACATAGCTAAGGCAATCTAACAAATAGGTAGACTTGAACCTTATTCCTACGTGATTTGATTAATTCGAGCACAGAGCACTCATGACGGATGTCTAGGACACAGACCAAAACTAGGCCCATTAAGGCCCAACGGTGAGACTATCCCAAAATGATCTTCAAAGTGGAAAAAGAAATATTAAAGTCTGATTGTCTATTTCTGCTTTTTCTTTTTGTTATAAAACAATAAAAGAAGAAGAAGAGTATTGCAGAGAAAAGTAGAGAGAAGATTCTTATTGATCAGGGATGAATTACAATGGAATAAAATCCCTTATTTTATAAGGAAAAAGTGACTTAGCCACCAAATAATAAACTCTAAAATCTCTCTAAAATATAGACATTCACCTTAAATACAATTCTATTTATAATACTCTCTCTTGAATGTCTATTCAACATATAATGTGCCTCGTTAAAACCTTAACTAAAATAAAACCCAGTGGAAAAATATTTTAGAGAAGGAAAAAGAGTACACATGTTTAGAAATACGCCTTTTGGTTGCCTCGTTAAAACTTTGCAAGGAAAATTTAGTGGGACCAAATCTTATAAGGGCAAAAGAGTACAACGCGTATTAACTCCCTCTGATGAGATAATTAATTCACATCTTTGAGTCTTCACATTCCAATATTGTGCACCATCTTCAAAAGATTGTTGGTAGAGATTTGATAAACAAATCAGACATATTAACTTGAATGAATATGTTGCACTTTGAAATCATTATTCCTGATAGAGATGTATTGTCTTCATATGATCTTGTTGGAATCGTCATCTTAATTCCATCACATAGGGGCAAAAACTATTGTTATCATATTATCATGCGTATTAGTTATAGCAAGATATATATGTGCACAAATTACACTTAGAATGCGGTACTTCAGGACCAAGAATTATATATGTTTTAAGCGATTTAAATACTTCAGAGATTGTCATATAAGCTAAGTCATACAAGCCATACAAATCGACTTTAGATGCATATCAAGTTTTCATGCCATGATAGATATAAGATAGATAAAAGCGATTGAAGGGTCATATCTAAAACTATATGTCTTTTTATATGAAATCAATTCTATTCGAATTGTGTATCTTCCATTTGGCCAATATTTCTGTATTCGACAGATTTAAGATCCTTATCTATACTCAGCGCTATGATAGATGTCTTCGACGAATATTTTATATCGGTTCCAATATTTTTCATAAAGACATAACATAGAGATCTCTTCATTCATATTTTCAGATACGTGAACCTCTCCTGAGATTTTATGAAGTGTTATGTCATGTGATCTTCTAGATCACTTGCCTCCTTATTGTGATCGTTTTGATCATTTGCTCATCTTCTTTATCAAGAAGTTTATTTGAAACTGATTTGTGTATACGCTTTAGGCGTACCATAGATTTTGTCCTTCTAGGACTTAATCTAATATGAGCATTTACAGTGAGAATATAATTACTTTCTTTGGGTGAGCAAATGCATCTGACATATTTTGCAATATATTGCAGATGAATTATCTTTTTATGAACTTCAAGTTCATATTATCTTATTCGAGTATTGAGATGTACAAATGATAATTCATTCCACGTAAATTTTTCTCAATTATTTATTCTGTCTCCCCCTCGTGTTAGAAAAAACTAACTTACTTCCTCAACTTTGAAAATCTACATTTGTGCGTTATGGTGTTAATCAAAATATACACCGCACATCAATAATAATAAGATGGAATTATTTGGTTCCTGGCCCTGAACCACATGTGAGGGGAGAATGTAATATACTTTCGTATATAATGTATATCAAACTGATATAGATAACTTTGTTCTCACAAGAAATAGTTTAGCTATTAAGTGGAGGCACTCAATAGATCATTTTGCAAAACTAACAGTGGTGTAAACCAGCTTATCAAGATGAACTGTCTTGAATAGAAAATCTGAAAATTATGCTCTAAATTAAATTATTGAGCAAGTTACCACGCAAAATACCAGGTTGCGAGTTAATAATAATCGTACATGTAATCATCCCATAGATGCATCTTATATGATACACACGGCAGGTGAATGAGCCCATATTCACCTTTGAAATTTCCAGCATTCATACGATTCAATCCCAATTTTAGTTGGTCTATTAATTAATGAGAACAAACAACATAAGAGAATTCATACAGAACTTTCTAGTTCTTTAATATTTACCCATGTAAATTCTCTTTTATTTTTGCACATCATACTTAAATTAACATGGCTAAACCAATTATGCTAACTAAATAAATTATCAATATTGATAAACTTCAGGTTTACACCATGACATGTGCAATTATCAATAAACTCCAAGTTTATTATGATATGAGTTTTTATATCAATAAACTTTTACTTTATTGTGGTATTTTTTTATTATGTAGTACAAACTGGAGAATAAAGCGGGTAGCTTTTCACATACATATTACCCCCGCTACAAGTTGTAGTAATAGAAGATATTAAATCTTTCATTTATTTATAGTTTCAATATAACCAACCGCTTTCGCGAATATTTTAAAAACTCAATAAGTTTCTTTGAGACTTACTACGACACAATACTTTATTAATAATCGATTTTATTTCTCCAAAATAATATAATTGGTTTTCTAAGAGCTCTCAATTAATTTTAGTTCTTTTCACGTAGGGTAGAACTTCTTACGTCTAAATTTTGCATCTTTTCATTGCGCTTTCTCTCGTTAGTGTCTCGAATTTCAAATTCCTTGGTTAAAAAATGTGCCACCTTTAATTTCAGATATTCTTTTATTAAATTTCAACCATATGTCCAAAGTCCAAACGCATAAGAGTGGGATGCAGATCATTGGTATACAGGTATTTACGTACTGACTACTTGCAAGTGGTATGTATTTTAAAATCAATCATGAGATTTTTACATGCTTGCTCCCTTTTTAAAAATTATTCTCATAAATGATAGTAGGTTTTGTTTATTCCAAAAAGGTTACATTTATTTTAAAACTATTTTAGCACTTTCATGTTGATAACTCCATTAACTAAGGATTCCTCTACATTAATACACTTTTTACTATATTTCCTTTTCCCTCACTCTTCCATAATTTTTTTTTCTCTTCCATAAATAACACTTACCCAAATATATCAAAGATTCTGAAAGAAGAACATCTCAAAAATAATTCCCTCTCCACAATGAGAAATTTAGTTTTTTTTTTTTTTTGTGTTGAGTTTTTAACTTTTTTCTGTATAATTACATTTTAACTCAAAATATACCTTTAATATATTTCAAGTATATTATATTGTGATAATTTACAATGTAATATTCCATCAATATGTCATATATATTTATACCACATATATAACTTATATATATATATATATATATATATATATATATATATATATATATGAGAGAGAGAGAGAGAGAGAGAGAGAGAGAGAGATACATCATAATACATTATTATAATGATATTATTCAAAGTATATTGCTAGAAAATACCTTACATAAAATTTAATCTAAAATATTAACATGCCACTAATAAGTATATAGAAGAAGAAAAAATATGTCACATATACTGTTTATATACAGATAATTTATACAAATATGCACGTTATATTAGTGCAAAATATAAATGGTATATTAATAATATCTATTTAAATATAAACAAGTGTATAAATAACATATGCATATATACATGATTTTTCCTTAAAAAATACATGATTTATAATATACCACAAACATACATTATATTGTTTTCACGAAATATATGTATTTTATTTCTATAGAATATACAGATATATAATTTTGCTAGGATTAAGTTGAATAAAAAGGTCCATGTATAAAAAGAAAAAATATCTGTTATGGAATGGATCGATGATATATATTTAAATATAAAGAACTGTATAAACAACATATGCATATATACATAAATTTTCCTAAAAATACATGATTTATAATATATATATATACCACAAACATACATTATATTTTTTTCATAAAATATATGTATTTTATTTCATCAGAATATAAAGGTATATAATTTCACTACATTACATTGTATAAAAAGGTCCATGTATGGAAAGAAAAAATTCTATTATGGAATGGATTGGTTTCCAACGAAAACATAAAACATGTTATGGAATGGAGAGAAAAAATAAGGAAAGATATTAAATACTAGGACTGCCTTTTTAAGCAGCTTCATTCTTGCCGATTTGAATTGAATGAAATATGCTATATGTATAAATATTTTACTGCCATATTTGTTAATCATTAATTAATGCTAATCGTTTGTATTATATTTTTAATAGTTTGATATTAATGAAAGTAGCCCTTTAATGATTGCCTTTAAATAAAAAGGTTGATTTATTCAAATTACTCTTTTTGGGCCAATGTTTATTGATTCTAGTTTAAAGCACATTCATCTGCTCCCTCTCTTTAATACTATTGTTATTATAATTATTTTACTTTTTTAGATTTATTATTATTTTTTTTTTTACTTTGGTTATTTTTACTATTTCGCTGTCAAACCCTTGTATTTTTTCGATCGGTTTTGAAATTATTTTTCTTGAGCCGAGAGTCTATTGAAATAAATCGCTTTATCTCTCACAAGGTAGGGGTAAAGTCTGTGTACACCTCACCTTCCCCAAATCCCACTTGTGATAACATTCGTTTGTCCTGTTTTAAAAAAGTTTAGCAAACATAGCAGCACATACCCTATACAACCGGAAGAATGAGGACTGCCCATGAAATTGTGTGAACCTTAGAGATAACTTCGGATTAAAGTTGGATCACAAAATTTTCAGTTTCTTTTGCAACTTTAGATTGTGGTATGAAGTTTCCAAATTTGTGTAAATTCAACTTTACAATTAATTTTCACACATTTGAGAGTGATGTTAATACCAAAAGCAGACTTAAGTGCATGATAGGAAAAAAGACTAGAATTGAAATATACACGTAAAATGCTACTCTAAGTAGAGACATATTCGAAAGAAATTGTGAAGTAAAATCATAATATTCCACGATTCTGCAGTACCGAATAAGAGCCAAAAGATACCAATAGAATATCCAAATCATCACTGTAAAGGAGAGCAGAAAATTGTAAAGGGAAAAAAAAAAAGAATAAGGAGGAATAAGAAGAAAGAAGGGACATGAGGAGGAGGAATATACATAGCTAAGGCAATCTAACAAATAGGTAGACTTGAACCTTATTCCTACGTGATTTGATTAATTCGAGCACAGAGCACTCATGACGGATGTCTAGGACACAGACCAAAACTAGGCCCATTAAGGCCCAACGGTGAGACTATCCCAAAATGATCTTCAAAGTGGAAAAAGAAATATTAAAGTCTGATTGTCTATTTCTGCTTTTTCTTTTTGTTATAAAACAATAAAAGAAGAAGAAGAGTATTGCAGAGAAAAGTAGAGAGAAGATTCTTATTGATCAGGGATGAATTACAATGGAATAAAATCCCTTATTTTATAAGGAAAAAGTGACTTAGCCACCAAATAATAAACTCTAAAATCTCTCTAAAATATAGACATTCACCTTAAATACAATTCTATTTATAATACTCTCTCTTGAATGTCTATTCAACATATAATGTGCCTCGTTAAAACCTTAACTAAAATAAAACCCAGTGGAAAAACATTTTAGAGAAGGAAAAAGAGTACACATGTTTAGAAATACGCCTTTTGGTTGCCTCGTTAAAACTTTGCAAGGAAAATTTAGTGGGACCAAATCTTATAAGGGCAAAAGAGTACAACGCGTATTAACTCCCTCTGATGAGATAATTAATTCACATCTTTGAGTCTTCACATTCCAATATTGTGCACCATCTTCAAAAGATTGTTGGTAGAGATTTGATAAACAAATCAGACATATTAACTTGAATGAATATGTTGCACTTTGAAATCATTATTCCTGATAGAGATGTATTGTCTTCATATGATCTTGTTGGAATCGTCATCTTAATTCCATCACATAGGGGCAAAAACTATTGTTATCATATTATCATGCGTATTAGTTATAGCAAGATATATATGTGCACAAATTACACTTAGAATGCGGTACTTCAGGACCAAGAATTATATATGTTTTAAGCGATTTAAATACTTCAGAGATTGTCATATAAGCTAAGTCATACAAGCCATACAAATCGACTTTAGATGCATATCAAGTTTTCATGCCATGATAGATATAAGATAGATAAAAGTGATTGAAGGGTCATATCTAAAACTATATGTCTTTTTATATGAAATCAATTCTATTCGAATTGTGTATCTTCCATTTGGCCAATATTTCTGTATTCGACAGATTTAAGATCCTTATCTATACTCAGCGCTATGATAGATGTCTTCGACGAATATTTTATATCGGTTCCAATATTTTTCATAAAGACATAACATAGAGATCTCTTCATTCATATTTTCAGATACGTGAACCTCTCCTGAGATTTTATGAAGTGTTATGTCATGTGATCTTCTAGATCACTTGCCTCCTTATTGTGATCGTTTTGATCATTTGCTCATCTTCTTTATCAAGAAGTTTATTTGAAACTGATTTGTGTATACGCTTTAGGCGTACCATAGATTTTGTCCTTCTAGGACTTAATCTAATATGAGCATTTACAGTGAGAATATAATTACTTTCTTTGGGTGAGCAAATGCATCTGACATATTTTGCAATATATTGCAGATGAATTATCTTTTTATGAACTTCAAGTTCATATTATCTTATTCGAGTATTGAGATGTACAAATGATAATTCATTCCACGTAAATTTTTCTCAATTATTTATTCTGTCTCCCCCTCGTGTTAGAAAAAACTAACTTACTTCCTCAACTTTGAAAATCTACATTTGTGCGTTATGGTGTTAATCAAAATATACACCGCACATCAATAATAATAAGATGGAATTATTTGGTTCCTGGCCCTGAACCACATGTGAGGGGAGAATGTAATATACTTTCGTATATAATGTATATCAAACTGATATAGATAACTTTGTTCTCACAAGAAATAGTTTAGCTATTAAGTGGAGGCACTCAATAGATCATTTTGCAAAACTAACAGTGGTGTAAACCAGCTTATCAAGATGAACTGTCTTGAATAGAAAATCTGAAAATTATGCTCTAAATTAAATTATTGAGCAAGTTACCACGCAAAATACCAGGTTGCGAGTTAATAATAATCGTACATGTAATCATCCCATAGATGCATCTTATATGATACACACGGCAGGTGAATGAGCTCATATTCACCTTTGAAATTTCCAGCATTCATACGATTCAATCCCAATTTTAGTTGGTCTATTAATTAATGAGAACAAACAACATAAGAGAATTCATACAGAACTTTCTAGTTCTTTAATATTTACCCATGTAAATTCTCTTTTATTTTTGCACATCATACTTAAATTAACATGGCTAAACCAATTATGCTAACTAAATAAATTATCAATATTGATAAACTTCAGGTTTACACCATGACATGTGCAATTATCAATAAACTCCAAGTTTATAATGATATGAGTTTTTATATCAATAAACTTCTACTTTATTGTGGTATTTTTTTATTATGTAGTACAAACTGGAGAATAAAGCGGGTAGCTTTTCACATACATATTACCCCGCTACAAGTTGTAGTAATAGAAGATATTAAATCTTTCATTTATTTATAGTTTCAATATAACCAACCGCTTTCGCGAATATTTTAAAAACTCAATAAGTTTCTTTGAGACTTACTACGATACAATACTTTATTAATAATCGATTTTATTTCTCCAAAATAGTATAATTGGTTTTCTAAGAGCTCTCAATTAATTTTAGTTCTTTTCACGTAGGGTAGAACTTCTTACGTCTAAATTTTGCATCTTTTCATTGCGCTTTCTCTCGTTAGTGTCTCGAATTTCAAATTCCTTGGTTAAAAAATGTGCCACCTTTAATTTCAGATATTCTTTTATTAAATTTCAACCATATGTCCAAAGTCCAAACGCATAAGAGTGGGATGCAGATCATTGGTATACAGGTATTTACGTACTGACTACTTGCAAGTGGTATGTATTTTAAAATCAATCATGAGATTTTTACATGCTTGCTCCCTTTTTAAAAATTATTCTCATAAATGATAGTAGGTTTTGTTTATTCCAAAAAGGTTACATTTATTTTAAAACTATTTTAGCACTTTCATGTTGATAACTCCATTAACTAAGGATTCCTCTACATTAATACACTTTTTACTATATTTCCTTTTCCCTCACTCTTCCATAATTTTTTTTTCTCTTCCATAAATAACACTTACCCAAATATATCAAAGATTCTGAAAGAAGAACATCTCAAAAATAATTCCCTCTCCACAATGAGAAATTTAGTTGTTTTTTTTTTTTTTGTGTTGAGTTTTTAACTTTTTTCTGTACAATTACATTTTAACTCAAAATATACCTTTAATATATTTCAAGTATATTATATTGTGATAATTTACAATGTAATATTCCATCAATATGTCATATATATTTATACCACATATATAACTTATATATATATATATATATATATATATATATATATATATATATATATATATATATAGAGAGAGAGAGAGAGAGAGAGAGAGAGAGAGAGAGAGAGATACATCATAATACATTATTATAATGATATTATTCAAAGTATATTGCTAGAAAATACCTTACATAAAATTTAATCTAAAATATTAACATGCCACTAATAAGTATATAGAAGAAGAAAAAATATGTCACATATACTGTTTATATACAGATAATTTATACAAATATGCACGTTATATTAGTGCAAAATATAAATGGTATATTAATAATATCTATTTAAATATAAACAAGTGTATAAATAACATATGCATATATACATGATTTTTCCTTAAAAAATACATGATTTATAATATACCACAAACATACATTATATTGTTTTCACGAAATATATGTATTTTATTTCTATAGAATATACAGATATATAATTTTGCTAGGATTAAGTTGAATAAAAAGGTCCATGTATAAAAAGAAAAAATATCTGTTATGGAATGGATCGATGATATATATTTAAATATAAAGAACTGTATAAACAACATATGCATATATACATAAATTTTCCTAAAAATACATGATTTATAATATATATATATGCCACAAACATACATTATATTTTTTTCATAAAATATATGTATTTTATTTCATCAGAATATAAAGGTATATAATTTCACTACATTACATTGTATAAAAAGGTCCATGTATGGAAAGAAAAAATTCTATTATGGAATGGATTGGTTTCCAACGAAAACATAAAACATGTTATGGAATGGAGAGAAAAAATAAGGAAAGATATTAAATACTAGGACTGCCTTTTTCAGCAGCTTCATTCTTGCCGATTTGAATTGAATAAAATATGCTATATGTATAAATATTTTACTGCCATATTTGTTAATCATTAATTAATGCTAATCGTTTGTATTATGTTTTTAATAGTTTGCTATTAATGAAAGTAGCCCTTTAATGATTGCCTTTAAATAGAAAGGTTGATTTATTCAAATTACTCTTTTTGGGCCAATGTTTATTGATTCTAGTTTAAAGCACATTCATCTGCTCCCTCTCTTTAATACTATTGTTATTATAATTATTTTACTTTTTTAGATTTATTATTATTGTTGTTTCTTTTACTTTGGTTATTTTTACTATTTCGTTGTTAAATCCTTGTATTTTTCAGATCGGTTTTGAAATTATTTTTCTTGAGCCGAGAGTCTATTGAAATAAATCTCTCTATCTCTCACAAGGTAGGGGTAAAGTCTGTGTACACCTCACTTTCCCCAAATTCCACTTGTGATAACATTCGTTTGTCCTGTATTAAAAAAGTTTAGCAAACATAGCAGCACATACCCTATACAACCGGAAGAATGAGGACTGCCCATGAAATTGTGTGAACCTTAGAGACAACTTCGGATTAAAGTTGGATCACAAAATTTTCAGTTTCTTTTGCAACTTTAGATTGTGGTATGAAGTTTCCAAATTTGTGTAAATTCAACTTTACAAATAATTTTCACCCATTTGAGAGCGATGTTAATACCAAAAGCAGACTTTAAGTGCATGATAGGAAAAAAAAACTAGAATTGAAATATACACGTAAAATGCTACTCTAAGTAGAGACGTATTCGAAAGAAATTGTGAAGTAAAATCATATTAGTCCACGATTCTACAGTACCGAATAAGAGCCAAAAGATACAGGAACAATAGAATATCCAAATAATCATTCCTGGACCAGAAGCTTATTCAATAATTAAAACGAGAGCAGAAAATTGTAAAGGAAAAAAAAAGAATAAGAAGGAATAGAGGCTAATTCAGGATTTAATGTTTATGGGTTCCTACAAAAATCTCGAGTAAATTTTCAATAGTAATTGGGTTCACATTCAAATATTTATAGATATTTAGTGAATTATTCGAACATAATTATACTATTTGAACAAAAACTATCGGATTCACGTGAATACGTAGGTCGCAAGATGGATCTGCCCGGGAAGAATAAGAAGAAAGAAGCAGGTGATCCATGAGGATTGAGGAGGAGCAAGAAGCAGGTGATCCATCTAGCATAAAAAAAAACAATTGGTGCCATTTACTAAACACCGTGCCCAAAAAGGGTGAAATTTATAAAATATATAAAAAGCGTTTGGTAGCACGATCGAGACAACCACGGGTTCTATGCTATTAGGAGTAGGGCTGTGTATTGATCGGATCGGATTTAGCATATTTTGGATTCGAATTTCGAATTTCGGATTCTATAAAATGCAATTCGAATTTGATCCGAATTATTATCGTATTAGATCGGATTTTAAAATTTGGATCGGATCGGATTTTCGGATCATATTATTATGCCTCAAAGTTGCAAACTCATATGTATATTTTCTTTGTAAAAGAGGCAATACATTAAGAAAAAATCATGTTTGTGCAATTATGAGAGTACTATGATGCAAATATAGCTAATTTCAACAATTGTAAATGTAATAACTTGGAGGAAGATGTAAAGGAAGTACTGACTATCCGAAATTAAAGTTTAATATTTATAAATGCCCTAATAATGTCGGATTTTCGGATCGGATTACAATTATACCAATCCGAATCCGATCCGAATATCCGAAATTTTAATAAACACCATTCGAAATCCGATTCAAATATTCAAAATTCAAAATTGAGCGGATCGGTTCGGATTTCGGATATCCGATCCAAATAAACAGCCCTAATTAGGAGATGAAGCTAACAGAAATAAATCATTTATCATTATGATAGGTGTCAATTAAAAGCATAGTAATATACATAGCTTAGGCAATCTAACCAATCGGTAGACTTGAACCTTATTCCTACGTGATTTGATCAATTCGAGCACATAGCACTCGTGACGGATGTCTAGGACACAGACCAAAACTAGGCCCATTAGGGGCCAACGGTGACTCTATCCCAAAATGATCTTCAAAGTGGAAAAAGAAATATTAAAGTCTGATTGTCTATTTCTGCTTTTTTTTTTGGTTATAAAACAGTAAAAGACGAAGAGTATTGCAGAAAAAAGTAGAGAGAGAATTCTTGTTGATCAGTGATGAATTACAATGGAATAGAACCCCTCTTTTTATAGGAAAAAAGTAATTTAGCCACCTAGTAATAAACCCTAAAATCTCTCTAAAATATAGACATTTACCTTAAATATAATTCTATTTATAACACTCATCTTGAATGTCTATTCAACATATAATGTTCCTCGTTAAAACCTTAACTAAAATAAAATTCAGTGGGAAAAAAATTCTAGAGAAGAAAAAAGAGTACACATGTTTAGAAATATGCCTTTTGGTTGCCTCGTTAAAAACCTTGCAAGGAAAATTCAGTGGGACCAAACCTTATAAGAGCAAAAGAGTACAACGCGGAATAACTCCCCCTGATGAGACAATTAATTCACATCTTTGAACCATCACATTCCATTCTTGTGCACCATTTTCAAAAGATTGTTGGTAGAGATTTGATAAGCAAATCAGACATATTAACTTGAATTAATATGTTGCACTTTAAAATCATCATTCATGATAGAGATTTATTGCCTTCATATGATCTTGTTGGAATTGTCATTTCAATATCATCACATAGGGGCAAAAACTATTGCTATCATATTATCATGAGTATAGTTATAGCAAGATATATATGTGCACAAATTACACTTAAAATGTGGTACTTCAGGACCAAGAATTATATATGCTTTAAACGATTTAAATCCTTCAGAGATTGTCATATAAGCTAAGTCATACAAGCCATACAAATCGACTTTAGATTCATGTCAAGTTTTCATGCCATGCTAGACATAAGATAGATAGAAGTGATTGCAGGGTCATATCTAAAACTATATGTCTTTTATATGAAACTAATTCTATTTGAATTGTGTATCTTCCATTTGGCCAATATTTCTGTATTCGACAGACTTAAGATCCTCATTTATACTCAGCGCTATGATAGATGTCGTTGACGACTATTTTATATTGGTTCCAATATTTTTTCATAAAGACATAACATAGAGATCTCTCCATTCATATTTTCAGATACGTGAACCTCTCCTGAGATTTTATGAAGTGTTATGTTATGTGATCTTCTAGATCACTTGCCTCCTTATTGTGATCGTTTTGATCATTTGCTCATCTTCTGTATCAAGAAGTTTATTTGAAACTGATTTATCTATAAGCTTTGGGCGTACCATAGATTTTGTCCTTCTAGGACTTAATCTAATAGGAGCATTTACAATGAGGATATAATTATTTTCTTTGGGTGAGCAAATGCATCTGACATATTTTGCAATATATTACAGATGAATTATCTTTTTATGAACTTCAAGTTCATATTATCTTATTCGAGTATTGAGATGTACAAATGATAATTCATTCCACGTAAATTTTTCTCAATTGTTTATTCTGTCTTCCCCTCATGTTAAAAAAAACTAACTTGCTTCCTCAACTTTGGAAATCCACCTTTGTGCGTTATGGTGTTATCAAAATATACATTGCACATCAATAATAATAAGATGAAATTATTTGGTTCCTGACCCTGAACCACATGTGAGGGGAGAATGTAATATACTTTCGTATATAATGTATATAAAACTGATATAGATAACTTTGTTCTCACAAGAAATAGTTTAGCTATTAAGTGAAGGCACTCAACAGATCATTTTGCTAAACTAACAGTGGTGTAAACCAGCTTATCAAGATGAACTGTCCTGAATAGAAAATCTGAAAATTATGCTCTAAATTAAATTATTGAGCAAGTTACCACGTAAAATACTAGGTTGCGGGTTAATAATAATCGTACATGTAATTATCCCATAGATGCATCTTATATGATACACATGGCAGGTGAATGAGCCCATATTCACCTTTGAAATTTCCAGCATTCATGGGATTCAATCTCAATTTTAGTTGGTCTATTAATTAATGAGAACAAACAACATAAGAGAATTCATACAGAACTTTCTAGTTCTTTAATATTTACCCATGTAAATTCTCTTTTATTTTTGCACATCATACTTAAATTAACATGGCTAAACCAATTATGCTAACTAAATAAATTATCAATATTGATAAACTTCAGTTTTACACCATGACATGTGCAATTATCAATAAACTCCAAGTTTATTATGATATGGGTTTTTAAATCAATAAACTTCTACTTTATTGTGGTATTTTTTTTATTTGTGTAATATAAACTGGAGAATAAAGTGGGTAGCTTTTCACATACATATTACCCCGCCACAAGTTGTAGTAATAGAAGATATTAAATCTTTTATTTATTTATAGTCTCAATATAACCAACCGTTTTCGCGAATACTTTAGAAACTCAATAAGTTTCTTTGAGACTTACTACAACACAATACCTTATTGATAATCGATTTTATTTCTCCAAAAGAGTATAGTTGGTTTTCTAAGAGCTCTCAATTAATTTTGTACTACCACATATTTATTAACATCTATATGGTGAATATCTCTTTCAAGGAGAAAGTTATATCATTACGGTCATGGTTAAAATCTTTATAGGCAAGATATGCTGCTTCTATTACTTTTGCCCTGTAATAATCACATTCCCTTAATATTTTGGCATAATCATAATAGGTACGTGATCAATGATCATTCATGCCATAATAATGAAATTAGTTTCTTATTTCATCTCAAACCTCCTTTTAGAGGTGAGTGTGATATATTCACTACCACTAGCACGTTCATATTCTTCCAAGAATGAATATATATTCATGAATCACATGTTATCACATTCATATCATGAATAGACCATAACCATCTATATGTGTTTTACAAAATCTCATGTCAAATCGATGACATATATTACATTCACAGAGTGAAGAATTATTTTAAGAATCCTTATTATTCTCATTACTACAATGATGACGATTATAATTTCGGCTATTTCTACATCCACATTCATTGATACCTTCACGGTAATAATTTTGTCTTCTTTCAGACTTATTACAATTGCTACCACATTCTCTTGAGGGAACGAGATTAAAGCAAATTCAATGGGACGAGTTTCCACTTCTTGTGAATTTGATAATGGCAAGACATAGAAAAATTTTACCACTTCTGGTGGTTATAATTTCTTACAAACTCATGGAACAATTGACAATCATTATGCTCAATATTATGTATATGTTAAGCACCATGCACATATCCCAAAGCCTCTACTCAATTGGTTGACGTATCGTGCTGATAACATGTTATAAAACAATAAAAAAAGAAGAATAGTATTGTAGAAAAAAATAGAGAGAGAATTCTTATTGATCATAGATGAATTACAATGGAATAGAACTCCTCTATTTATTTATAGGGGAAACGTAACTTAGCCACCAAATAATAAACTCTAAAATTTATATAAAATATAGACATTCACCTTAAATATAATTTTATTTATAACACTTTTCTTGTTTTCCTTTCTTTTTTCTTGATAAAGTATCTCTTTTTCTTTTTCTGTTCAATTTGTGGAATCCACGTCGGTGATTGTGAATACTAACCAAATTGGCAATGCAAAGTTGGAATATATCACCAGTGACTACAAGCCCAATTGAAGCGGTCCAAGACCCCCAAAATACACAACCTGTTTTTTCTTTAAATGTTTTTCCCCAAAACAGGTTAGATTATAAGTAAATTTAACTTTGATATTATACTATCATAATATTTACATATAATTTTGTACAAAAAATAATTTAATAATATTAAAGTAATAAATTACCTGGTGTAACAGGTAAAAGCAAAATATTTTACAAATTCGTGTATATAAGGTAAAAAACTTATTTGGAAAACATAAAAAAGACAAGAGTGACTTAAAACTCTTTTCTCTCTCACAGATAGTGTTTCCTGAACTCCGCGGCGTAGATCCGAGGAGTTTTTGGAAAAAAAAAAGCAGCAGTCTTTGAAAAACCCTAATCCTCAATAATCCCTCTCAAATCTTCAGATCTTCCTTTAACACACTTCATATCTTTATCAGGTAACTCTATTCTTCCTTTTTCTTGTTTGTTTGTTGATTTTACATGTATTTCCTAGGGTTTCGTATCGCTAATTTTTGGTTTAATTAAAAGTTTGAGTTTTGATGATTCGTCGGTGTTGAGTAATGCTTTTCTGCAACTGGGTCTTGTTGTTTTTGACGTTTTTGCTCTTCTCTAATTTGGGTTTAATTTTGATTTGTGACTTAATTTATTGGAAAACGAGCGATCTATTGATTCTTCTTTCATTTTTGTGTTTGGGAGTAGTGTGCAAAATTATTGAGTATTGGAATGAAACAGGTCCAATAAAGCGAAATGGATATTGAGGATTCATAATTTTTTATGACAATTGAGGATTCATAAAGCTGGCCCCAACTAGCTTGGGGTTGAGAATTCATATAACTAGTAGTCCGTTCCATTTTATGTGTACCTTTTTGCCTTTTGAGATTCAAACTATGTAAACTTTGACCAATACTCTGAAATGAATTTTTTCATCACATTGACTTGAGAAGAATCGCAACTTATTATAATTTTATTGATTTTGAGTATCTAAATTTTATCTTTAAGATATTGAGTTAATCTTATCTAATTTAGCTTCAAAGGTTAGTTAAATTTACTCTCCAAAAGCGAAAAAGTTCACATAAACAGGAATGGTGGAAGTAGTTGAGTGGCCTACAAAAGGGGTTAGCTTTGCAAATATTAGAAGTGGGGTAGTTTGGGAAGCACATGCAAGGAGAATATAATGTCTAGATGTGCCATGTGTTCTTTATATATATGCCTTGTAAAACTTAACATTCTTGCCGTTGTGCAAACCCACACCAGCCACTGAATGTAGGACGAATTGCTTTCCATCCGTTCTAGCCACTAGGCCTTAAAAGCGCCGAGTTTTCCTTCTTTTTTGAGCTCTCAGCTTGAGCTGATCTTATTCAACAGATTGTGATTTTCTCACTTGAGCTTTCTGTCGAAATTCCATTGATGGACGGGTGGACTCATTAGACTCTTCTATCTAAGCTTGAGACTATATCCTCTCGACGACTGATGTGTCATGTGTGTCTGACTTGGAATCCCTTCTGCACTTGTTGATACTTTATTGAACCAGCAGTGAGTACCCATTGTTTGTTTAGGGCCACCGCACCTCCTCCAACACTTCCTCATTCCCCTTCCTTCTTAGCTTGACCAAGTGTCATAGCTATATATATTGGTTCTGCTGTCTAGCCAGTTTCAAACAGTTATTTCTATCTGTATTCTGCTCTTTTTACTTTTTCAAAAAAGAAAAATGAGCAAGGATGCATCTTGACTCGTGTGCTTGCGTTCTAATAAATGAAGGAAGAACAGATAATATTATTGATACTCTGTGAATAAAATTTTATTTGTGATTTTGTTGAAGTGTTTTAGGTCTACAGCTACCTTACATATTATTTTATATGTCATGGGTTAAGCTTCGACCTTTCCTTTTTATCATCTATAAGATGTTCAATGAACGGCCATGTGACTGATAAGATTTTTTGTTCTTTAATTAAAAAGTAGTTTTGGGAATGGCATCAAAAAAATTGCTGATACCACTAATTGATTGATTTATTTGTTGTTTTATTTCCTGCAGTTATGGCAGGCTTGGCACCAGAGGGTTCTCAATTTGATGCTCGTCAGTATGACGCCAAAATGACAGAGCTGTAAGTTATCTCTTCTCTGTCCTATATTGTAGTCATCGTAATCTGGTTGCAGAAAGCACTCCTGCTCTTTTTCTTAATAGGTCTTTGATTATCTCTTTATACTGTTACTTTGCCATTGCTCATTGAGACTTCTGTGGTTGTTGTGATATGCCAAAAAAAGGCTTGGTACTGAACAGCAAGAATTCTTCACATCATACGATGAGGTTTACGAAAGTTTTGATGCCATGGGTTTGCAAGAAAACCTTCTGAGGGGCATTTATGCCTATGGTAAATTCACATCTCCTGATAATTCTGGTGTTCTTTTCTCCCTTCCCAGCTTTAGCATGGCACTGAACATTGTTTTGAATTTCTTGAAGGTTTTGAGAAGCCATCTGCTATTCAGCAAAGGGGCATTGTTCCCTTTTGCAAGGGCCTTGACGTTATCCAGCAGGCACAATCTGGAACTGGAAAGACGGCAACTTTCTGCTCTGGAATTCTCCAGCAGCTTGATTATAGTTTAGTTGAATGTCAGGCTCTGGTTCTTGCACCAACCCGTGAGCTAGCTCAACAGATTGAGAAGGTTATGCGGGCACTTGGTGACTATCTGGGTGTGAAGGTTCATGCTTGTGTTGGGGGTACCAGTGTCCGTGAGGATCAGCGTATCCTTCAGAGCGGTGTTCATGTCGTGGTTGGTACTCCAGGCCGTGTCTTTGACATGCTGCGCAGGCAGTCTCTTCGCCCTGACAACATCAAGATGTTTGTTTTGGATGAAGCCGATGAAATGCTCTCTAGAGGTTTCAAGGATCAGGTTGCCCTTTTGCTTTAATTTTTGCTGTTTTATTTTTTTCTAGTTGTAGGATTTACCTTTTTACTTGTTACTCAGTGATGTTTCTGGGTTTGAAGGTTAACTAACAAATTAGAAGTCGATTATTGCCCGTCCTTCTTTACTATCAAAGTAGAATTCACCTTTTCTTTTTGTGATAAAGTAAAGTGGAATTCACTTCTTAACTGTGGTTACTTATTTGATAGTGAACTAATTAGTCTTCCATGATATTTTAGGTCTACCTTATTCCCTCTTTCCATCTTCAATTATCATAGTCTTGTGCCTGTGAACCAGAACATTTGAAGGTCTGCATTAGACATGAGAAACCTTCTCTGGCGATTTTTTATGAAGTTATCTTATATATGTGCTATTTATATTCTCCGTCATATGTAATCATGTGTAATCTTGATTCTTGTCAATTTGAAGGTCTGCATTAGACATGAGAAACCTTCTCTGGCGATATTTTTATGAAGTTATCTTATATATGTGCTATTTATATTCTCCGTCATATGTAATCATGTGTAATCTTGATTCTTGTCAATTAATATATGAGTGCACATCTGATAACCTTTGGATCTCCGCGACACTCATTTTGTGGATATGTTTGGTCTTAGAGGTCCAACATTCATTCTGAGAACCTTTGGATCTCCACGACACTCATTTTGTGGATATGTTTGGTCTTAGAGGTCCAACATTCATTCTGATAACCTTTGGATCTCCACGACACTCATTTTGTGGATATGTTTGGTCTTAGAGGCCCAACATGCATTCTCATGGCCAAGTCTGCATTGATTTCAAGAGGTTGTGTAGGCCTCACTCTTTCTTTCATTAAGTTTGATTTGCTTGGAAGTATGTACTACTATACGTTATGGATCAGTTTATTGGTGAATCTTCTTCTCCTCCTCTCTTTGCAGCCTTGTTGTGCTCTAACTTCTTTTAAGAATTGCTGCCGGATTTTGCTGGTCTTTCCCTTCTTTGGTTTGATGATTTAGCTTGTCCTTTGACACACAAATAGTATCTTATGTGCAAGTTACTTTTTATTTTTTCCAGATTTATGATATATTCCAACTTTTGCCACCAAAAATCCAAGTGGGTGTTTTCTCTGCCACTATGCCACCAGAGGCCCTTGAGATTACTAGAAAGTTCATGAACAAGCCCGTTAGGATTCTTGTGAAGCGTGATGAGCTCACTCTTGAAGGTATTAAGCAATTTTATGTCAATGTTGACAAGGAAGAGTGGAAGCTTGAAACACTCTGTGATCTTTACGAGACCTTGGCCATCACCCAGAGTGTCATCTTTGTTAACACTAGGCGAAAGGTTGATTGGCTCACTGATAAAATGCGTGGCCGTGATCATACAGTATCTGCAACTCATGGAGACATGGATCAGAACACAAGAGATATCATTATGAGGGAGTTCCGATCTGGCTCATCTCGTGTGCTTATCACTACTGATCTCCTTGCTCGTGGTATTGATGTCCAGCAAGTCTCCCTTGTTATTAACTACGATCTGCCGACTCAACCAGAAAACTACCTGCATCGTATTGGTCGTAGTGGCCGATTTGGAAGGAAGGGTGTTTCTATCAACTTTGTCACCAAGGATGATGAAAGGATGCTTTTTGACATACAAAAGTTTTATAATGTCGTGATTGAGGAGCTGCCAGCTAATGTTGCTGATCTCCTTTGATGCGATTTTGGTTATGGTGCGGGGAATTTTTCCTTACATGAAGTAGTTTAATATATTTATTCTTAGGCTTAGTTTCACTTTGCGCTGGACTTGGAATTGGGAAATGCTGGATCCTTGATTTTGCCAAAGCACCAGCTGCTGTCCCAATTTAGTAGAACTTTGAGTCGACTATTGCAAATTTTGTTTGGTTTTGTCAGTTTGTATGTTTAAGCGTCTAATGACTTAAAATTTTGTTGCTGTCTGAATTGACTATATTGAGTTTAGCAGAGCTATTTTTCTCTGGAAGGGAAAGCTTTTTGCTGGTGATTTCTTGGCTCATTTTGATGCTATATTCGTACTCCAGTTTTTTATGTAGTTTGCTTTTGATGTTAGTGTCCTCCCTATTCCCGCAGAACAATATTATATAAATGGTCACAGGAGATCATTTCCTGGATTTTTCGATTTCTTGAGACAACTTTAGAGTGCATTTTCTAAACCATTTCAAACAATCGGAATTACTAACAAGTTACAAAGTAGTAGTAGTAGTAGTAAATTTGCACGTCACTGATAGCTATATGCTTGCCTCACGTCACCGATGATTCTACGTTAAACAGAGTTTTTTTTCTACAACTCAGCACTTCACACAGACACACTTAGATAACAGATTCCCATTTGGAAAAAGAAAGGAAAAAAAGAATATTCGGTAGCGCATCTTAAATCCCTGCATATCCCCACAAATATATTATCACATGACAAAGAGAAGCATATTACATCTTTTTTCACACTAATAAATCTTGAATCTTTTTTCATGTTGAAACAGAGAGAACATAGAAAACTGAAAAGGGTCTTCATAGATCTATGGTAGAAGAAACCAGGAAGTACATTACAACTGATGAGCTCAAGAACCACACAAACTAGGAGATTTGTAGATATCCATTCAGGGTTAAGTGTATGATGTAACAAATTGGGTAAAAAAACATCCTGGTGGTGAATTCCCACTGTTGAATCTTGCACGCCAAGATGTTACTGATGCCTTTATTGCATACCATCCAGCTACTGCTTGGCACTATCTTAACAAGTTCTCTAATGGATATTACCTTAAACATTACTCTGTTTCTGAGTTCTCGAAATTGAAGTTGGGTTTGTTTGAAAAGAAAGGCCATGGTGTTTTATGGCAATGTTGTTTGCTGTGAGTGTATATGGTTGTTTTGTTTGCACCATCATTCATAATTTCATATTGTTGTTGTCCAAGAAAAACGTACCTACTCGAATTCAGGAGCTTCTCGGGCTGCTTGTTTTTCGGATTTCGTATCCACTGTGTGGATTGCAGTTTCAAGTTGAACATCATTTGTTTCCAAGATTACCAACTTAGAAAAATCTCTCCCTTTGTGAAGGAACTCTGCAAAAAACATGGTTTACCTCGTGCACCATTCTTGACATTCGAGAACTGCAGCTTTGCAAGCGCGGGATTTAATACTCATGGTTGAGTGTTAGTTATGATATTGTTCATCTGTTCTAATCAATGATTAGTTTGATCTTAGTTTTGCTGGGGATCCATTGTAATGTCAAGAAAAGAAAATTCGTATTTATGTCGTTCTTTTTAAGGCTTTATTACTTGTATGTGATCCAGATGCTGGTGAGAACAAATTATTTAGTTGCTTGGTTTCAAGTTAATACATTTCACCTCTATATTAGCCCTGCACATTGCAGATTCTTTCATTGTTTTCTGCCCTAGCTGATGCATCGTTTTTGCACTTCGTCTCCTTTGTTTCTGGTTAGGTGGATGCATTTTTTGCCTAGGCAATGAATTAGCACAAGATACTCGTAAATTTATATCACAGTACACATGTTTTATTTTCATTTATAAAAAATCGAGAAATCCTAAGGGCTAGATGGTGCATGGTTCGAAATTCAATGGATAACATGTCTTTTTAACATTCTCTACTTAAATACTAGACTTTGACCTGTTCTAGGGTTCAAACTCGTGACATGCACTAGTGCACCTAACATGTGTTGTGCTTTTATCTCTAGATCGAAGCCCAAAGGAAAATAATGTGTTTGATATGTTGTGACTATGTGAAATGCTTAATTTTTTCATAAAAGTGATAAGGACAACACTATCTTGTACAACACGCGATAGCAAAGTGCTCCCTGCTTCTACCAAATTACTAATATTACATTCCAAGACCTGTTGAGGGAAAAAAAAAAAAAAGTGCCCAGCAAAGAAAACCTTAGAGATGTAGTAACACAACACTGTACTGCACAGTACGCGATAGTATAAATCACAATAATCAATAATTCATAATATATAAAAGGTATGAAAAAATCTCGATCAAAGAATAACATGTTTGACTTTTAAAATTCGAATATTTTCACATAAATTAGGAGGGAAAGAATAACTAATAAGTAACATGATTATGACATACAAGAAATTACACCGTTTTCGCAGCAAGGGCAAACCATTATCAGTGATTCCTCAATAACTTCAAGTTACTCCAAAAGGGTTAAAGGCTAAATGTTAGATCTACCAATTACGAGATCCTAGAAGCGAGGCAGCTAGCAAAACCAAAAAAGGAAATAGAACTGAAACATTAGCAGTATATCTTAAGTTCCATTTTCCAGGGCCCATTTCTGGTTACTTTATCCAGCTTTTCTTCAGTGTAATTTATTTGAATTGCAATGAAAAAAGTAATAGTAATAAATAGAAAGAGTTACTACTAGTGTAGTAGTATATAGTATAAGGAAAAAATGTGAAAGGAAATAATTATTCCATGATTGAGATCCACAATATAGTGGCGGATGTAGGATACTAACTTTTACCGTATTTCTAACACAAAACATAAATATATATATATGTAAACCAACTGAATTAATTCCCTGATCCACATTGAATTTAAGTATGACTATAATAAGTCACTTAAAAGAAGAATTATAGTAACATGAAAATTTGAGGAGCAAAAGAAAATCAAAACTTGCAAAAATATCAAACTCCCTGTTTCTTCACAATTATAGATAAATAATTTTCTCCATCCAAATTTTCCCTCTTTAATATACAAAATGTAATAGCCAGAAAAAAAATGAAGTAGATTGTCCAAAACAAAATGAGAAGAAATCAAAAGTACCATTTGAAGATCTTCATTCTAAGATCAGCTTTACATTTAGCATTCGTAATTGAAGCCACCGCCGGAGCTTTTCCCTTTGGAATTACTCCATGAATGCCTTCACAAGTAACTCTGATCCCAACTTTTTTGCTTTTCAACTTATCCATTTTCGCTACCACCGTTGTATCCAAAAATATCTTCAACGGTAATCCATGTTTTCTCTTCAGATCTGATTTTAAAGACGTAACAGAGTCCGCATCGAGGATTTCAGACGCCATTGACAAAGTCGAGTGAATAATAGTAACATTATTCGGACCATTACTAAATCCGTGGAATGATCCGTTCGAAATTACGACGTTATTTGACTGTAGAGTCATGGAAATATCGTCGTAGTTGTAAATAAGCTTCTTATTAGGGTTTTTCGCGGAGAGCGTGAGGTTGAGTTTTGTACTGAGGCGCGTGGCATCGTCGGAGCTGGTTATGAGTTTGAATTGCGTGATTTTGAGGGAGGAGACAGAGAATGTTGGAGGTTTAGGGCGGAAGAGGAAGTAGAAGGCGGCGCCGGCGATGGCAGCGAGGAGGAGGAGAGTGCAGATGACGAGGAGTGACCAGAAACAACTAAGGCAGAAGCAGCGGCGGCAGCTGCAGCGGCGACGGTTGTGTCGGTGGTAGGCGGTTGGAGTTGGTCTGTAAGGAATGCGATTTGGGTTGTACATTTGGTTTTTGACCGGAGGGAATTGAGGTGGTTTTGCTGTGGTAGCAGTGGGATTGGTGGTGGCAGTGGTAGTGCCATTCGATTTGGCTGAAGGATGAACTCTGTCAGTCATTTTACAGAGTGGAATGAGCTTAGATTTAGCACAAGAAAAATAGAATTTATACTGCCTTTCGTTTTCATTTTTATACTAGCTTGTTTGGATGGTTGTCTTCTTACCTCATCCAATAAAAAAATAAACTTGTAATATTATTAAAAAAATAGAATATCAATCAGAAATATTATATAAAAAATAGAATAAAAGATAAATTATAATTATTTAATAATAAGGAAGGATAAAACGAGAAAAAAAAATAAGGTAACGATGCTATTACACCAAATATGTCGTTATATAAAGTGACACTTTTTGTCGTTACGTAACAATAGATTTAACGATACGATATAATAAAATTTAAGTAACAATATTATCTTGTATTTAAAATAATAATAATAGGTAACAACCATCCAAACAAGTTGTAAGGTGTTTGACTGAACATTGAGGGATGTGGTGCATTAGATAGGTAGGATCTATTCATTTTAATTTTTTTAGTCTCTTCCAGCTATGAGAAAAACGAAATTCTTAATAAGGAGTTTTTCGTATGAGTTTTATGTCACACAAATCTGGATTAGTTAGGTACTGCACAATAAAAAGTGTTAAATTAGTTAGGTAAGAAATTTATGAAAGAAAAAACTTAAAACTCGTCGTCTTAAATATGTTATGATATTTTGATAGCTATAAAAATAATTTTTTAAAGGTAAAATATGAAGTTTAAAGTTAAATTATTTCTAAATAAAAAAATATTATTTTTATAAAAGGTTAAAAAGGAAAATAAGTTACATAAAATAAAGACAAAACTAATTGAATAATAACTTGGTTGATACAAAAGGAGGAGATGTAATGTAAGAAACCACAAAGGAAATGGATATTTATTCGCACAGTATATATATATATATATATATATATATATATATATATATTAACTTATTATGATTAAGTGATAAATTAAGATAAAAATATATAATATTAACTGTAATTTAATGATTACCATACTAAATAAATATTATCATATATTTATTGATTTAGTATAAGCAAATAACAGAAATAAGTTTTTAGCATAAGAGGATGGTGAAAGAGTTATTTAATGTAACCATAAAGGAAATTGATACTTACACCTTCACAAGTTACCAAAAAGTTGGGAATCTCTTGGCTAGCTTGGCTTCGGTTGCTTTGCCTTATTCTTTCTCTTTTCACTTCTTTTCCTTAGCGTTCATTCTATTTTCTCTCTGCTTTCCCCTTTTGGTTTTATCAAAGTTAATTTATTTGAAAAACTTTTAAAGCGAATTATACACTTTTAGCGGTGTGAAATACACGTGTTGTGTGAAGTCTAGACTGATAAAATTGAACTGAGTGATTCAAAAATAATACAATAGTATCGTTTAATTTTATTTGATAAGCATTAGTTGTTAACATAAAATAAATTACAAATACAAAATGCATTTGTGCATAGGGGACCTGGATCCTATTATCTACACATTGATGCCGAAAAATTATTTACACGATCAACCATTTAAAATTTAATTATAGGTAACTCTACTAAAGTAAATGATAAATAACCTACTAAATATGTTAGATTACAATGGTTACATAAAAAAATTATTTTTCATAACATAAATACTTCTAGTCACACACACTTAGAGACTTGGGATACTTCTTGACTCCAACTCCCGAAAATCTCATATTAATTACCCATTGTTTATCTAATGTTCACCTACGTTTTGTGTGCTTTTTATTACACCCATTTATGATGGAAGATGTTGAGAAATCCTAATAACTACGCAAAAGTTCTCCTTGTACGAAAAATATGGTTGCATTTCTCCTACCAAATGTAATAAATGTACATGAATTGAATTACATATACCTAAACTTTGAATAACATATTTAACTACTAATTTTTTTTAGGTGAAATTGAGTGTTTATTTAAAATTTATCTCGAGAAATAGGATTAAAGCAATATTGTATTCTCTTTCTATGTTTTGGAGATATTTTGACTCAGGTGATTTTGATATTATATAAATAACCTTCCCTCTAAATCTTTCTTATATATGAATTTAAAACTTATTAGCACACTATACTACTTGCAGTGGCAGATCCAAAATTTGAACTTGATAATTTTAATTCCTAACCTATATTCTATTCTTTTCTTCCAACTATAGGTAATAGTCTGCTATGTTCTTTACTTGTATTCTCCTTGTATCATATGCGTCGTAAGTTTGAAGACAAAAAACAAAGAGCATGTTTGAAGTGCAAGAAATATCTATGCATGTCAATAAAATAGAAAAGAAAAGTGAGCATTACACAGTAAAACTAAAGAAGCCTAAAATTGGAACATAAAACACATATCTACAAGGCTAATTTTACTAGACACTATTACTATCTTTGGGCAGATATTGAGGTTTCCCAATATCAATCTTTCTAAAGACCATAATACCAAAAGAGGGTTCAGATTGTTGTTGAAAAATGAAGAAATGCCTACAACTTATTAAACTCTTATCACAAGAACTGAAGGAGGCTGCTGTGGTTCTCAGCAAATATTGAAAGCATTTACCTGAAGAATGGAACTTTTAAGTACAGAAAAACTTCAAGAAGAAATGGCTTTTATCGTAGTCCTCAACTTGTGTAAAGGGCAGCCCTATGCACAAAGTGTCTCCCGTTCACGCAGGGTCCCGGGAAGGGCCGTACTCCAAGGGGTGTGATGTAGACAACCTAACCTAATGCAAGCATTAGTGGCTACCCTAACCCTAGTCCTCAACCTGTGTATTGAAAACAAAACTTGGGAATGCAGCAGTGACGTCCCTGTAAGATGATGGATCACACACAATAAATCAATTCTATGTGAAGGTTTTCACTGATCAAGAAGATGCAAAGCTTGGTAGGAAAACTATTTTCCTTTTAACCTTTATTTCTTCTGTCCCAAAACCAAATAGAGAAGATTTTTCTTTTTGTGGTTTTTAGTTTATCCTTCATTACCGATCCTTTAATTTTCACTTCCTTCCCCCTCACGTTCTTCCTTAATCAACAAACCAAGGTTGAGGCGGAGAAAAATGGAAAGAATAAAGAAGGGAAAGCTGAAAAGGAAGACTATATTCAGTATTCAGAACTAATATGTGGGAGCCTGCAGTTGGTAGAATTAGCAAAGTAAATAAAAGAGAAGGAAAATACAAGTGGCATACTTCAAATAAGGAAGTGTCATGTTCTTCAGCAGTGATGGGTGTCTAATTGCGAAGTCTTTCCAGTCTTTTTTATTGATCTTACCATCCCTATCGGCATCAGCATCAACAAATGTCTGTCAAAAGAATGGGGACACAAAAGTTATAATATGCAGACATGGCTTTAACAAAATGACCTTCAGTTGGACAAACTCATATTCTATCAATAATTTCCTCCAGTGGTTCTTCCGACAGCTTAATACCAGATTCCTTCAAAATTGCAATCAGCATTTGCTTAAGCTAGATAAGAAGTTGTTCCAGTAAGTTCTTCGATATAAGGAATAACAATGCAGATACAATTTTCGTAAACAGAACAGATCAAAGAGATTACAAGGATAGGCTGAGCTATATTGGTCAAATTGAATGAGTAAAAAAATGAATAATTCTGCGTAATCAGGCCTAAGGAAGATAAAATGCCCAGTCTGTTCAATCACCATAAACCTGAAGGCTAAGGACTTATTGCAAAAAAATTAATGTGTTCAGTAAAGAAGCAGATGTTACCGAAACGCAAGGATTCAACAAGTTATCACCGTACCAAATAGGGATTTGATCACATCAAAAGGGAGTTTAACAGGTCCAAACAAACTTTTAAAATAAACTAGAGTATATGTCATGCAATCGAGAAGTTGTCTTCATGACTTCTTATTTGTTGTTATATAATTCTCCATTTGAAGTCTCATCCTTTACATGTATCAGCTCTAAAAAAAAATTAAATTAGTTGAGTTTGATGAATTACGGGAGATGATTTTTTCTTATCCTTTGTTGGGGCTCTCTCCGCCTAAGTTGCTGGGACTCGGGTGCGGGTGTCCGATACGGGTGCGGATTTAGAGGTCAGATCCTTCATAATTTAAAATTTAAGATTCGGGGGTATGGATCCAAGTATGGATACGGATGCGGGGATTCGGCTAAAAATAATTGAAAAATCTAAAAATAGAGTTATACAAATATATCTAAATTATGAGACATTACGTGAAAAACTTACAAGGTATTTTAAGAAGGAAAAATTATATTGATCAAGAGGAGAATCGGAGAAGGAGATAAACGGAAAAAGACTAACATAGAAATTTCTATATACAAGATATTCCATTTTCTTTAATTTTACCCTAACTTTTGTTTTGATTTCAAAAATCATTATATCGATCCTAACTTTTTCTGACGATTTTGGTCAAAATACCCAAAATCGGTTGACCCGATCCGGTACGGATCCCACATCCACACCCATACTCACGTCGTGTTGACATGGGTGCGGCATCGAAAATGAAGAGTCCAAGCAACTTCCGCTTCTTTCCCTCTTTGCTTCCTTCTTTCTAGGGGTGGCAAATGGGATGTTTGGACTGTATTTGGGCTAATCAAGATGGACGGACTCATTAAATGGGTCATTGCCCAATCCTGCCGAAAGTTCACTTGGGTTAAGATGGACTGGGTCAAGATGGGCTAAACAATGGGTTGTAACACAACCCGCCCAAATTGATACAATAAAATAAGTACTTTCTTTTTATGAGGTAGAAAAAGTATTTTCTTTTTCACAAAATAAGTACTTTCTTTTTATGTTATAGAAAAAGTATTTCTTTTGTTTCATTAAAAAGAGTATTTTCTTTTCATGATGTAGAAAAGACATTTTCTTTTTCATAAAATGAGTACTTTCTTTTCCTTCTGTAGAAAAGTATTTTCTTTTAATGTTGTAGATAGAGTATTTTCTTTTTCATTCCAACAAAATGAAAATTTTCTTTTTATGATATAGAAAAAGTATTTTCTTTCATTTCAATAAAATAAGCACTTTCTTTTCATGATGTAAAAAACGTATTTTCTTTTTCATAAAATGAGTACTTTGTTTTCATGTTGTAAAAAAAATATTTTTTTTTGTTTCAACAAAAAGAGTACTTTCTTTTCATGATATAGAAAAAATTAAAAAATATTTTTCAGAACATGGGTCAAGGTAGAGCTCTAAGATTGAGAGTTTCCATGAGTCAATGTTGGGCATCATCATGAGTCCATTTGGGCTGATGATTTTTGATGGGTTAACTTGGGCTAGCCCAAAACAACCCATTTTCAAAATCCTTCTAGCCCAAACCCATTAAAACTTGGCCGGGTTGGACGGGTCAAATGAGTTTGGGTTAGTTTTGCCACCCCTACTTCTTTCCAATAACTAAGCGCACAGAATAGTCTCTGGGATAATTGTGATAAAAAGAAGTTCAAAAAAATAGTTTCTGGGACATATTCACATCCGTCTCCAAGTCCTAACTGTATCTCGGGAGAACTTCTTCCTAAATCTTGGTTCTGCATCACCTAAGTCAATGTACTATTATCACATTATTGACAAAAAATAAGTAAAAAGTTAAGTTAACATACAAAGTGTGTTAGTTATCAGTTAGTGATAGGGGAAAATACATAAGTTGCTCCCTGAACTTGTAAAGAAAAGTGAGCTTTCATCTCAACCTTTACGGGTGTCGTTTTTCCATCCTATACTTGTTCATACTGAATTTAATTCCTCCTCAAATATATATAACCAATCTTGTGGAGAGTAGTGTTTTACACGCTCTGCCACGCCAAAACTATGTCAGAGTATTTTTCCTTTTTAATGTCCCCCTCCCCAGAGGCGTACCCGGGATTTGAGCATTACGGGGGCACTATTATATTAAGCGTACCAAATTACTGGCCAATGGCGGATCTATAATTTTCGTTAAGGGGTTTCCAAATATATAAAAGTAAACATATCAGAAAATTAATGGGAGTCAATACATAGTATAAATACATATAATTATGATAAATTATCAGCAAAATACAAACTTTAATTTTATTAAATATCATTACTTATATACGTAAATACCATATTGTTACCAAGTGGACAACAAAGTTATCCCATGACCAAAATCCATTTGTAAGAAATGAATATTATTATACTACACACTTTATTAATAAAAACAGTTCCAATGTTCAAGTTATAATAAGATTTTAATGCTTACTACTTTGTTAATAAAAACAGTTCCAATGTTCAAGTTATAATAAGATTTTAAGGCTTACTACTTAACCTAACTACTATGGGAACAAGTATTAATTAAATTAAACAAGTTTAAAATTTCACCCTAGTCCTATAAAAGATATCCTAATTCGAAGTTCTGCTTTTATACTAATTTCCAAACACAATTTTGTTTGAAGACAAACACTTCACTGAAAGAATATTTCAAATTAACATTAGCACTCAATTTTCAAATGCCTACTAGCTACGACATTAATTTGGCGTTCTCTTTTAACTCCGCTCTTTGCAGAAAGCAAAAGTTCGATAGCAGATTATTTTGCTAAGTTAATATCTTCAAAAGAAAAAAAAACTTATTAAGGGTATGTTTCAGCTGAAGAAGAGTCTCAAACTGAGTCACCGTCGCTGATTCGCATAGTCAGAGTTCAGCAAATGCAGAAAAAGGTTAAAACAATTAATTGAAAAAGAATATTTGTTTTTAAGTAGAAGGGGTGAGCGAGGGGTTTTTAAAAAGGTTAAAAATTTAGGTTGAGTATTGGTACAAGCATTAAAGAAATCAGAAAAGATAAAATAAAAAAGTAGTAGATTAGTACTAAGTAAACAATCGTTGAATTAAAAAAGATAAAGGGAAGGAGTGAAGAAGGGGTGAGCGAGGGATTTTTAAAAAGGTTAAAAATTTAGGTTGAGTATTGGTACACGCATTAAAGAAATCAGAAAAGATAAAATAAAAAAAATAGTAGATTAGTATACTAAGTAACAATCGTTGAATTAAAAAGATAAAGGGAAGGAGTGAAGTTTTGAACCTGGATCCATCAACTAACTGAAGCACTTGAGCAGGCTACAAAACCAGCGCTTCTGTCAGGCTTTTATTACTTAAGGGGGCCAAATAAATTATTTGAGGGGTCCCCAGTGTATATACAAATGTGCATAATATATTTTTTCAGTATTTTTGCCGAGGCTAACGGGTTCCGGTGACCCCCCTACCTCCAAGGTAGGTCCGCCTCTGCCCCTCCCCCCCCCCTTTTAAACAAATTGTTCTCTCCCCCTACCCTACGACACATATAGTCGCGGTTGCTGCCATCTCCATTTTTCCCAGCAAGCCAAGAAGAAAAACCTATAAAATGATCAAATAGTGTTGTTATTTGAGTTTGAATTGAAGTATAGTTAATTAAATTGTTGGACCACCATAGCAGGCCCCAAAATTCCTTTCCACCAACAAAACACAACTTCCACCATAGACAGACCCAGCAAAAGGACCCAACAGAACAACGCTCATTTTTATTCCTTTTTTCTCCCTGTTATGGTTAATATTCAGTAGCAGTATGAATTAAGAAAATATTTTTTATAGAGTTGATTAGCTTTTGATTTTATAGAAAAGACATTAAAGAGGGTCACTTGGTGATAGAAGAAGAAATGATGGAGAGAGTGACAGGAGAAATTTGGAGAAGAAGCAAAGTAAAAGAAGAAGAGTACTAAAAAGTTACCAAAAAGAGAGAGGAGGGAGCCAAGAAAGTCTGACAAATTGGACAATTAAGCTTGTTTTAAGGCTTTTTGTCATTTTACGCGCTTTGAATAGAGTAACTTCACTTGATGTACCACATCATCATTTAAGTGGGAATTAAATTCAATATGAACAAGTATAGTATGGAAAAACGACACCCGTAAAGGTTTAGATGGAAACTCACTTTTCGGGACAAGTTTAGGGAGACAACTTAAGTATTTTCCCTTACTGATAGAGTAGAAATATAAGAGTAAGGTTGTTAAGAAGGCATATGGTAGCATTCTGTCTTTGGAGTTATAAGATTTTACTCACTTCTTCTCGCTCTATGAAACCGGTTTGTCGTAGATCATACAGTTTAAAAGCATCTGCAAAAGAAACACTTGAGTAGCGAGGTACACACATCAATTGACCTGAAATTTCTGAATCCAAAGAATGCCTTTGACCCCCTTACAGTCTATTTTGTCTTCAATTGGAGCATATGGATGGAAGACATCAAGTGCATGGATTAATTCCTCAAACTCAATCACTCCATTTTTCTTTTCATCGAAAAGATAAAAAATCTGCAGAAAGTAGAAAAAAAGGAATTTTATCATTAGATAAACTGAAGAGGATTCTAGACAATGGAATATGCTCTTATTTTCTGGTAAATAGCATATGGCAAAGTTGACACTAGCCAGATTCTTTTGACAACTTCTTTCCTCATTTTAAACTTTGTTCAATTTATTCTTCAACCATAACAAGAAGAGTGTTTTTAGCATTGCATCATAAGATGCAACAAATAAAAGAACCACTAAGAAAAACAACAAGATATAAATTGATTAACTTTCCTTTAAGTATTTGCAGTGTGATGAACTTGGAGAAAAACAAATGAAATTACTAGGTTGATAAGAGTACCTATTTAGATACAGATTTAGGAACTGGTTCTAGTTCCATACAAGGGAAAACAGAAGGATCATGAGAAGCCATTTTTCTCATTCTGCAACATTTTTATATGACTTAAGGTGCTTTTTCCTGCTGAAGCATAAAGTACAAATGCAATGGCATATAGGAAATTTAACTCCATCGAAAAACCAGTTATGTTATATGCGATCATTGTTATTAGCTAACAGAGACATAGATGACTATTTCTTTGTTTTCTACTTCAATGTTTGCTAATCAGTAATCAGTATACTTTTCAAGACATAATATGAGATGAAGTAAGAAATATAAAATGTTAGAGCACTTACCCTGTCCAAGAAAAGGTCTCCCCATGTGGAGTTTGGAATAATGCCAGCTGAAGCTCTTCCTACCATTTAAAGAAAAAATTGTTATAATCACATCTTCGAATTACTTCACGCAGAACAGCTAAAATCGAAGAGAAAAAAAAAAAGGCACTCCAAGATTTTACAATTTGCAATATCTATATTTTCATCTGATAAAGGGGATAGAAATTCCCAATTATAGTACAAATCTGAAGATTGATGTCCCCAACTTACACATAAAATGAAAAACAAAACAAAGAGAGGAAAGTTGGAGCACAAATAGCCCGGACACTACCATTGTAAAAAATAAATTGGAGAGCAAATGGTGTCACTATTATCTTTGGTCCAGCTAATGTGAAACTAAAAGGGTAAGAGACTATACATGGAAAATGAAGTTAAAGGTTGAGAAAGATGTGGTTGAAAGTACTTCAGAAACATAAATGGCACAGCACGTATTTCTCTTCTTCTTCCCTTTTCTGCTTTTGATATGCCCCTAGACAACAAACTCAAACCCCTAATTGACAACTTCTCTAATTCTAAAAGTTCCTCCTGGTAGACCTACTCGTCGAAATCGAAAGGTTTGCCCAGCAACAAAATAGAGGTTGAATAATATCAATTATAAGCTGTCAACTACTGATTATAAGAGCACAACCGAAAAATACTGCTTACCTTATGTATTAAATCATCATCAATGATTGAACTACTCAACTTCTTAAACATTTCATACAATGCTTCCACTTCATTTACTGTAACTGGAAATCAAAATTCATAAAATTTCAAACTTTCACTTTCCAAAACAGTATCGAATTATGTAACTACATCACCCATAAATAGTTGCATAGCCCTTTAGCCACCTAATTTAGCATGATATGAGATGTCTTAGAAGTTCTCGATATTTTCTAGAGAAATGTATATATATGTGTGTGTGTGTGTGTGTTATACAAAACATATGGAGTACATATTTTTATACACTTTTTGGCTAGTGAATGCAATTAGTTTCCGTCAACCTGCCAATTTTGTATTTTGCCCTATTTTCTAGTGTCATAAAAACCTAGTAAGCTAAAAGACTCCTAGAAAGCAGTATGACAGTAAATTAAACAAAATCGTCAGTTAACCCTACAAAAAAAAAAAAAAAATTGTCCATGTTCTAACAATTTAATTCTTTTTTAAATGAATTGGCCACAGAATTTAACAGAAATAATAAAGTTGGAGATAAGTAAATGTGAATAAATTTACATCGAGATCCGTTAGCAAGTCGAGCGAAGTCCCTGTAATCATACCGCAACCTCTTGGGACGGTGCAAGTGCTGCTGACATCCGAAGCAACCAGATGAAGCATAGATTAAAGCTTCAATAATTGCAATTATGGGGGAAAATGCTGCACAGATTTTCTCCGAAAATGTCAACGAGCTCGAACTCTGCATACCCACCAAAATTGTATAAAAAATATTGAAGACACAGTAGATTAATACCAGAATCAGTGAAAATTTCGTGGATTACTAGAGAGTCCATTATTATGTATTGCAATATTCCTGCAGAAGTTGCTCCACCAGATGAGCTGAACCTTCAGCTATTTTTATGTAAAGAGAAAAACAGAGGGGTGTTCGGAATGCTTACCAAGTACTTTCCATCTTTTCTTACCGGTCACCATACGAGCATTTGCAATTACAGGTTTGAAGTTTGAACAATACTTGAATGAAATTGGAAAAAACAAAATGAGTATTTAAAGTTGATGTTGAAACTTTTGAGTATTTGGATATAAATTTGTAAACAAAAGCCTTATTTAACTTGAAATACTGTTCAAATTTAAAATTACAAATAAGCACTTTTAAACTTTAGAAAACTTTAAAATTACAAATAAGCACTTTTAAACTTTAGAAAACTTAAAATTCCTTGTCTTATTAATCAGTATTCCCTCCGGTCCACTTTAATTAATTTTTTGACCTTTTTTTTGTGGTCCATAATATTTAATTTTTTCAAATATTAAAAAAGAGTTAACTTCTTTTTTTCAAAGTAGAAATTAATTTCTTTTTTTTTTTAAGTTACCATTGGAATAAAGAGCCTAAGAGTATTTGTTATATTTTCAGTGAACAAATTAAAATTAATATGATCATTTTTATTATTAATTAATTATAAAAGATGGATTTATTAATATATATAAAATAATCAAAAAATTAATTAAAATGAACGGAAGATAGTGATTAACTACATTAAATAGTCAATTATTGATGCTTAAGAATCTTCTATCAACAATGATTGGCCAATTCCACGACAAATAAGTTAAGTGGCGTTTACCATCCTCTTAGTACACTAAAGTGTGTGAACTTAAAATGTTAAATGCATGTCATATTTTGACACTTTAAATGTGTAAAGTCGTATACATTTGTTGTAGTATATTATGATATTCTTTAATTAATTTTAGGTAAAGAACCATGTCATACCCCTATGACATGAGAATTGTCATAGGAATTTATTATGATGCTAGTGATACTAGTGCATTTATTCGAGCTTCATTATTTAACCCCCAAAAATAATTTTTAAAGTCAAAGCAATTAAATAAAATAATTCAGGTTTCTAACAACCGATTTACTTCACGTTTTCAAATATATTGATGCGAAAAAGGAATAATAATAATAAAGAAATAAATTGAGAGAATAAAGGAAATAAAATATTATTGATTATTGCAGCCTTTTTCCAGAAGGAAAGAGATAATCTTCTGATAACAAAGAATAATACGAGAATTCTATGATTGACAATATGACTTAGTGAAATTTCCGATGGGGATATAAGTTATGGAAGAGGGGTTTAAATAGTACTATTACTCGTAGCTGTTTGCCTTGTTTAGCGCCTGCATGTTACTATCATTTATTGTATTAATTACCAGTTACATGATTGATTTGTAACAGTTGAGATAATGGAAGCGAATCGCGTGTATTGAATCTTTCTATATTAGTAGCTATTAATGACTATAATCATCAGTCCCGTGACTATTCTCTTATGTTCAACCCCAAAAGTAATAGGCACAATATATATATATATATATATATATATATATATATATATATATATATATATATATATATATATAGAGCAACCCCGAGGGTGTTGTTTATATCTTTTGAACATGTTATTCTTTTTTGTCGCAATAACTCACATGACAGCTGTCATCATCATATAAATCCACGTGGCAAGTTTATTTTCCACTATACAGATAGTTCCCCCCACTTTCTGAATATTCGGGAAGTGGAGAGTTATTTATGGCAGAAATATTTTGCCAACTCTTCCCAAGATCATTATGACGTGATGCAAAAGTGAAGAGACATGCACTCCTTTCATTTAATGCTTGAGACACGTGTCTTGTTGGTTCAGAAGTTTGCAGCGGCTTTTCAAGCACAGACATCTCTGTCAATTTGAGATGACAGTTTCATAATGACGGTCTATGATGGCGTATCTTTTCCTTATAAATATAAAACTTTACATTCTCAAAATTCTCCTTCTTCTTTCTTTCGCCTTCGTCGTCTTCCTCAAACCCTTTCTATAATTCTTCACTCTTGCTTTCAACCTCTCTTTCTTGTTTTCAATGGCTTCCAAATCTTCAACCTCTACTGCTTCTCCTCTTCATGCTATTATAGTCGATGATCTTCCCTCTATGATGGCTCCGATTAGGAATAGAAGAGGTAGTGGAATTCTTTGTAGCCTTGGCTCTATATCAAACATAAATACTTCCTCTTCTACCCGGGGATGTTCTTTAAAATCAACTTTTTCTTCTAGAACTAAGGCAATTACTACTCCTAGATCTTCTTCTAAAGGCAAAGACAAAGGCATATGTGAACCTTTGGCAGATTCTCTAGTTTCTAAGATTGTTCCTCAAGAGTTTTTTTTTGCTAATTCTGTTGTACGGAACAATGACGTGAACAAGAGAGAAGGTCGTAATGAATATGTTAATCTTTTGTACATCTCTTATCAAACCTGGTCGTGTTCCTCTTATTCACAGAGAATGTCAATGGAGATCTGATCTACCCATTGTGACTCCTGGGGAAAACGATCGAATAACCACCTACCATGAAAGTTATTCTTTCGTTTACACTTATTCTTTTACCCTTAGATTTGAGCCAGCAATATACCTGCTGATCATTGAATTTTGCCGATACTTCAACGTATGCCTTGGCCAAATATGCCCGATAGTTTGGAGTGAAGTGGCGTGTTTATGCTACTTGTCAAATTTAATTTTTGCTCATTTTACTTTTCAACACCTTCTTCACTTATATTCTCCCAAGCTCTTTTGCGTCGGTATATTTACCATCGCGGCAAGGAGTAAAAGAGTTGTTGTTGGTCCCGAGGATGTTACGACCCAATTCTCACCATAAGTTGTGATGGCGCCCAACACTGCCGTTAGTCAAGCCAACAATGAACCACCGACATAGTTATCCATTCTTAAAACTTTTAACATGAAAATTTCATTAAGTAAGTGGAATTAAATTTAAAAACCATGGAAACATACTTTCATTCTTACTAAGTCACAAAGTATGAATAAAACATAAAGCGAAATGGTGATAATATTAAGTAAAACCATGAACATCTACTAGAAATTCCCAAAATATAGTGTGACAAGTGCATGAGCATCTAGTAGAATATACAAAAGCACTATAACTACTGTCTAGAATGAAAATAGACAGAATAATTTAAATATAGGGGAAAAGAGACTCCATGTGCTGCGGATCAAAGCATGGAAAGAAGCTCACCACTAAGTCTCTGGTAGTGTGTGTACGCGCCCGAGTGACCACCTAAAGTACCTGCCTCATTACCTACACAATTAGTGCAGAAGTATAATATGAGTACATAAATTAACGCATACTCAATAAGTATCTAGTCTAACCTCGAAGAAGTAGTGACGAGGGATTGACATCGATACTTACTATCGGTCCAATAACAAGTATATAAAAGTAGACAGTTATGAAGCCCAACAAGTAGCAACAAAATAGATAAATATAAATAACATGATTTTCAACATAAAGATAGTTATGAAATCATAAAATATCATATGCTATCTCGAACGAATAAAGACAATCAAGACAATGTCAAATATCAAGTCAGGAAAAACTCATGTGTACTCTGACTCCCATCGAATATTACGCATGAATTCTGCCAAGGTCGTATGACCCGATCTATAATAATAGTTTACACTGCCGAGGTCATACGACCCGATCCATAAGGAATAGATAAACTTTCTCCCCCGCGAAAATATATGTGGGTCAAGGAGACACGGAACTACCGATCACATAAACACAACGCGAGGATAGGAATATAAGAAAAAGCATAATAGTTACCGACAATTAAATATCCCGCCAAAACTCAAAGTAAAGAGGCTCAATCAAAACATAAATTCTAGTCTAAGTCTCAGTTTAATTTCAAGTAATCACCAAGCAAGTTCAATTCAAGTAGTACGGTTAAGGCATGATGTAGGTCTAAGTCTACCCGAACATAAACATAAATATAGCTTACGCACGGACGCTCGTCACCTTATACGTACATAGCACCCATAATACGTAGCACATAGCAAATAGAATACCTACGAGGATAATTCTCTCTTATAAGATTAGGCAAGAGACTTACCTTGCTTCCAAGACCACTAATTGGCTCCCACACCTCTCTTATATTCTAGTCTCCCTGGCGACCACGGATGACAATACCCATAATTATGTCTTCCTGTTCTTGGAGGAGGGCCCGTTTCCTGTCTTCCAAGACGCTAATGCGGTTAGTCACTTCAAATTGATGTCGAGCAACTCGAAACTAGCCAAGGGACATACAAACCAATCAATGTATGCTAAAAAACTCATAATTTAATTATTAGAGTCAATTCCCAACCCCATTCGGAAAGTTAACAAAAAGTCAACCCCGGGCCCACATGCCCGAATTACAGAAATATTTGAAGATAAATGTTACTCATGGTATTACGAACTTAAATATATAACTTATACCCAATTCCATAATCAATTTTGTGGTCAAATTCTATTTTTACTAAATTTTAGATTTTTCAACAAAATCCTAAAATTCTACTAATTTCCATGTTAAAATCTATACCTAATCCATGTATTTAACTCATAATAAGTGAAAATCACTTACCTTATGATGCTTGACGAAAATATCCCTTCAAAGAGCTCCCAAATCGCTCAAGCTAAGAGAAAAATGGGTGAAATGAACCTAAGTCCCGTATTAAAACTTGTATTCTACCCAGGTGTTACCCTTCGTGATCGCGAGATCTACATCTCATGCCCAGCTGCTGTCTCCTCTACGTGAATACGAGTGCCCAGTAATGAATGCGATGCTTACCTACATGAACGTAGTAGAACACTCGCGAACGCGATGGCCAAAGGTTTGCCATCCCCTAGCCGACCTTCCTCTACGCGAACGCTACTCCCTGGTCGCGAATGTGAGAGCCACTACCCCCAAAGCTCCGCAAACATGACTCCCAACTGCTAACATAAAGAGCAACCATCACCTGCCTCCAAAACACACTCTGCGATTACGATAGCTCTTCCGCGATCTCGATGAACACAACACACCAGAAAACCAGCAACTCCAGATATGAAGAAAATGGTCTAAAACCACCCCGAAACACACCCGAGCCCCCCGGGACCCCGTCCAATCACACCAACCAATCCTAAAATATAACACGGACCTACTCAAGGCCTCAAATCCCACAAAATAATATCTAAACCATGAATCGCACCTCAATTCAATATTAATGAACTACGCCGAACATGCCTAAACAACTCAGAATGACCCTGCATTTTATACACAAGTCTGATATGATAATACGAACCTATTCCTAGGCTCAGAATACCAAACGGGATCTGATATTACCAAAGTCTACTTCAAGTCAAATTTAGAAAACTCTAAAACCATTAAAATGCCAACTTCCAACAATACGCGCTAAAATGCTCCCGGTCTACCCGAAACTCGATCCGAACATATGGTCTAGTCCAAAATCACCATACAAACCTATTGGAACCTTTAAATTCCAATCCAGATATCGTTTACTCAAAGTATTGGCTCAAGTCAAACTTGGCCACCTTAGGCCACTATTATGGAACTAGGTGTTCCGAATTCAACCTGGACCCTTACAACACCAGACCAATCGACCCCGCAAGTCATAAAACAGGAAAAACACATACGAGAAGTCTTGAATAGGGTAACGGGGATTTTGAAAGCAAAACGTTGGGTCGGATCATTACATTCTCCATCTCTTAAATAAACGTTCTTCCTCGAACGAGTTTAGAATCACACCTGAAGTGCCGAATAAGTGTAGATATCTGCTTCGCATGTCCTCCTAGGCCTCCCAAGTCGCCTCCTCGAATGTCTGACCCCTCCACTGAACCTTCACATCTAAAATATCCTTAGACGTCAACGTGTGAACCTGCCTTTCAACAATGGAAATTGGCTCCTCCTCGTAACCCAAGCTCTCATCCAACTGAATTGTGTTGTAATCCAACACATGGGACCTGTCATCATGGTACATCTGAAGCATAGAAATGTGGAATACCAGATGAACTCCTGATAGGCTAGGAGGCAAAGGAAGCCTGTGTGCAACCTCACCAACTTGCTCTAAAACCTCGAATGGACCGATGAACCTCGGACTCAACTTTCCTCTTCTTCCAAACCTCATGATACCCTTCATCGGTAAGACCTTCAAAAGTACCTTCTCGCCCACCATAAATGATAAATCACGTGCTTTCTGATCCATGTAACTCTTTTGCCTGGACCGTGCTGTGCAAAGCCTCTCATGAATCAACTTTATCTTATCCAAGGCATCCTTTACCAAATCAGTATCATATAACCTAGCCTCGTGATGTCGTCCAAGTCACACCTCTATTCGAGATTGTGAAATTGTTGATTGCAATAATAATACCCAACAAGGAGTCGGGATTGAATCCACAGTGAGCTTAGATGGGATAACTCGTATATATTTGGATAAAGCACGTGAAGTATCTTGGTTGCACTTCCACAAATAAGGTTTTGTTTTTACTTCTAAAATTACGTTAAGGATTACAATTCTAAAGATATAAAACTAGATAATATTATTTTTTGGATGGTTTTCAAATATATAAAAAGTCCTAGGGGTATGACCTTCACCTAGGTGTTTGCCTAACGAGTTATAAATTTTAAAGCTTTTTTTGTTGGTTGGGGTGTATTATAGCAATCAACACTCAAATACCCACTCAATACCTCTCGGTAAGAGAGTGATTTTGCCCAATATGGCTTTCTCAAGTCCAAATGGGTATTGAACAAAATAGTTGATAAAATGCTCAAGTCAGGTTTTACTATCTCTAGGTTCAACCCTTTAATTGGGACTATCAATCTCTTGATTTTATCCCAAATTCTTGTTAGCCAAGTTTTCCTAGACTAAGTCTCTCTTTCTCAAGTAGAGACCACGTCAAATAGGCATAAAATAATATTTGCAACCATTAATTCTTCAATTAAAGGCAAGAACAAGGCTAAATATAAACATCCAACCATAAACAAGCCATAAATCAAACACCCATTAGGTTCACACACTAGGGTTGGGTCATAACCCTAGATAAAAATCTAGCTACTCATAATGGGTATAGAGGAAAATAGAGAAGAAAAGAAGATAAAACTCATATTGCAAGATTAAAAGATAAAAATCCAATGTTAAATCACTAAAGTAAGCTAAAGTTGCCTAAAAGGGTAAAGAAAAACGGCTACAGGACTTTCAATATTCAAAACTTGACCTAATTTTGTGAAAGTAGTCTATTTATACAAAGCTGGAATTTTCAGACAAAGTTACCCTTTCGGAGGTTCTGCGGCCGCACAATTATATGTGCGGTCCACACTTCTCTTCAGATCTTGACAGGAGTTGATTTTGCAGCCGCACAATTCTGGATTGTGGCTGCATCTCTCATGTTCTGCGGTCCGCACAATTCTGGGTGTGGCCGCACTGGGCTCTTCTGCGGACCGCATATTTCCTGAGTGCGGTCGCATAGCTATTTCTGCTGCCGCACAATTGTTGTACGGTCCTCATTTCTTCTTGAGCTCGAAATGAAACTCTCTGAACTTTGGCTCTTACGTAGCTTCTGTGGCCGCACAATAATTGTGCGGTCCGCACTTTGCACTGGGGATCTGTTGATTTACCTTCATGTTCTGCGGCCGTAGATAGAAATGTGCGGTCCGCACTTGAGCTTCTGTGCCTGATATTTGTCCTTGTTCAGATTACTCCTCCTTGAGTTGGATTTCATTGTAGTGACTCATTTTCCAATACTCTTGCAGGTGAGCATATTTCATCAATTTTTGGGAACTTGGACTTGTAACGTTCGGGGCAAGTTCTAGACCATTCGCACGGGTACTTGGACTTGCAACAAAATATCTCACCTCTCACACAACTAGATTGTTCAAGAGGATAGAGTCGAGGGCCCACAACAACTATATTCGAGATTGAAAATCACTAATGGTTCAACTAAACCACTCGATGATTGCTTAAGTCAACACAAGAGTCAAAAGGTCACTAACTAGACCTATTTCTCTCTAAGAACTTGTTTTTAATCATAAGCATATAGTTAAGTGTGTTGGTACCAAGCGAGGCATGCTTGACTCTTCTAGTTTGACTCAATTAGGTACTCTTATTCATTATTACTACTATTCTTACCTAAATATCAAAAACAGAATCAATCCCTTAAGAAGGTTATCTCGCCATCCATCATTGGGAAGAGTCACCCGGTTCACACAAAAACTACCTTTGGAAAGAACCGTGGCTTTAAAAAACCAAAGGTTTATTGATCACTTAAACATGAAAAGAAACTACTAAATTAAAAAGAATCTATTAAAGTAAATAAGAAGCTATTAGGCTAAATATTGACTATTGAGAAAACAAAATAAAGAAGCTATGAAGTAAACTGCTGAAAGCATAAATGAATATACAAACTGAGAAAGGGAAAGAGAATATATACATCAATAGAGAGAGAAGAATATGTACATAATGAAAGTAAAAATAAAAAGAGAATGTTATCAGTTATTACAGGCCAACGTCAAATGTCAAATCAAAATAGACTCCACCCTCTGAATAAAAATAAGCATTGTCCTCAATGCTTAACAAAATAAAAACAAGGAAGGAAAAGAGTAGAGAGGACTCCCTATGTGGTCTCAGTGTCCATAGTAGCATCACCTCCCTCAGGCTCCTCCAACTGGATCTCATCATCCCCTGCTCGGGGAGTAGCTGGGTTGGTGAACATCTGTATCACCGCCTCAGCAATGTGGGTAGCAAGGTCTGGCTCCTTAGATTGGCCTGCTGGTGCCACTGGTGCTGCTGGGTCTACTGGTACTGATGGATCTATCTCCATCAGTAAGTCAAGTGGAAGATTTCTAGCAGCTGCTATCTTGGTCACCTCTCGTCTCAATTTGTCAACTGATTTCCTCGAAGCCTGAGATTTCCTCATCTTCTTCACCTGCTTCCCAAGCTCCTCAATTTCTTCCCCATGTGCCACCAAGGTGTCCATGATGGTCTTCTGATTCTCCAATATTTTCTTCAAAGTTTTCTCCACTGACGGAGGAATCTGGGGTGCTGGGGTAGAAGTCTGAGCTGCAACAACACTGGATAGGTCAGACAACTTTGCAGTAGATGTCTGCATCCAGTTGTTGAGACTCGCCAGTGTTTGGGAGACTTGCAACGCAGAGAGTGGATAAGTAGAGGAGGAAGGCACTGATACTGATAGTCTTGAAGGTGGAGGTGGAGGTATGGCAGCTGTATCGGTAGAAGGCACGACTGCTGTGGAAGGCATGGCAGCTGAATCTGCAACTACCACCGACGTCTCATCAGACTAGCCTACGGTAGTAGTTGACTTACCCTTGTTCTTTGGGTTCCTTGGGTCCTTTAGAGAGTACCAGGAAAAGGGCTGATTAGCCCTAACTTTCGTATCAAAGTTCTTGGGCTCCACCCCCGCATCTGTGAGATACTCTGTGATAGTGTCGGGATATAGATAGGAGCTTTCACCCTACCTGACAACCAGAGACATGTTGGCCGACATGATGGCACCCACATTGATTGGGTACCCGGCCATGATGGAAGCAACTAGGACTGACCGAGGGATTGGGAGATTGTTTTCATTCTGACTTGGGTCTATGCGACTGCACACGAATGTTTGCCACCCTTTTGCTTTAAAGTTGAGGGTGTTCCGTAGAATGGGAACCCCTGCTGTGATCCATGGTGGTGGTGGTCTTGGAGCTGCTAGTATCTCAGCTAGACAAGGGCCAGCTACATCACCCAGTGCGAACTTCTCTAAATACTACACCGACTCCATATCCTCGAACCCCAAATAAGTGTTCAGGGTGGTCTAATCAAATCGTACTTTCAAGTTCCTCACCTTAGTCACTTTATTCCCCTTCATGATGTGCGCCACATTGGTGTAGAACTCCTAGACTAAGTGCTCCTTGGCATCCGATACACTTTTCGTGAACCATTTCCACCTTTTTCTTTCCCGAAATTATCTTAACACATTTGGGTTGTATCTATCCAAATCTTTCAACACAAACTGCCACTCAAGAGTGAGCGATCTCTGCGGCCACCACTCTCGGAACCTGTTGAATGCAGTCAGGCTCACAAACCTATCTTCCCAAACTTCCTTCTTCTTTGACCTCTCCAAGGCTACAACTCTGGTATCACCCCCTCGACTATCATCCGAAATATCATCATCAACCGTGACTGGTGCGGCGGGGGCATGAGTAGATGAGGGTTTTGAAGCCTGATTGTTCCCTTCCGACCCCTCAAAAGTACTCTCAGAAGAGGTAGGCTCATCTCTCAGTCGGTATTTGTCCTGGGGCAGCTGTGGTTGTGATATCAGCTGCCTTTGCACTGAGTCGCCCTCCGATGCTTCCCTAGACGAGGCATATGAACTTGATTCGGAGGGCTCCGACTGTCTACCTCAGCCTATTATTGCCTTCTTACTGATCACTTTTTGCATGGAGAGTGGTATGGTACCCCTGCCTCGGCTTCGGGAGGGTTCACCTCTCCCCTTGGATGTATCACCTCATCCCTATGATCTAACCATTGTCTGCAATACATAGCAACATGAATCAGTTATAGTTAAGTACAGGTATGCATAAAATTTGCAGAACAAAACATGTTGCAGATTGGGGAAGTGTGGACCGCACATTTTTGAGTGCGGCTGCAGATGGGGTTGTGCGGATCGTACAATTTAAAAGTGCGGTCGCAGTGATGATTCTGTGGTCCGCACAATTTTAAGTCCGGTCGCACATCTGAAGTGCGGTCCGCACAATTTTGGGTGCGGCCGCACATTGAAACTTAAAAAATGACAACTCTCTGAAGACAGAGAATTGCTTGATCTGCGGCCGCACACACTTTTCTGCGGCCGCTATTGAATTTTTGCGGACCACACAATTTCAAGTGCGGTCCGCACAATAATTCTACACCAAATGCCCTAGCCTACTGATCTGCGGACCGCACAATTTCTTGTGCGGCTGCACAATTCAAAAATTTATCAGGCAGATTCTTAGGGTTTCTAATTCACGCACAATTTAGACATGGTAGTAGCAATTTAGACATGATACATAGTTTACCCATCCCCAAATAGAAAATAGGAAGTTACCCACACAAATATAAGCTCACATGATGATGAATTTGACATTAGGCCTAAAAATAACTAAATTAATTATTAACAAAACTAAGAAGATTGAAAAATTTAAAGATGAATTGAACATACCAGTAATGTAGTGATGCTAAGGAAGAATCAAAGATGATGAAATGCGTGTGGATGTATGAATCAATTGATTGCACTGTGTTTGCCTTTGTGTTAATTGTTCAGAGTTCATAAAGTCTCAACAGTAGTGAGAAGGCTACTATTTATACTTGACCAGTTAGGGAAAAAGTTTAAGAGATGAGTGCGGCCGCACAATTTTGTGTGCGGCCCGCACTCCTTTACCTGTGACAATTTACCCTTTTGATGATCTGCGGTCCGCACATTTTTGAGTGCGGCCGCAGAATTTTGTGCGGACCGCACATTTCCTTGTGCGGACGTACTTTGGCCATTTCTCTGACATGCACAACTTTAGAGAGTTTACAATTTCTTATCTCCAGTTGTGCGGCCACAACAAGAATTGTGCGACCGCAGATCCCTTTCTGCTGTGGCCTTCAAAATTGTGCGGTCCGCACAATAAATGTGTGGTCCGCACTTTTTTCACACTTAGCCACTTTTTCTGAGCACAGTTCCTGCAAAGCACACTCATTCATACAACACACTTCAAAACCAGTTAGCATAAAACAAGACCTATCTAAAGAAGAAGAAAAAGAAACATGGGTGCCTCCCAAGAAGCGCCTGATTTAACGTCGCGGCACGAAGCAGATTACCATCAATCACTTGAAATGAATCACTGCCACTACGTGGCCATCACCAACTTTTCTGAGATAGTGCTTCACCCGGTGGCCATTGACTATAAACACTTCATCATTTTTATTCTTCAAGTCCAATGCACCAAAGGGTGTCACACTCACAACTTCAAATAGGACACTCCATTTAGACTTCAACTTTCCCGAAAATATCCGTAACCGAGAATTTAACAATAACACAAGATCATCTTCTTTAAACTCTTTGTTCCGAATGTACTTGTCATGGAGGTATTTCATCTTCTCCTTGTACAAGGATGAACTTGTATCGAAATTCATCTAGCTCATTCAATTGTCCCACCCTTAAGTTGGAGGCGACATCCCACTCAAGATTTAGCTTCTTCAAAGCCCACATGGCCTTGTGCTCAAGTTCCACCGGAAGGTGACAAGCTTTCCCAAACACTAATCGGTATGGAGACATCCCAATTAGTGTTTTGTAAGCCGTCCTATAAGACCATAAAACATCATCAAGTTTCTTTGACCAATTTGTCCTGTTGGAATTCATTGTTTTTGACAAAATACTCTTGATCTCCCAGTTGGAGACTTTCACTTGTCCGCTTGCTTGAGGGTGATAGGGGGTTGTGACTTTGTGAGTGACACCATACTTGCTAAGCAAGGTATCAAAAGCTTTGTTGCAAAAATGCGACCCCCCATCGCTTATAATGGCCCGCGGAGTACCAAACCTTGTGAAGATGTTCTTTTTCAAAAATGCCACCACACTTCTAGCTTTGTTGTTGGGTAGAGCAACGACATCAACCCATTTTGACACATAATCTACAACTACCAAAATGTAGGTGTTCTACAAGAGCTTACAAACGGTCCCATGAAATCAATACCCCACACATCAAAAATATCAATTTCCAAGATGGTGGTGGGGGGCATCTCATTTTTCTTTGAAATCCCACCGGCCCTTTGACATTCATCACAACGCTTGACTAGATCACTTGCGTCCTTGTAGAGAGTTGGCCAATAGAATCCACAACTCAACACTTTGGCCGCCGTTCTTGCTCCACCATGGTGACCACCATATGTTGAAGAATGACAAGCCCCAAGAATTTCAACTTGTTCCTCCTCCAGCACACATCTTCTAATCACTCCATCGGTACAAATCCGGAAGAGGTACGGCTCATCCCAATAATAGTCTTGACAATCCCGTTTGAGCTTCTTCCTTTGATTTGAAGAGAACTCATCCGGGATGATACCACTCACAAGAAAATTTACTAGATCCGCGAACTATGGCATCTCGGTCATTGAAATGGCTAGAAGTTGCTCATCGTGGAAGGAGTCATTGATTTCAAGGCCGTCATATGGCCTCCCTTCCTCTTCCAAGCGAGACAAGTGGTCCGCTACTTGGTTTTCACTGCCTTTGCAGTCTTGGATGTCTAGATCGAACTCTTGTAATAAAAGCACCTATTTCATTAACCGAGCCTTTGAATCTTTCTTGCTCTTAAGGTACCGAAGTACCGCATGATCCGTGTGGATAATCACCTTTGTACCCATCAAGTATGGGCATAACTTCTCCATAGCAAAAACAATAGCAAGGAGCTCTTTTTCGGTCACAGTGTAATTGAATTGGGCATCATTCATAGTCTTACTAGCATAGTAGACTGGATGAAAGATCTTGTTGACACGTTGCCCCAAAATTGCTCCGACTGCCACATCACTAGCGTCACATATGAGCTCAAAAAGGCAAGCTCCAATTCAGGGCATTGTCAATTTGAACTTGATCAATTCAAATGCCTTCATGCAATCCTCATTGAAATGGAATTTGGCATCTTTCTACAAAAGCTTACACAAGGGGTTCACCATTTTGGAGAAATCCTTGATGAAATGCCGGTAGAACCCCGCATGACCAAAGAAACTCCTCACTCCCTTCATGGATGTTTGAGGTGTAAGTATAGAAATTACCTCTATTTTTGCCTTGTCGACCTCAATGACATTCTTTGAAATTTTGTGGCCAAGGACAATGCCTTCCTCAACCATGAAATAACATTTCTCCCAATTCAACACCAAGTTTGTCTCTTCACATCTTGCCAAGATCTTATCCAAAATTTTCAAGAAATCATCAAAAGAATTCCCGACCACCGATAAGTCATCCATGAAGACTTCAAGGAAATCCTCCACCATGTCCGTAAAGATAGCCATTATACACCTTTGAAAAGTCGCCAGTGCATTGCATAACCCAAATGGCATCCGCAATAATGCGAAAGTACCATAAGGATATGTGAAAGTAGTCTTCTCTTGATCCTACGGAGCAATAAGAATTTGATTGTAGCCGAAATACCCATCAAGAAAACAATAGAAAGCACGGCCGGCCAACCTATCAAGCATTTGATCTAGGAAGGGAAGTGGGAAATGATCCTTCCTTGTGACTTTGTTGAGCTTGCGATAGTTTATACACACTCTCCACCCGGTCACCGTTCTTGTAGGAATCAACTCGTTCTTGTCATTGGTAGCCACCGTCATGCCCCCTTTCTTTGGGACACATTGCACTGGAGAGGTCCACAAACTATCGAAAATGGGGTAAATAACCCCTGTATCTAACCACTTGATGATCTCCTTTTTGACCACCTCTTGCATTGCTTCATTTAGCCTCCTTTGATGTTCTATGGAGGGTTTGGAATCTTCCTCCAAATTAATCTTGTGCATGCAAAATGCGGGGCTTATTCCCCAAATATCCGCCAATATCCATCCAATAGCTTTCTTCCTCTTTTGTAGCACCGCCAATGTGGAGTCTACCTGCACGTTAGACAAAGAAGAGGAAAGAATAACCGGTAAAATAGAACAAGGGACAAGGAATTCATACCTGAGATGCAGAGGCAATGGCTTTAACTCCAAAGTGGGAGGCTCCTCGATTGAGGGCTTTGTTGTAGGAGTCTTCCAATTTTCAAGATCCAAGGACAATTTGCGGGGTCCATAAGTGTACGACCCCATTCCTTGAAATGCGTTCACACATTTCACATAGCCACACGTCTCGTCATCATCAAGGTTAAGCAAAATAGCCTCCAAAGTATCATCAACATTCATCATGGCACTAGTATCATCAATAATCACATCGGTCATCAAGTCCACAAACGAACACATTTCATTTCTGTTCGGTTGCCTCATAGATTTGCACACATGGAAAACCACCTTTTCATCACCCACCTGGAAAGTGAGTTCACCGGCTTCCACATCAACAAGAGCCTTCCCCGTAGCAAGAAAAGGTCTACCCAGAATAATCGGCACCTTATAGTCCACTTCACAATCAAGAATCACAAAATCCGCTGGGAGAATGAATTTATCAACACGAACTAACACATCATCAATTATAACCAACGGTCTCTTCATGGTACGATCCACCATTTGTAATCTCATAGATGTGGGTCTTGGTTTCCCAATTCCCAAAGTCTTGAAAACCAAATAAGGCATCAAATTGATACTTGCCCCAAGATCACAAAGAGCTTTAGCAAAGTCAGCACTTCCAATGGTACAAGGGATTGTGAAAGCGCCAGGATATTCCAATTTAGGAGCCATTGAGTGCACAATAACACTCACTTAATGAGTCATCTTTATAGTTTCACAATTCATCGACCGCTTCTTTGTCACCAAGTCCTTCATGAACTTTGCATAACCGGACATTTTCTCCAAAGCCTCAACCAATGGTACATTAATAGATAGACTCTTCATCATGTCAATAAACTTTTTGAATTGATTCTCATAATTTTGCTTGGCAAGCCTTTGAGGGTATGGAGGAGGAGGCCTTAACATTGGTGCCTTAGACTTTGGAACTACCGATTCCGGTATGTCAACAATGTGTTCCCTAGACGGGTTCACTTCCTCTTGAGTCTCCTCCACATTGTCATCAATATCAATTCTTACTTCATCATTTTATTGCACCACATTGTTCGGGATCTCATATTTTTGTACCACTTGCTCATCATCCATAATTTTCCTTTGACTTGAGGTGGGTGCATCCCCACCTTTTCCACTCTTTGTAGTCACGTCCATGGTGTGTCCCGTGTTGTTCCCACCCTTTAGGTTCACCACCGTGTCACTTGGGAGGGCACCCTTAGGATGATTGTTTAAAGCTTGCGAAATTTGACCCAATTGAACTTCCAAATTGCGAATTGAAGTGTTGTGAGAGGTTAGTTGAGCATCATAGTCGGCATTCTTCTCCATCATTTGTTTGAACATGTTCTCAATTCGTCCCATCTCACTGTTGGAAGAGCTTGGACCATGGGAAGGATAATGAGGTGGTTGCTCGGTTATTGATATACCAGGGGCCTTTGAAAGCCCGACCCCCGATTTCCTTGGTTATTGTTCCATCCCCCTTGGTTGTTGCCTCCCTAATATCCTTGACTATTGCCACTCCAATTTCCTTGGTTATTTTGACCATTCTAATTCCCTTAGTTGTTTTGATTGTTCCAATTCCCTTGATTACCATGAGGTCGCCATTGTTGTTGATTCGGGCCTTGAGAGTTGTTTCTTTGCCCTTGGAAGTTGTTCATATATTGTACTTCCTCCTCTTGGTCATTGTAAGATTCATCTTGATCAAACCCACTATCTTCTTGCACATAATGTTCCACACGATTTTGCATTTGAGGACCCTTTTGCCTTCTCTTGTTTACCATCATATTAACTCCCTCCATTGCATTTACTTGCTTAGGACCTTGCACTTGTTGAAGTTGAGCCTTGGCTAATTGATTCATTGTGGTGGTCAACTCGGCAATTGCTTGCCCATGATCATACAATTCTTTATGTAGGTGAATCGCGTTTGGATCAACTTGAGGAACATTTGCTCTACTTTTCCATGCCGATGAAGTATCTGCCATTTTATCTAAGATCTCACAAGCTTCTGCATATGGTGTTGTCATGAAATTTCCACCGGCAAGTTGGTTGACCATGCATTGATTGGTAGTATTGATCCCCCTATAGAAAGTTTGTTGAATCATAGCCTCTGTCATGTCATTGTTTGGGCACTCTTTCACCATAGTTCGGTACCTCTCCCATATCTCATGCAAAGGGTCATAGGGTTTTTGTTTGAATGCTAGAATCTCGTCTTTGAGAGTAGCCATAGGCCCGGGAGAAAAGAGCTTGGAAATAAATTTCTTCGCCAATTCATTCCATGTATGTATGGAATGGTTTGGAAACCTTTCTAACCAATCCAAAGCTTTCCCCCGTAGATAGAAAAGAAATAGCCTCAACCTTAAAGCATCCTCGGAGACGTTTGTTTGTTTACTCCCCCAGCAAGTGTCCACAAACCCTTTTAAGTATTTATACGCATTTTGATTCGGAGCCTCGATGAAGAATCCCCGTTGCTCTAGCAATGTGAGCATAACATTTGTGATTTGAAAGTTACCCGCCCTAATGCGGGGCGGGACTATGACACTTGCATACCCTTCATTCGGCAACACCGGGTGTGGAGCCACTCTTGGTGGAGGTGAGGGTGGAACGGGAATATTGTCTTGAGGAGGTTGGCCTCATCTATTTGCTTGAGGTTCAAGAGGAACCTCTTCAACTTGGTCATCTTCCACGTCTATATCTACCAAAGGCATGTTTCCGAGAGGATCATTGTTGTTGAGAGCCATTGTTTCACCTACAATTGTTTAACCAAAAAGATTAGTAATACGAAAGGAAAAGAAGACAATTCACACACAAAACCAAATATATAGCTAAATCCGTTTTTATGCTCCCCGACAACGGTGCCAAAAATTGATCTCGTCCAAGTCACACCTCTATTCGGGGTTGTGAAACGGTCGATTGCAATAATAATACCCAACAAGGAGTCGGGATAGAATCCACATGGAGCTTAGATGGGATTAGTGGTATATATTTGGATAAAGCACGTGAAGTATCTTGGTTGCACTTCTCAAATAGGGTTTTGTTTTTACTTATAAAATTACGTTAAGGATTACAATTCTAAAGATATAAAACTAGAGAATATTATTATTTCAATGGTTTTCAAATATATAAAAAGTCCTAGGGGTATGACCTTCACCTAGGTGTTTGCCTAACGGGTTGTAAACTTTAAAGCTTGTTTTGTTGGTCGGGGTGTATTATAGCAATCAACACTTAAATACCCACTCAATACCTCTTGGTAAGAGATTGATTTCGCCCAATATGGCTTTCTCAAGTCCAAATGGGTATTGAACAAAACAATTGATAAAATGCTCAAGTCGGGTTTTACTATCTCTAGGTTCAACCCTTTAATTGGGACTATTAATCTCTTGATTTTATCCCAAATTCTTGTTAGCTAAGTTTTCCTAAACTAAGTCTCTCTTTCTCAAGTAGAGACCAAGTCAAATAGGCATAAACTAAAGTTTACAACCATTAATTCTACAATTAAAGGCAAGAACAAGGATAAATAATAAACATCCAACCATAAACGAGCCATAAATCAAACACCCATTATGTTCACACACTAGGATTGGGTCACAACCCTAGATAAAAATCTAGCCACTCATAATGGGTATAGAAGAAAATAGAGAAGAAAAGATGATAAAACTCATATTGCAAGATTAAAAGATAAAAATCCAATGTTAAATCACCAAAGTAAGTTGAAGTTGCCTAAAGGGGTAAAGAAAAACTACTACAGGACTTTCAATATTCAAAACTTGACCTAATTTCATGAAAGTAGTCTATTTATACAAAGCTGGAAGTTTCGGACAAAGTTTCCCTTTCAGAGGTTCTGCGGCCGCACAATTATATGTGCGGTCCGCACTTCTCTTCAGATCTTGACATGAGTTGATTTTGCGGCCGCACAATTCTTGATTGCGGCCGCATCTCTCATGTTCTACGATTCGCACAGTTCTCGGTGCGGCTGCACTGGGCTCTTCTGCGGACCGCACATTTTCTGAGTGCGGTCGCATAGTTGTTTCTGCGGCCGCACAATTATTGTGCGGTTCGCATTTCTTCTTGAGCTTGAAATGAAACTCTTTGAACCTTGGCTCTTACTTAGCTTCTGCGGCCGCACAATAATTGTGCGGTCTGCACTTTAGACTGGGGCTCTGTTGATTTTCTTCACATTCTGCGGCCGCAGATAGAAATCTACGGTCCGCACTTGAGCTTCTGTGCCTGATTTTTGTCCTTGTTCAGATTACTCCTCCTTGAGTTGGATTTCATCGTAGTGGCTCATTTTCCAATACTCCTGCAGGTGAGCATATTTCATCAGTTTTTTGGAATACAATTAAACACTTTTGGACTAAAACAAAAGCTAAAAGGCACTAATAAGTAGTCAAAATTCCCACTTATCACCTCGCCGGGCTCAAACCAACCGAGAAGGGAACTACATCGTCGACTATACATGGACTCAAATGGAGCCATATCGATGCTGGACTGATAGCTGTTGTCATAGGCAAACTCGACCAAAGGTAAGAATCGATCCCACTACCCTCCGAAGTCAATCACGCATGCTATGAGCTTATCTTCCAGAATCAGTACTATCCGCTCCGGCTGCCCGTCGATCTGCAAATGAAAGGTCGTGCTGAGCTCTACTCGGGTACCCAAGTCACTCTGTACTGCTTTCCAAAAATACAAAGTAAACTGAGTACCTTGGTCTGAAATAATGGAAATAGGCATGCCATGCAACCATACAATCTCCAGGATATAAATCTGGGCCAACCTCTCCAAAATATATGTAGTCATCACCGGAATAATGAGCACAGACTTGGTCAGTCTGTCGAAAATGACCCAAATGACATCAAATTTCCTCAACCTTTGCGGCAAACCAACCACGAAATCCATAGTGATGCACTCCTATGTCCACTCCGGTATAACCATCTGATGAAGTAAGCCACTTGGCTTGTGGTATTCGTACTTAACCTGCTAGCAATTCAAACATCTCGCCACATACTCCACTATGTTCTTCTTCATCCGCCACCACCAGTAATGTTGCCTCAGGTCACGATACATCATCGTGGCACCTAGATGAATGGTATAACACAAACTGTGTGCCTCTTCAAGTATCGACTTCCTCAGGCCATCAACATTAGGAACACATAAGCGGCCGTGGAGTCACAGAACACCATCATCCCCAATAGTAACCTCCTTGGCATCACCTCGTAGTACCATCTCTTTAAGAACCAGCAAGTATGGATCATCAAACTGACAAGCCTTAATCTGCTCGAATAAAGAAGACTGATCCACCACACATGCAAGAACTCGACTAGGCTCAGAAATATCCAATCTCACAAGTCGGTTAGCTAATGTCCAAAGCCAATGGCCCCTCCTCTACTAAAATAAATGCCAAACTACCCATACTCTCGGCCTTTCTGCTCAAGGCATCCGCGACCATATTCGCATTGCCTGGATGATAAAGGATGGTAATATCATAGTCCTTCAGTAACTCAAATCACATGCGTTACCTCATATTAAGATCCCCCTGCTTAACCAAATATTGTAAAATACGGTGATCGGTGTAAACCTTACAGGACACTCCATAAAGATAATGCCTCCAGATCTTGAGAGCATGAACTATCACAACCAACTCCAAATAGTGCACATGGTAATTCTTCTCATGGGTTCAGTTGACATAAAGCATATGTAATTACGCGCCCCTTCTGCATCAATACACAACCCAACCCAACACGTGAAGCATCGCAATACACAGTGTACATCTCTAAACCGAAAGGAAAAACCAATACTGGTGTTGTAGTCAATGAGGTCTTGAGCTTCTGAATGCTCGCCATACAATCATCGAATCATCTGAAATGAGCACCCATCTGGGTCAATCTCATCAAAGGAGCTGCAATAGACGAGAAGCCCTCCACAAACCGATGATAATAACCTACTAGCCCTAAGAAACATCTGATCTCAGAAGCTGTGGTAGGATGAGGCCAACTCTGGACTGCCTCGATCTTCCTGAGATCCACCTTAATACCCTCACTTGGAACAACACGGCCCAAGAAAGCCATAGAATCTAACCAAAATTCGCACGTGGATAACTTAGCCTATAACTTTTGTTCTCTCAAATCCTGAAACACTATCCTCAAATGCTGCTCGTGCTCCTCCATGCTACGCGAGTAGATCAATATATCATCAATAAAGATAATGACAAACGCGTCATGATATGGCTTGAACACCCGATTCATCAAATCCATAAAGCTGTAGGGGCATTAGTCAAGTCGAAGGACATCACTAGAAACTCGTAGTGACCATATCTAGTCCAAAAATCCATCTTCAGATTATTAGAAGCACGAATCCTCAACTAATGATACCAGATCTCAAGTCGATCTTCGATAACACTCTAGCACCCTAAAACTGATCAAATAAATCATCAATGTGCAACAACAAATACTTGTTCTTAATGGTAACCTTATTCAGCTGGCGATAATCAATGCACATCCGTATACTCCCATCCTTCTTCTTCACAAATAATACTGGTGCACCCTAAGGCGACACACTCGGCCTGATAAATCCTTTCTCGAGAAACTCCTAAAGCTGCTCCTTCAACTCTCTCAACTCCGCTGGAGCCATACGATAAGGAGAAAGAGAGATAGTCTAGGTGTCTGGTGCCAAACCAATGTTGAAAGCAATATCACGATCCGGTGGCATGCCTGGTAAATCAATAAGAAATACGTCGA